>NC_089219.1:132960482-133294648 GCF_963924675.1 Phocoena phocoena | reverse complement strand
AACCCTAAGAGTTAGATAGAGGGGCAAGACCACCAGGGCTTAATTTGGAGAAGATGGGAAGTTGGGGAATTGCAGCCCAGGCTACAGTGGTGGGTTCCTTTCTACTCAACAAGGTCATAAAACAACATTGTTAAGATCAGTGGTTGGGTCTTTGTTTGAGCAAGTTATGTAGCCCCTCTGATCTCCTGTTTCCTCACCTAAAAAATGGAAATGGTAATTCCTACTACTTATATTTATTGGTAGGATTAAATAAAATGATAATGGTAGTTCACCATTCACTGTGTTTGGCACACGGTATAGACTTTACAAATGGTAGTTATTATTTCTCTTCCATTGTGCCGATACTATAGGAATAAGACTGTGTGTGTAGAATTGCATAATGAGGCAAGAATTCAGGGGAGGGATTAAGCATATGTAATGGGATTGCTATAGGAGCTGAGAAGTGCTTTTGTAGTGGCATGTAGCCTCTGAAATCTTTGCAGAGCTAACCGTCAGCTCTGTAGGATTGTCACCTCTCCCAATACAGACACTGTGCCATTGGAGGTTCTACTGTGAAAGAAAACCCTGGCAGGGTTTCTGAATACTTGACTAGACCCTGCCACAGCAGACCTCATGGCAATCATAATGATAAAGTTGGGCCTCTGTTTGTGGGACAAAAATATGGTCAAGGCCTGCACCTATGTGAAGGGCCTTCTACCTGTCCCCTCGCAGGCATCTCCTGGATTATGCAGCCTTTAAAGGTTCATCTCACTTTTTAGCTGGGGAGGAAAAAAGACCTTAAAAAAAAAAAAAAAGACCTGGTTCAGAGAGTGATATTGATGAATATGTGTCCAAATCAGGGAAATCTTGACATCTTGACACTCTCTCCGTTTTATTCCCAACTTTTTTCATCTGAAGTCATTGGAATTTCCACAGGTCATTGGAATCCCCACAGGGATCCTGCACAATGTCTGCCCTCAGTTGGTTTTCATTTGCTCAGTGCCAGCTGCTGCCCACAGAGCTGTTAGGTCTCTGAGACCTCCTCTCTTCCCCTTGGGCTGGGCTACCTGACGTTTGGGGAGCTGGGAGGAAGAGGGTTTAACAACTCCATTATGTTCAGAGAGAAAGAGGGTTAAAGTCTAATGGTCATTAGCATATACCGTGCCAGCTGCCTCTTCTGTTACTTGTTCAATAATTCCCTTAACGCTTGGTCCTAATGGAGCAGATTATTGTTATTATTTTACTTCATTGAGATCACCTACTGCATAAAAACAAAGAGGAAAGGGGGAAAATAACGTGGCCAAGAATAGGCATGGAGCATTATCCAGCTGGAGATATTTATTTATTGGCTTCATGCTTGGCTTGTGAAGTTCTGAAGGGCTGGTGCACATGGTCCGTGGAGGGAGCCTGTCTCACGCGGCTCTGCCCATGGGTTGCTGAGACAGCGACCTGGCGTGCTTTTGCTTCCGTGTGGACCCGTTTATCTCCCAGCCTGCCTGTCATGCACAATGTACACATTTGTGCACGTGTGTGCACCCACATACCCACACGATGGGTCACACGTGGGGCCAGCCTCTTAACATAGCACTGATTGCGGTCCCATCCATAATGTCTGACTAAGCAGCAGCATCTCTCAGAAATTTTCTAAGTCTACATCTAGAGGGAGTGGAGGACCTCAGCTTTGCCTCTGTTGCCTGATTCCTCACGGCTCTCTCACTCTGCAACAATCTAGGCCAGTCTTTGGAATTAGGGGATCCAGTAGGGTAGCCTTGGGCCCGGAAAAGCCAGCCGTGGCAAGCTGCTTCTGTCACCCTGCTTCGTCCAGCTCCACTCGACCTCAGCCTTCTCATTAAGGCAAACGGCAGGTTCCCCAAGGTACTAGTGATCAGAGAGCTCTGAGCTCCTTACGCACAAATGTACTCCCTTGCTTTTACTTTGGGACAGCAAAGTCAAGCCTCAGAGGTAAGAAAAATCCCAAGAACTAAAAAAGCAGCTCTATAAAAAGAACCTGAAAGAGGACAACTTGAAATAGCCCAGGCTGGCTCCAGCATGCTAGACTCTAGCCACTTTCCCTGCAGAGCTTCAGGCTCTCATTAGCTGAAACTCCTGAAGCCTCACAGAGAAGTTGAAGACAAACTTCCCAGATTAAAGAAGAAAGACAATGATCAAACCTAACAGAATCAAAACTTTTAGACCTGGGAAATAAAAAGAAAAAAATTAAAAGCTATAAAGTAGAGTTTCCTCTTGAGAAGAACTTCATGCTCATAGCCTCCTTAGGTTGGGAGGGCCCACTGATGTCAAACTGCCTAACGTAGGGAGCTCTTGATCTTAGAGTTTTTCTCTTGCTTGTATATGGAAGGTTGCCTGGTCCCTATCTTTAGCCCCCAAATGGCATTTTAATGAGAGATCTTGTGGGGACATCCTGTGTCTTCCCTACGCTTTGGATATTTGGACTTAGAAGGGTGGGGATGGGGTTCTGAAGCATCTCATGGCAGCAGGCTCCAGTGAGAGGCTAACCAGGCAGGGCAGGTCTGTCCCCTGCCAGTGGGATGTGCAATCCACGTCAGAAGCCCCAGAGGAATGTTGAAGCCTCTTAATCAGCATGGTGGCCTGTGGCAACTGGAAAGCATTTCCACACGATTAAAGACTTCAGCAAACCCCCAAGGGGAGGTAGTGTTCCTAATAATTTATAAATTGCACCCACTACTTAATAGGCTTAACCTGTAGCTTTTGTCTTCCATCTGGGAAGGAGACGGGCAGAGGATAATGGATTTCTATTCACCAGCCACCACAGAAAAGAGAATTTGCCAGAAGAGCAAACCAAGGGGCTTTCCCTTCTAGTTTAGGGACTCCTGGCAGTAAAAGGATCCTCAAGGTCAAGAATGTGTTAATACAATTTCAATGACATCTTCTGATTTCCGAGGCCTATTGTGCCTTTGGGGAAGCGGGTGGGTCTGCTTATGAGGGCTGCATTGGCTAGGCTGGAGTTGATAGCCTGCCTCTGAAGGATCAGGTCCTTGGTCTGTAGTTGCTGGCATTACTGGGCAAGCAGAGCTCACAAATATTTTTTCCATAATTAGTTTACCAGTTGAGAGCTGTTTCCAGTTTGACAGGTATCAGTGTTATAATCAGGAAGTTTCCAATTTGGAAGAGTCAGTGCATTTCTTTTAATCACTTCATTTGATAGATGAAGGCCTGGGGTAGGTTCACAGAGGCTGTACAACTTGCACAGAGCTGTTCCGGTTAGCTCTGCTATTTTATGGGTGACCTACATGCTATTAGAAACTTACTACAGTTTTCCACGGGGCTCAGAGAAACGTAGGATTGGATGGGACCTTGAAAATCATCTATTCACCTCATCCATTCCCTACCCCTGGGATATTTGGATCTAGATTAGAAAGTGAGCAGCATTGCCATATGGGCTTACACAGTTTTTCTCCTCTTGGTCTGCCTTCTTTGAAAGCTGGAGAGAGATAGAAATGATCACTGTCATATGTGAGACAGGGCATTTGCCCTAGACCTTTGGGCTTTGTTATTGGGGAAAAATAGGTGACAGGCCACCAAACTCGTGTGTTTTATTCTTAGTTTTTAACCACCATTTAATTCCTTTAGGAATAGAATTTGAATTCAGTGTGTCCAGTGCCTTGAGGGATAATTAATTATGTCTCAGATTCACTCTTCTGGTTACTCCTAGGGCAGAGCTAAGCTTTGAAATGTGAGTTGATTGATTGTCTGCAGCCACTTGACAGATGGTAGCCGGAAACATAATCTCAGCTTTTCCGCTTCTCTGCCAAGGGTTCGCAAAACCCAGGTGACTCCCTAAACTTTGGTGAAATTTGATAAATCTGGATTCTTTTTGTTGGGATTTACCGATCATATGGCACTGATTTGGGATAATGGAAGGGTTTTACTGGCCCCTGACGTTATAGGTTATACCTAGAGTATAACCTCCAGTCCAAATATCTTTACCTATCACAGTTTCTTCTGTTATAAGAAAAGTTATGGCAGGCTATTTCCAGTCCTTGTGATCTGTTTTTATCTTCCTTTTGTGCCTATGTTTACCTTTACAAACCAAATTATAGAGATTATTTTCTCTAACTCAAAGGTAAACCCCATGAGATCAGGACCTATTCCTTTATTATTCATTGCAGTATCTGCATAACAGTGACCGTAAGAAAAATGCCTCTCTAAAGTGAGTAAATATCTGTTGAATGATTGAGTCGTGAATCGAATGGATGAGTCACGTAAGCAACTGACATATAAGCTTTGCTTGCAGGCACACAGATGATGTCCATATTGAAAGATACTCAAAGTTGACCTCCCCTTCTTCCCTTCCTCCCTCCCTTCCTCTTTTCCTCCCCCGCTCCCGCCCTCCCTCCTTTCCTCCCTCCCTTCTTTCCACCCTTCCTTCCACAGTTATTGAACACTTAACTTCATGGAAGGCACTATTAGGATTGACCCTGGAACTTAGCATCCTCTGCTCTCATGAAGTCTATAATCTAGTAGATGAGATGAACAAGTAAATCAGAGATAAAAGTACTTGTGGTTAGTTATGTGGAAGGGTTCTATGGGTGGTTCAGTGATATAGGGAAGAATTGGCTGAGGTTATGTCACTGAACTGACTTCAAAGGACAAGTAAGGGTTAGCTAAGGGAGTGAGGAATGACCCAGACCCAGGATGAATACGCAGGTCAGATAATGAGACAGTCTTGTGGTTGACCTGCATGACTGGGATGAGCATAAAAGGGAAATCTGCCTAGAACTTTCTATCCCTGAACAATCACCATCAGTGCTATATAAAACATTGTTACATAAATATTACAAAATCTGCAAATTATCTGACAAACCTCATACTACTCTCTCAGGTAAGTGCCCAAAAATGTCAGTTTCATGAGAAAATAAAAGCTGATTTCATTTGTTTGATCTCTGTTAAAGCCAGCAGAAATGATTTATTGATTTTTTTAAAGAAAAAAATATTTTTAAATCCCACTTTTTGCAAGCATCTTATTAATAGATGTGGAGATTTCATATACCCCAAACATACTTGTAGATACAAAAATTTTAACAGTTTTGAGGAAAATCAATAGAATAATCAGAAAACTCATGAAAAGATGAATAAAGAGCAAAAAATTACATATCTTACTGTCAGTGTTATTTTTTTAATGTTCAAAGTTTGCATTTTGTTACTTCTCACTTGGGTCCAGATGTACCTTAATGGGTTTTCTGTTTGTTTTGTTTTGCCATAAAAATTCAAGTTAACACATAAATGAAGCACATACTCTGAACACAGCTAGGGTAATGCAGAAGCTCAAAGCAAGGTGTAGGTGTAGGAAGAACTCCTGTGCACTTCTGTAAAGCCTGGGAGATCACACTGCCCACTGCGTTTGTCAGTATGCTCACGTTCACATGCCAGGTGGAAGTCTATTTGAATGGGGCTGAATGCTTAGAGGAAGTTTGTTCCTCCCAACAAACTTTCTTTTCTTTTTTTTTTATTAAATATAGTTGGTTTACAATGTTGTGTTAGTTTCAGGTGTAGTAAAGAGATTCAGTTGAGTATATATTATTTCAGATTCTCTCCCATTATAGGTTATTATAAGATATTGAATATAGTTCCCTATGCTATACAGTAGGACCTTGTTGTTTATCTGTTTTATATATAGTAGTTTGTATCTGCTAATCCCAAACTCTTAACTTATCACTCCCCCCCCTTTCCCCTTTGGTAACTATAAGTTTACCAACAAATTTTCTTTTGTCAGACAAGAACTCGCCTTGCTCTTTTTCACTTGATTATTAGGAAGCTCCTAGCCCTTCTTGGCCTAGGCTTTCTTTCCATTCATCTGCCACCTCTTGGTTTCATTAGGTTATTTGAAAGGAAAATCCTAGAGCCTCTGTGAGCTTCACTGGAACTGCTTAAAATCTCCAATGGAAGTAGAAGGGTTAAAAATAATGGTAACATCAAAGAACGGTGGTTTATCACAGGAATGCAAAAGCAATCGAATTTGAGCACTGGATTTGAGTCCTCACCATAGACGGAACATTATCAAAGTCGCTCCACCCATGCCTTTTCCCAGTATAGTGGAGGCCCTATACATAAAGTTCTCCTACCTACTCCCTCCTCACTGGATAGAGCAGGTAAGCAGTCCAGAGGTATCTGTGTGTAGTGATTTTACAAATTATTATTACAACATATTATTATTATTAAATAATATTACAAATTAATATCATATAACTTATGTATATTATTATTTCGATAGTAGTCCACAACTAGTAAGTCGTAACAAAGTGCTGTGACATCCGCCATCATTTTGGGTTATAGATGCAGAGAGACTATTCCACGGTTTGAGCGCCTGAGAATGTTTTTTCATATGCCTGTGCTGTTTCACCTGATGGCTGGAGCTCATTATTGGTAACTGATTATTAAAAAACTGAGATCATCTGGAGTCAGCGACTCTAAGCAGAGGGAATGTTTTGCTAAAGCAATAAGAGCTGCTAAATGAACTGGCTTAGCCAAACAAAAACTTGTATTCTAGCTCCCTATGAGTTGTTATTTTTTAAAAAAATTAGCATAAAATATTGCTAATTGAGTGTCTACGCCCCTACATGGTAAAGGGGACTTTAGATGAACCTAACAAAACAGCACCCTGAAAAGAGCAGTGGAAGAGGATCTGGGTGTAGAACCGGTTCCACACTGTCTAGTTTTGTAGTTTCTCTGGGCCTTCATTTCTTCAGAAGAGGAGGGGCTGAGTCTAAAGATTTTCACTGGATCTCACAGTTGAGAGGGAACACATATTTCTCTGTCGAAATTCAACTAAACTGAGAGTCTAATGGTATCCTCCAGGCATGTAGTGGTGTGTGAGGCACAGTCTTATTTTAGCACAGAGACCTTGAAATGCATCTGCTGTCTTTGCCCGGCCTACTAACCTTGAGTAGGACGCTTGAGTGGCTGCTTGGTGCAAGGTCCTTTGTTTACGATAGTGTCTCTTTGTCAGCTAGATGTGCACTTTGAGTAGTTTCTCTTTTTCCTTCGAAAGGTGAGGACGGATTCAGGTGGAATTACCCATATTCTCCTACTCTATCCTTTTAAAATTCATGAGATAGATGCCAGGGTGTATATGTCTCCAGTGAGCGAAGCTCACTCGGGGTGACTGCAGCCTAGTAGTTAAGAAGGTAGGCTCTGGAGTGGGAGTCATTTTGGCCCCATTCCAGTCCTAGGATTCATTTGCTGTGTGACCTTGGACAAGTTATTCGGCCTCTGTGCCCTAGCCTTTTCAAATGTGAAATGGGGAAATAGTTGACCCTACCTCTCAGAGTGTAGAGCATTTGGGGCAAATGTCTGATACAAAGTAAAAGCCCCATTAACAGACCACTGTCGTTGCTTTATTCCTGTGTAATAAGGGGCATGGACCTATGGCCTGGATCTTATCACAACCCCCTTGTGAGCAACTGAAAGGAGAATCAGAAAGGAAGAGTGGAAGAAGCGCCTGAAGACCTCTCTGTGAGCAGGAAGGATGGTGCTTAAACCATTCCCGGGAGATGGATGTTTATGCTCCCCTTACAGCTCTTTAGGGAATAAAATTACCTCGAGCTTTCACTTGCCTAATTCAGTGTCTGACATCTTCCCTGGCTCGGGAAGTTATTCTTTCTGTGCGGCTTAATTACCTATTTTTGCAGTTTCAGTTTGGGATGAAGGAAAGTTAGTGGGTCTGACTCTGAGATAAAGGGTCTGCCGAAAAACCACTGGGTTGGACTCAAGCACTCATTCTCAGCAAACGGGTGCAGGGCTCAGGTCTGCCCTGTTGAGGTGCCCCAGGGACTCTCTGTGCACATCTGCAGGGCGGCCAGGAGGGAGGGACCATGGACGGCAGGGGCGGCACTTATCAGGGACCTAGAATGCTTGGCTCTGGACTCCCACCCCCACTGTAACCTGAGCAGCTTCATATTCATGCTTTCTCTGTACTTGCTTGAGAGATTTCACCAGGAGAAAGGGTTATGCAGATAAAAGAAAAATTTGAAAACCTGGAGGCCAGTGTATGTCTCCGAAAAGCCACCCGACATGACAGGTCACTTGACAGCTGACTCGGTTACTTCTTGTCTCGGCTCCTCTGAGCTGCCTGTTGGAAAGCAGCAGCATCCTGTGTGTGAGTGCGTGCGCACGTGCTCACAGTGATGGTGGGAGGGGGAGGATAAATGGGAAAATTTACAGGGAGCGGAACTTTATAAATCTAAGATATAATCATTATGAGACTGGAAAAAGCCCCCTCTAATATAGTCAGGGGAATCATCTCGACCCAGCCTTGTGTGGGCGAGCCCCTGGGAATTAATAGAGGGTTTTCACCTCTAGCCTATATGATGGGGTGACGGTGATTGTAGCCCAAGGTTGAGAGCAGAACCATTTGGTACATGCCCACCTAAAGAAATAGGTTCCGAGAGGTATTGACCAAGATAAAGGGAGTGAATACAGACTGTGCAGGGGAAGATTGATGCCCACTGCGTGCTTTGCAGCAATGGGCTTGTAAGCCCTTCCCTCCAAACACTGCCCTGGGCACACGTTAAGGCGAGGCATTCAGCCTCGCTGAGCACTGCATCCTCGTCTCTGACGGGCAGCTTAGTTGTGTTCAAGCTTTTAAGTAATGGCCTCAGAGGATGGCCTTGGAGCACCAGAAGGTTCAGAAGGAAACTCCGCTGCCAGCCTGAGTCCAGGACAACATGGGTCTCAGTCCCTTCTCTTGAGCTTAGCAAGCATGGGAACATCACTCAGGACTGTGTGAGTGGGAGAAGGCTGTCTCCTAAAGCAGCAGTAACCCCAGAAGTCATGTTCAAATGATGAGATTTCTCTGCACACTTGGTTGTAAGTTCTTGATGGATGTAAACTTCTCTTCGGATGGGTCTCTGGTTTTCTCCTGCTCGGGCAATTACTCTGATGGAGACATTTAAGGTTAGGCTGACAGCCTCGACTCCCCGTGATACAGTCTATTAGATGTGTTACATAGTTACCTAACTTAGTACTTGCACCGCCCTGTGAGGGTAAGTGGTATCTTTTCCATTATACAGATGAGGAATCTGTGGTATCTTCTCTCTTATACAGAATCTGAGGTCTCGAATTTATGGGACTTGCTGATGGTTGGTGGAGGCAGAGTTAGAATCTATATATGATTGATTTTAAGATATGAAAGAGGAAGAAACCAGATGCCATCCCACTGCTAAAAATTGGCCTGAAACCAGCTTTACATATAGCAGATCTGCCTTAAAAAACCCTCTGTCTTATTTCTGCAGCTGAAATTACACACACACACACACAATCACAAAGACTTCTTTCTTCTTCAAATTGTTTGCTAAGCCAGAAGCAACCGTGGATCACTTGAAATGATGCACTAATCATCCCAGTTCCATTTTTCTTTCACCCTGATCACCGATCACAGCAGACTGTCCCTTTACTGCTGAGTGACGCTTGCTATAAGCACTTACTGCACCTCAGTGAATGAATGAATTAATGGGTGAGTGATGGATGGTAACAGCGGGAGGGGCGAGGCCCCTTGGGGGGATGAGCTCACCCATCTTCCTGCGTCCACCTGCCGTCCTCTCTTCCTAGGGTGGCATGATAGCGCTGCTGCTGTCCATCTTGTGCCTCGTGATGATCCTGTACACTCGCCGGCGCTGGTGCAAGCGCCGCCGGGTCCCCCAGCCCCAGAAGAGTGCCAGCGCTGAGGCTGCCAATGAGATTCACTACATTCCTTCTGTGCTGATCGGCGGGCACGGGCGGGAGAGTCTGCGCAATGCCCGCGTGCAGGGCCACAACTCCAGCGGCACCCTGAGCATCCGGGAGACACCCATCCTGGATGGCTACGAGTACGACATCACTGACCTGCGCCACCACCTGCAGAGGGAGTGCATGAACGGAGGGGAGGACTTCGCCAGCCAGGTTACCCGCACCCTCGACTCCCTGCAGGGCTGCAACGAGAAGGCAGGGATGGACCTCACGCCAGGTGGGTGCCTCGGTCCTTGTCTCAGGGCACTAGAGAGTGGGTAGGGAACAGCTGTTTTCTAATTTCATGGCCGGTTGTCATGCATAATGGGATGTGCCAGTGCCCTTTCCCAGGTGGGCAAGAAGCGTAAGCATTTTCCTGAGATGATGGGAGCCGTTTTCTAATATACGAAATCAGAAGAACAAGGGTAACTTGGATCCCTCTCCACTTCCGCTTTGCACTGGAAGTAGAGGTACTTTTACATCCAACAGAAGAGTGGGTTAGAGGCTTTTTCATATATAATGAGCAATCCTCGGGAAAACAGGGATGTAGCAGAAAAGATCAGCGTGTGTGTGTGACATTTTTGTATATGGTATGTTTGTGTGGGCAATTTTCCATTGAAGTGGAGGGGACAGAGGTATCTTTCTTTTCTATGACTCCTGACACTTTGGCCTGGGGTGTTTTAGTTGTGTTGTCTTGCCCATACCTCTGTGGTCTTTACAAGGGATGTACTTCTTCAAAGAAAATAAAGGAATACGATCCAACTGTTTGACCTCAGATGCTTTGTGCATCTATGAGACACTGGGTGGAAGAGACTTGGACCTAATGTGGCTGAACAAGACCAGAGTCGGTAAAATGCAGAGAGGAAATGACTGTACTTTTCATTTATAGCCTATCTCTCATACTTCTATAAATAACAACTATCTGTAGATAAAACCCCAAGACAATGATCCTTCAAGGAACTGCCCGATTATCTTTGAAGAAGACATTTTTGAAACTGAATATTGCTTAAGATATGTGGACTTTCTGTGGGGCTTGAAATCACATCATAGAGGTTTCCATTCTGCTTGTTATCTAGAGAAGATCCTATGACTAGGCATGTCTTAATAAGGTTTAAAGTCTAGACATTCCTTGAGACTAGGGGATGTGTCTTCAATATCTCGTGTATTCCATAGCACCTGCCATAGTGCTAAGCCCACCAAGTAGCCATATGATTAGAGACTCAGGGAGCAGGCAGATAGCACAAATATGTGAGAGAGCTGGATGTCAACAACAGGGAACGGAGCAGACTGGGATGAAAGAGAGGGGGCAGGTTCCGCCTGAATGCGCTCAAATTCAAATTTCTGTGAAACTCTGTGCTGACCAAAGGAAAGAAATCTGCAGTCTGTATCTCACCGAACGGCCACACGTGGTGACCCTATCAATATGGAATTGGTTGAATTGGATTTCCTTTCTTCACCCCTTCTCTCATAACTCTGTAGTCCCCTAGAAATCAAAAAGAAGCATTTCAGTCTCTGCCAGTCTCTCACTTTAAAGCTTTCATATTTAAGTTTCTGTGAAACCCCATGTACTTGGTTCATGCAGATTTCCTTGCTCTCACTTTCTTTGGCCTTTTAAAGTTTCTGCCTTGGCCTTTCCTTATACAGGAAGCGACAATGCCAAGCTGTCGCTGATGAACAAGTATAAAGATAACATCATTGCTACCAGCCCCGTGGACTCCAACCACCAGCAGGCCACTCTGCTTTCTCACACCTCCAGTAGCCAGAGAAAGAGGATCAACAACAAAGCAAGAGGTACCCGCGTCTGGTGTTGGGGCTTGAAGGTGGCTTCCTTAATACCAGCAGAGGCAGGGCCGTTAATATCCTTGACCCCCCCCACTCTCAGGCATCGCTAGAGGGGCTGTGTTTGGTCGCAGGCTTTCTACAGGCCTGTTGTGTGTTACTTAACCAACAAATTTAAATGTATACACACCTTTTGACCAAGTAATTTTAGCAATGAGAATTTATCCTTAGTAAATAATAATTGAACAAGTATGCAAAGATGTGTGTAAAAGGCTGTTCATCCCAACACTGTTTAAAAGAGCAAAAAATTGGAAGTAGCTTAAATGTCCATCAATGGGGAATGGCTTAACTACCTGCACATCTGTCTCCCGTCCAGTGGCTTAAGATGATACTATAGATCTATATTTGTTCATATGGAAAGTTGCCCACCCATCTATTCAATGGGGAAAAATGAGGTTATAAAATAGAAGGTACAGCAGAATGCCATTTTTGAGGGGAACTTAAAAAACCTTTATCTGCCTCTGTATCAGGAAAAAGACGGAGAGGGTATTCATCAAATGTTAACAGAGTCTTTCTCTGACTTGGAGGATTTAGAGGATATCAGCGTTGTTCCTTTTAAACATGTGGGGGTCCTTTGTTTATTCTTTTCTCTCTTCTTCACATTGAATATCTATTAATCCTAGAACCAGTTAAAAAATACAATATAGACATTAAGACATACAGACATATGCCCCTTAGGACATAATTCCAGCCTCTATCAACCAGAATCATGACGTGTAATGAGGGAAATTTCCCTTTCTTCCTTTTCCACGTACCGTCCACGGTGGTCCTCTCCGGCGGGTGGCTCTCCTCGGTAGGAGCATGGGCTGGGTGGATGTAGGGCTCTAGTGATGGCTGTCATATCGAGGTCTCCTTCTCCAATAAATCTGTGTATCAGGAAGCTCCAGTCCCTGTGGCTATTCCTCCCAGACTGTCAGTCACCCTGCTCGTGTTTTCCCCTTGAACTTGCCCAATGATTTGGTGTCATGAAGACAAAACTGAAGACACTTGTTTTTGCCCTTGTGTTTTCATTACAGCTGGTTCCGCCTTCCTGAACCCTGAAGGGGATTCTAGCACAGAGGCAGAAAATGACCCCCAGCTGACCTTTTACACTGACCCCTCGCGGAGCCGAAGGCGCAGTAGAGGTAGGAAGGATAGAGGGGCAAAGTGGGGTGAGAGGGGCCATGGGGCGGGGAAGGCAGGGAGCTACAGAGGTGCTGGGTCAGGGAGGGGGCTCTGTGGACCAAAGCCAGTGTCCGCAGGAAGAATTCTTGGACCAAACTTGGTGTTTCCTCCTAAGGAAGAAAGAAGAGCCTAGAGTGGAAAATTTCAGAGAATCATCTGTCCCAGATAATGGCACTCTCAAACAAGTTTCCAAGTTGTTTGAAAGGCTATTTCTTGGTCAGAAGACTCTCGATTCCTTCTGGAAGCCTCGGGAGTCATATTTTGCTGTTTAGACACAGGAAATAAAGTTGATAAAGTGTGTTATACGTGAAAAAATGGACAGTATATTTACCCTCGCTTACCCAGCCATCCTGGGATTGAGTGAGGCAGAGCTTGGGGGGTGGGGTAGTTGAGGAACCATCTGTGGCCTGAAAAACATGTGTAGTGGATTTTGACCTTTAATCCCCTGCCCAGCAGAATCACAGGACTCCCAGGGCCCAAGTCCCCTCCCTTCTCCTAGCAGGGCCCAGGTTGGTTTGTTCATTCTTCTCAGTGTTGATAGAGTTGTCCTTTCACGCAGCCACGGTCTGTGACTCTCCACCCTGATGTTCAGTGGCTTCAGGCATGGCTGTTGCAGCTGTGGCGACCAGTGCCTGTGACTTTGTGGTCTCACCATCGTTACTGAGGGAGGTCTGTGTTCAGGCACCAAAAAAGCTTCAGCATTTACTTGCTGTGTGATACTGGATAAAGACAACTTCTCTGAGCCTCAGTTTCCTCACATATTAAATGGGTTAACAATACCTCACGCATAGGGCTTAATTATATGAAAATGTGCCTTTTTGGTGACTGGCAAGGCACTATGAGATCTCTATTGTGTTGCTGTTAGAACTCTCCACAGTGCAGCCTTGGGTTTCTACAGCACTTCATCTTAAAGAATTTTAGACAGGGGCCCCTCGAGATACAATGGAGGATATTTGAGTGATGTCATCTTGTGTGATAGTCAATAACATTTTCCCCAGCCAATAATCAACCAGTGCCGCCCCCAAAAGACACCTACCTTTTGGCTCTCTCCCACCTCCATCTGAGTTCTTGACATACTGAGGAATTCTTCCCAGAGATTGAAGGAAGCCATGTTAATTCCTCAGTTCCAGTTCTGCAGGCTGTGAGTTCTGTCCAGTTCTTCCAGTTCTGAGAGCACTCAGTACAGAAGTTCTTCCCACCACTTTTCTCAAGAGATCAGTGGGGCTCTGGGTTGCCTAATGTCTGGTGCCCCAGTATCCCTGAGGTGACTCTTGATGCTCATTACATATTTATATACAGCAGAGAGTCGTCCTAGGCCCATCCACCCTAGGCCACAGCAAAGCAGGGTGGGTTCTGCTTTAATAAAATCCCGTGTAAGAAAATCTATAGTAATGAATTAGAATGAGTTCCTTTGCAACATAAAATTGTTACTTTTAAATACCAAGTTCTCCTCGTGCATCAACTGTTTATTGCTTTTAACTAGACTGTAAGCTTCTTACGGATGGGCATGTCTAATTTATTTTCCCAAAGTGCCTAGTGAGGGATTTTGCCTATAATAGATGCTTGCCAGTGTTTGTTGAATTGAACTGGATACATCAGTCAGGCCAGCAGGAAATTTTATAACCCACCTGTCATGGGTCAGGCTTTGTGATCAGTAGTAGAAACATGAAAACATGGCACAGTGATAAGACTTAATTTAATAATATAAATAAAGTAAAATGAGTACTCAGAAGAGAGAACAGTTAATTCTACCTGGCAGCGAAAGGAGGCAAAAAGGGAGAAAATAATTAGACTTGGATTATATACAAGGCATAGAATTTCTTGAAAGAGGAAAATCTAGGGGAAGGGCATTTCAGTAGAGGAAAAAAGCAGATACAAAGCCTTGAAGGCACAAAAGAACATGGCATTTTCAAGCAAGTAAAAGGAGTTCAATGTGGTAGTTGTAATCCAGGATTTGAATATGTAGGCACACAGGGATAGGAGGGATGGGGCTGGATAACAGGCTGGAGGACCAGTGCACGCACGATGTTAATGGGTTTGCACTTGGTTCTGTAGGTCAAAGGGGACCACTGGAAATTTTGAAGTCAGGTAGAGATTCTGGATGATGGGTTGATGATGCAGAAGGACCAGAGAGACAAGAGGCAGAGCAGCAAGTCATTTTGCCATCACAGGAGAGCAAGTGCCTGTAAACAGTGACTACACTGTGTGAGAAGGGCTGTAACAGCAGGGTGCACAAGGGCGGGAGGAACAGCAAGGAATGAGTGAGAATCGGTTCTTGAAGGTTTCAGGGAAGTGTTTACAGGGAGATATTGTTTGAGCTGAGACTTGAAGAGTAGGTGTATACCAGGCTGACAAGGTGACAAAATGGCATTCTGTGGAGGAGGAAATAGTATGTGCAGAGTCACAGGGACATAAACAATAATTGTCTAGTCAGAGAGCAGGAAATAGTTTACTAGAATAAAGCTTCTGGGGCAGCCTGTGGTCTGCTTCGGAAATAAGGCTGGAAGATCAGGAGATCTTCCTTGACTGAAGGACTTAGACCTGACACTTCAGTTGGAGTCATTGAGGGTTTTTTTAAAGAGCAAAGCCCTGGTCTGCTCTGCTTCGTGAACGATCCCTCTAAGGCAGCGTGGAGGATAGGTGAGAGCAGGGGGAAGTTGAGGCAGGGAGACTGGGTGGATGGCTGTTGCCGTAGTCCAGGGGTGAGATGATAGACCAAGGTAGGGATGCAGAGGATGGAGCAAGAGAAATTTGGGGCACAAAATGAAAAAAGATTTAATGGCATTGGTGGGGGGTGGGGGTGACTTATGAAAAAGAGGGAAGAGATAGACATGATGGCGTATGGGGGCTTGAGGAACCAAGTAGAAGGCAGTGCCATTCGCTGGGCAGTGGAAATGGTAGGGGGAGCAGGGTTGGAAGGAGGCTGAAGAGCCCAGTTTTGGATATCGCATTTGAGTGCCTGAGGGCCGTTCGGGTGGCGGATCTGGGCGCTGCTCAGGCCTGGTATGGGCTGGAGGAAGAAATGTGTAAGTGTGGGAAATAGACTCCGTGTTGAAAGGGTACTAACATGAATAGAAAATCTCCAGGTAGCAAGGGACAGGGGATCCAGAGGCCACCTGCCACCCTGCAATCACTCCCTCCCAGCTATTGCCAACACACCCACTCAGGGGACCTGCTCCCAGAAAAGATGTGTGCAGCCATAGACCACATCTTTTCCCGTGTTCCTGAGAACGGCAATTGCAAAGACTCCACTGGACCCAGAGATTGAATAGTGAATTGTCTAGGGGCTGTAGCCTCACTGGATCTGTGTGTTGATTCCAGCTCCCCTCCTTAGTAGCTGCTTGACCCTGGACGTGCCCTATAGCCTCCCTAACGCACGGTTTCTGTGGGAGCTGAACCCACAGAAATGATATGCCCAGGTGTGAGACACGTAAGACACCTGATATGTCAGGTGTAAGGTGCCTGACAGGTAATTACACTTACTCGTAAGTGTTAACTATCACTATAAGGTTAATCTCTTTGAGACTTATTTTCCTTATCTGTAAAGTGGGTAGTTACTGTACAGACTCATAGATTTATTGTAAGGAAGCAAATATTTAAAATAGTGTATGTAAAACACTTAGCACGTTGTCAGCCATAATAGATGCCTTTCATTGCTATCAATAATAAATATTAACACAGACTGTAAGAAAATTCCAAAGTATTCATACATTTTGTCAGCAGCTTGCTTTGCTTTCTTGCTTTCCCACATCTGTTCTGTTTCCATGTGAAAGGTCCCTCTTCTTACTACCATTTTATCCTCTCCACCAAAACCAAACAAACACCCCCAAAACCTCCCTTCTTAGCCCTGTCCCCAGCTACTTGGAAGTGTTTCTTATCCCTCAGCTTTCATATTTTCTCCGTAAGCTTCCATTTATAACCTTACCCCAAGGACTGCAGGACTGGGGAGAGCCTTCTGGTGTGACAATATCTTCTACTTGTATAGAGCAGACGTTCCTTGTTTTCCTCCTTCCAAGCCCTGGACTCTCACCCACAGAGTAGGTGAGAGGTATTTTGAACCCCAGGAGTGGAGAAGCTGGTTGGTGAGAGCGCCCTCTGTGGAAAGCCATGGGAAGTGCAGGGAGTTCCAGCGTAGGGTAAAAGCATTCCCACCACCCTTGAGCAAGATGTTGGAGCCCTGCCAGGCGAGTAGAGGGGGACAGTGCCCTCCTTTATGATTTCTCTTGTGACCTGGACCAGGAGGCATGCAGAAGACTTGCTCACAGCTGACCATTGTTGACTCTGAGGACCACCAGTGGCCCAGTCCCCTCTGACACCAGGCGATGACATGGTGTTCCATGAGGGTGAAAGCCACTGAGCTCACGCACTAGACACATTTCCCACCTGGGCTGGGTTTGCCAGCTGCCTCCCCTGTTTTCCAGGTTGGGCAGCAAAAGGCCGAGATGGCCCTTCACTACCAAGATTTTTCCCATCAAGTGTCTTGCTTTTGCCTTATTTTCAGTGGGCTCTCCCCGAAGTCCTGTGAATAAGACCACCTTGACATTGATCAGCATCACCAGCTGCGTGATCGGCCTTGTGTGTTCCTCTCACGTCAGCTGCCCTCTCGTTGTCAAAATCACCCTGCACGTCCCCGAGCACCTGATCGCTGATGGTAAGTCCACCTCTGAGGATGCCACCTCTGCCCCTCCCCTGAGAAGAATGTTTCAGGGTGGGCAGGGAAAATATAGACAAGCCAGGGAGCCCTGTTACCTATTAGTGAGGAAAAAATAAACCTGGATAAGAAAGACTTAGGACAAAGTTAGATCGTCCACTGATGAAATCAGAAAGCAGGTTAAAAAAAAAACAAAAAAAAAAACAGATCACCTCCTCCTTTCTATGCCCATTTCCCATTTCTGTTTGTTTTTAATTAAGCACCTGTCTTTGTGGATAAATGCAGGGCATACTGGCTATAGGTACATAGACACCAAGATTCTCTTAGCCTTTGAATGGGGAAAAGCTAAGTGGAGTAGTAGAACGTTTAAGCGTTAGCCACGTTTCCGTTTTGATATGCCTGGTGAGAAATTCCTAATTGCAGTAACTTGCTATGAGCCTAGAACTCTGAAGCAATAATTTACTTTCATCCAGGGGGACCCTGATATAATGAGGGAATAATATACATTCTGAGAGTCCCTGACTTAGTTAAGCCCAGAGCACCTAATTGACTTGTTAATGTCTGTTCTCTTGGTTGCCGTAAGGCTGAAAACAGGTGGGGACTGTCTGGAGTGTTAGAGGGCCTGCTATTTATTTTCATGGCAACTGAAGACAGGCAGCAGGTCTCCGTTCCTTGGACGACTGCCAGGGTCTGATGGAGCCGTGCCACGGCCATCAACAGAGCTGCTCTGTCCCTGTATCCCTTGGGTCCACACTAGTAGACATGGGATGGGACAAGGCAGCAGGGGATGATATGGCGGGAGATCCAAGTGTTGGCCGAGTCTCCATCCGCTGATCCCTTGCTCTGTGGCTCGTGGCGGGCCAGGATTGGTAGAAGTAATGACCTCGGGTGGGGGCTAATCTGCAGAGCATCGCTCAGCCTGTCTTCAGTAATGTGTGTGTGTGCTGTGGGCACACACGGGCATGCCTCCTCTCTCTCCCCCTGCAGGGAGCCGCTTCATCTTGCTGGAGGGGAGCCAGCTGGATGCCAGCGACTGGCTGAACCCTGCCCAAGTGGTTCTCTTCTCTCAGCAGAACTCCAGTGGGCCCTGGGCCATGGACCTTTGTGCCCGGCGGCTCCTGGACCCCTGTGAACACCAGTGTGACCCCGAAACTGGTAGGCGGGAGCACCGGGCAGAGGGTAACTGTCAGAGTTCATGCCTCTTGCAACTACCCCTCAAAATCCAGGCCATCCCTCCCAACTGACCCATTACCCCTGGGAGCCGAGACTGTGCAAGCTGGCAGCATGTGGGTGAACCCCTGAGCTGGTTGGCTTAAAATGTGAGGTCATCTTCTGGCAGAAGCCTTGGAAGCCTCCTAACTGTAGCCCCAAGCCAGACAGATCAGTTCGGGATGACCTCCACAGCCCATGTGCCCTCCAGTCAGGGGATATCAGCCAAGGGGGCTAAACTTTTATGCATGTTTATTGTAGAAAATATGGGGGGCTTCCCTGGTGGCGCAGTGGTTAGGAATCCCCCTGCCAATGCAGGGGACATGGGTTTGAGCCCTGGTTCGGGAAGATCCCACATGCTGCAGAGCAGCTAGGCCCGTGCGCCACAACTATTGAGCCTGTGCTCTAGAGCCGGTGCTCCATGATGAGAGAGGCCACCGCAATGAGAGGCCCGCGCACGGCAATGAAGAGTAGCCCCCGCTCACCGCAACTAAAAAAAAAAAGCCCACATGCAGCAACGAAGACCCACTGCAGCCAAAAATAAATAAATTAATTAATTAAAAAAAAATGGGAAAATTAGAAAAGCTTATAGAAGAAAATGATAATCATCTATAATTCTAAATGATAATCATCTATAATTCTGTCTCCTGCAGAAATAATTTAAAAATTTTAATGTCTTTCCTCCCTTCCGATCTTTTATCTATGCCTGATTCTTAGAGGCTTGTAGGCACACCAAGTCCAGTAGAGTTTTCTTGATTTTTTTCACTTAACATTCTATCATGGGAGTTTTCCAGAACCACTAAATAATCCTCAATAACGTAATTCTAATGGCCATTTGGTATTCCACTGTAGGTCTATATCATAGCTCCTATTTAAATAGTCCCCTATTATTTGACATGTAAGACGCATTAAATTTTTAATTTTTATGAACACTACTAAAATGAATATCTTTCCACATAAATGTAGGGCATGTTTGAAGTTATTTTATTCAGATAAGTCTCAGAAGAGAGATTACTGGGTCAAAGGGTATAGCCATCTTTCAGGCTGTTATATTATCTAGGGGGGCTGGGGCTGCTCTGAGAGAAGGGGTTTGAATTCATACACAGCATGTACTGGGGTGCTCTCAATGCTTCTTGAGCTCCAAGGAGTATGGATCCTTCATCCCAGGTTGCTTTGCCCTTTCATTGTAGAAGGGGTTCTTCTATGGTAGTCTTTATAAAGACCTATTTCCAGTAGGTTCAGTACCACAGATAGCTCCTTCCCAGAGGAGTGGTAAGATGCCTAAGAAGCAAGGAAGGGGAGGTACTGATGTCTAAGATCCCCAAGTGAAACATTGCTGGAGTCTAGGGCCAGCTCTTCCAGCTCTCTGTACCTCACTTACAGCCCCCCTCCTCCACACACTCTCTCTCTCCCTCTCCCTCTCTCCCTCTCTCCCTCTCTCCTTCTCTCCCTCTCTCCCTCTCTCCCTCTGTCCCTCTCTCCCTCTCTCCCTCTCTCCCTCTCCCTCTCTCCCTCTCTCTCACACACACACACACACACACACACACACACAGACACACACACACACACACAGAGATGTATCATCTACTAATATCGAAGGATATTAGTAGAGGTTGACTCCAAGAGATCTAGCTGTTACTTGTGTTACAGTCCATTGCTGTAGCTCTCTGGGGGAGTAACAGGTAACTGCAACGTCAAAAGTTCACCTTGATAGGTCTAAAAGTTGTTGTTACGTGGACCCATCACAGAGATTCTAGGTCCCCCTATGAAGGAGAAAGTACAGCATTTTAAACATATGATGTCTAAGACTGCTTACTTGCTGCTCCTCCCACGCTGTCAGGCAAACACTAAACTAGACAGATGGGCCGTGCACCATGCCCAAAAGCCAGTGGGCTCGGGAGAGAAAAGCAGGCTCGTCTCCGAGGTGGGGCTTCTCCATGCAACTGAGCTAGTCTCTGGTCCCCTCTGACTTGGATTAGGAGACCCTGGACCACCTCACTTGTTAAACTCACTTCTGAGAGAAGCATGATCTCCAGAAGGCCTTGGAAGCTTCACCTGAGGTTTTTAAAGAACAGGAAGCACTTTGAGTTACAGGTGGAAAGAGGGATTGGTGTTTTAAGCTTGGAGGGTCTTAGAGATAAACTCCTCCTTCCTTTAGGTCAATGCTCAAATTCCCCAAGAAGTTACACGACTTGCCCGAAGCCCCACAGCTACCTAAGGCAGAGTCGGTGTTCTGTCTACCATGAAATCAGAGCAGAAGTGGGATTGTAAAGGGTTGCTTAATTCCCCCGGACAGGTCAGAGCCAATGTATTTGTCACTGTGACACTATTCAAGCAATCACCGTTGCTAAGCATCACTGTTTCCTGAGCCAGAAGCTGAAGAACCTGCTTGTCCATAGCAAAGCTCCCATCACCTCTTCAATCCCTCCTGGATATCTCATTTCTAATCCTTACTGAAAATGACTTTGGGAAGCCCCTCCCCTGCTAGTGGCTTCCCAGTGTCTGTGACAGTTAATGAATTTCCAACTGGAAAGCCAGGGAGAGAGATTAAAAATAAGAACCCACCACAGAACTAAGGTGCGACATCTTCATTCCGGGGTAGCCGCTGAGAAATGATACTTCCATTTTCATTAATGCTGGGGTTGGAAACCCTCCCCCTTCCTGCCCTGCTTCTGTCTGTGCCTGGGATGATGTGGCCATCCCACATGCTCGTCAGTAAGAAACTTTATCGCCTCCCACACTCCATCCTAAAGCCTTTCTCCAAAGAGCTGAGTGTGGGCATTGGCTGCAAGTCAAGTCGACGTTATTTTTGCAGTCCTCCAGCTAACTCACTTGGAAATGTCATGGTGTTGGGACATGTGCTTTCCCAGCCATGCCGAGGGGTCTGCCCACATGGATGGGTGGAACTGTGCAAGTGCACGTGTATACTTTTTCACACATGCAAACAAACACACAAACAGGCGCTCAGTCACTGTAAAGGAGCACCCTCCAGTGCCTGAAGCTCTCCTCAGGCATCCTTCCAACATGTTTCAAACTTAAGTGTGTGTTTACTCGTCACCTGCACAGAGGTCCAGAGTACCAGGTATGATAGGAGGCTTAATGGGCCCCCGAAGATGTTCACGACCTAATCCCCAGAACCTGTGAAAATGTCACATTACCTGGCAAAGAGGAATTCAAGTTGCAGATGGTATTAAGGTTGCTAGACAACTGATCTTAAAATAAGGGGAGTATCTGGATTAACCAGGTGGGCCCAATGTAATCACAAGGGTGCTTAACAGTGGAAGAGAGGGGCAGAAGAGGCCAGAGTGATATGACATGAAAAGGACTCCACCAGCCATTGCTGGATTTGAAGGTTGAGGAACCAGTGAATGTGGGCATCCTCCAGAAGGTGGAAAAGGAAAGGAAACAGATTCTCCCCTCAAGTCTCCAGAAAGGAACATAGCGCTACAGACATCTTGTTTTTAGCCCAGTGAGACTCATATCGGATTTCTGACCAGCAGAACTGCAAGATAATATGTTTCTGTTGTTTTAAACCACTGAGTTTGTGATAATTTTTTATGGCAGCTATAGAAAACTGACACACTAGGGAAGGAGAAAAAGGACAGAAGAAAAATAAGCATTGTTATGCCCTCTTTATATCAATCACCCTGGCACAGTTTATAGAAGGTGGCTGCCCAGACCTTCTGTGGATGTGTCAGGAATCTACGGAAGGACTGGAACTGGAAGAGACTTGAGACCATTTTCCACTCCAGCCTCCCTTTTGCATTCTAGCAACGTGCTATCTGGGAGGGACGTAATGTACCTAAAGCCCTTAGCCCGGAAGCCCTCTGCCAACTGCACACTGACATCCTCTCTCAGATCATCCTAGGTTAGTAACCCTGGGTGTGTCTCTGGTCACGTGGGGCTAACAGCAAACCACTGAAATTGTAATGCTTAATGCCCGGATGGATCCAGCCAGGGGTTGACTTTTCCTGTACTTTCTAAGGGTTTTTGTGGTGGTTGTATGTTGGCTTGTTTCCTGAGGGCAACACAGACTAACTGGCCTCAGCAACTTCTCTTTCTGCTGCATTCCTGGCCTTTATTCCACCGTATGGGCAGCTGTGGAGGCTTCACACACCTGCTTGATTTCACAGCCCCCTTCAGTTCTGGCCACAGACCCTCACTGCCCTTTTCAAGATATGTAGCTTTTATGAGTCTGCAAGGAGCATGCACTTCAAGCTAAATCAAGTTTTAATCACCATCCAAGATGGTCACTGAAATTCCTTCTGTCCCAGATCTTTCCATAGGCTGGTCCCAACCATGAAGAAATATGTAAAATCTGGTGAGGGGCATTGGACCAGTTTTGCAGACTCACTCTAGCCCTCCTCCCCTTTCCTTACTCTGAATAAGGGCCTCTCTCTCTTTCTCTAGTCTTCCCTGGTTTTTAGAACCTAGTTAGGTGGGGTAGCACAGCTCCCATTTTGTTCCTGCCACCTGGATTGCCCACTCATCCCAAGCTCTCTTTTGTGGCTTAATTAAAGCACCTCCCTTCAGGGTGTACTTTTGGCCTATTTCCCTCTGTCTGCCCTCCCAGAGTTGTGTGGGGTTGTTTGAGCCTACCTCTTGCCTGATGTCTGCCCAGGAGAGGAGACCAGGCAATTAGATATTATTCAAGCCCAGATGTCTGACAAAGATTTCCCTTTTTGGATGAAGCGTACCCAATTGACTTTCATAAAAGCCAACTGCTACCTGAAGGATGGAGGTGATCAGGACTTCTGGCCTTGATCTGTAGTTATGTCATGAAGAACTTGTGGTGAGCCCAGTCATGTCTGAGGAGCCCTAGCTTCAAGATCTTTCTTCAGTCGTTCGATGAGGTTTGTGCCTCCATCCATCTATGGAATGGGAAATGACTGGAAGGCACTGCCTGTCAGCATCTGCCTTCAGAGTGCCAAGCACAGGTCCAGTGTAGGCATCTCCAGGCCCTGCACAGGTCATCTCTTGGGTGGGCTTCTACTCTCTGGCAGTGTAGTTGTCTGTGAGTGCCTCCTGCAGGGCACGCTCCATCCCAGTTGGGCACTTCTCTGTGGCCGTGACACGTCTCTCTGTTGGATTCCTATGAACACCACCACAGAGTCGGCACGTCATGTGTTCCCTGCCATCTGTCACAGCAGATGCAGAGACTGTAACACTTCTAGCTTAGGAGGGCATCCAACACCCTTGTGGGGTCTTTAAAATTCACAGCTAACAGTCAGAGCCTGTGCTTGCACGAAACCCCTCTTAAAGTCAAGATTTAGCAGTTGGTTGCCATAGCAACTTCCCTCATCAAGTCTGAACTCCTTTCAATGTAGATGGCCAGACTGGTTTTGAGGAGGAATACAGAAGAGGGAAGTTTGGTGAGTTCCGGAAATGAGGATGATTTAAGAGACGAATTTTGGAAATCCTCAAACTCTAACATGATATGTTTGAAAAATGTCTCTGTTGCTCTGACTCCGGGCTGCGTATAACATTATATGGAGGAAAGCTTTACTTGTTGTCAGTAGTGTGTCCCCACATAGTAATGAATGATGGAAATCTCATCAGGGGATAATGACTGTGAAGGCAATTGAGAAAGGCACAAATGGTAGATACTGCCAGCATTAGGAAAATCAAGCTCTGCTCGAGCTCTGAGTTGTTACTGCATTTACTTTTACATGTGTTGTGGTAACTAGATATCGGGTGTGGAAGGTGGACTACCTTTTTTGTCAAAGCCATCCAGTTAAGAACATTGTAAGAGTCAGACTGATGGGTTTGACAACCTCTTGAGATTCCTTCCTGTTTTGTAATATCATATCCATGCCTAATGTCCACAAGGAAATTGAAGGATGATCTCCTTAAGGGCGAATCATTTCTGGGTCCTTGACCCATTAGTTGGCTTGATATTGGCACCTTGGGGAGAGGTGGTGGTGATGGTATCTATAAATTTGGGACACACTCTTTAATTAATTTGTTTATTTTCCATTACACAGTATTTATAAAAGGTCTCCTCACATATAGGAAAATCTAGCTTGTTCCTGCCCTTGTGTAGCTTATAGCCTAGAGTCCATGCTTTCTTTGGAATTGATACGGTATGAAGCCTGGCTCCTGGTACTTCGCTTCTTTTGCCCACCTCTGGTCCTTGCCCTCGTTATCTTTCCTTCTATCGGAGAAACAGCCTTCACCTGAAAGCCTTATCATCAGCTACCGAAGCTGTGTTTTCCTATGTTCGACTCCCAGCTCCCAGACCGCTCCTAGATACAGCTCAGCACCACTGAAGCCAATAAGTTTCACCCTATTGTGAATCTAGCCCGCAAGGAAGCTTGAGTTTGTCATACAGGAGGCAAAATACTGATCTAACACTCCCTGTGGATCCCTCACAAACTAAGTTACTCATTTCTACTCCACTCCTCAGCACCTTGACTGAGCAGGTGTCGGAGAGGAAGACGAGTGTTATCTGTTAGTGAGACCCTGATGGACAGTAGCTTATAGGTCAGTCTCAACAAGAACGGATGCACTTAGATCCTAACAAAAACTTCTTGCTCAGAGCCTACCCAGTCCTTGCCCCCATAACTGTGAGGCCCCTTCACTTCATTTTTATTGTTTTTTGTCTTTGAAAAGAGAAAATAGCTCTCAAAGCTATTATTCCATCTATATCCTTTTTGAGTGTTTCTTCCCAGGAAGATAAAGAAACCTTATCCTTTGCCTCCCTAGGGTCTGGCACCTTTGTAACTTCCAAATTTTAGGAAGTCACACTCTGTTCTTTCACTACCTGTAAATTAAATAACCAGCCAGTGAAAAAGACAATACTGGTGCTTCAGTGGAACCGGTTTCAGCAGCTTAGGGATACGTAGCATTGCCTAAGGAATTATTAATATAAGGAAGCAGTTACAATTTTCTTCAAAGTCAGACTAAGTAGAGCAATGCTTCTTAATCTTTTGGGGGTCTTGGATTTGCTTATAAATCTGATGAATGTTATGGAGGCCTGCTGAGGAAAGATGCACATACACATATGTACAGTTTCACATACGACTCCAGAGGGGTCGTGGACCTCTTGGTACACTGTTGAAGTAAGTAATGATAATGAAACATAGTGATATCCTAAACAAACATAGATGATTCTTCTGTTAATCAGCACCAAGATAATGAGCCATTTTCACTTAAAAATAAAAACCCAGAGTTCTTATAAAACTATGATAGGTATAAGTGGCCTCCTCAAATACAGCAGTTGTTCTTGGGCTAGCAGCATGGCCTGGTTGGGAAAAAAGGTCTGGAGTCAGACAGACATAGGTTCAAATATTAACTCTGCCATTTAAATCTGTCTCTAGATCCCTTAATTCTCCTGAGCCTTGATTTCCCTCATCAGGATAGCATGGCTAATCATATGTACTTTTCAAATTTCTTAGAAACATTTGATGAAATAACTCACTTATGTGGTCTTCAAACATGTGTTGATCATCTAATATGTGTCTTGCAGTATACTGGCCACTGAGAAAATAACAACAAAGGAGTCCCTTTGCTCAAAGAGTTCTTGGACTTTGTGTCTGCAGAGCCCATGTAATAGGTGCTTTGTAAACGTTAGTGTCCTCAACCAGTGAAAGTTATCACATAGTGAAAATGGAGAGATCGGTGGTGTGTTCCTTCACGTGGGCAGTGGAGATGGGCGTGTATGGTATAATAGGATTTATGGTGTCATCCGTGCCAGTGTTAGTTTGATGTGATCATTTCATATTAATTTTCTCCAACACAGACATGTTAATCAATTTCTTCTTGTTTCTTTTTCTTCTTCCTCACCCTGCTTCTAAGGGGAATGCCTCTGCTACGAGGGTTACATGAAGGATCCAGTGCACAAGCATCTTTGCATTCGGAATGAATGGGGAACCAACCAAGGGTAAGTGAGGGGACGGCGAGTTAGCCAGTTCCCGGACGTCACCGCTCCCTCACGCAGACGTGACGTGGAGCAATTGTGTGGAGAGGGACAGAGCTAAAGGGTGGTTCTATTCTGAACAGCAAACGGATGAACGTGTCACTGTGCGTTTCCATGTTTACACCATCCCAGTGGTGTCCACCTCATCTTCCTCTCCATTTACGAGTTCAGAGGTGATGCCTCTGACTCGCAGCCCCAAGCCTCCAGCTGGGATCTGGGAATCAAGCTGTCCCTCTCTTCCTTTTCACACCGCCATCAGCCACGAGGATTCCACAGATAGAACTTAGCTGTTGATTTTGTTGGAGACACGTGAAGTCGCACACACTCCAGTGTAGCTCTCCCAGAGCTCAACGAGCTTTGCAAGACTGATATGAGTGGAAACTTGTTTTCACCAGTACTGTCAGAGAGGGTGAAATGCAACGACTCAGGGAGTGCTTGGCATTGAGTCAAAGGATTTTCACCTGATCTTCAATTACCATTTCTTGTAAGATCTTTGCTTTTCCCCGGGCACAGACAACTGGGATAAAATAGTTACCTTGTCTATTGCTTTATATTTTATTCATTTTCCTTTTTTGAATTTTTTCATGGAGAAAAAATATACATAAGATAAAAATGATCATTTTCACCATTCTTAGGTGTACAGTTCAGTGGCATTAAGCACATTCACATCGTTGTGCCACCATCACCACTATCCATCTTCTATTGCCTTTTTTTTTTTTTTTTTTTTTTTGCGGCACGCGGGCCTCTCACTGTTATGGCCTCTCCCGTGGCAGAGCACAGGCTCCGGACGCACAGGCTCAGTGGCCATGGCTCACGGGCCCAGCCGCTCCGCGGCATGTGGGATATTCCCGGACCGGGGTACGAACCCGTGTTCCCTGCATCGGCAGGCGGACTCTCAACCACTGCGCCACCAGGGAAGCCCTTCTATCACCTTTTGAAAGCAACTTCCTACTTTGTTTTGGGTGCTGAGAGATTACTTTCTGCCTTGGCTGGGTTATGGAGGAGGGTGTGGGAAGACAGGGATCAATGAACGCTAACTAATAATAGCAATCAATGGGACAGGGGAAACTAGAAAGAAATCAAGGCAAAAGCCACCTCGGGGCTTCCCTGGTGGTGCAGTGGTCGGGGCTTCCCTGGTGGTGCAGTAGTTGAGAGTCCGCATGCCGATGCAGGGGACATGGGTTCGTGTCCCGGTCTGGGAAGATCCCACATGCCTCGGAGAGGCTGGGCCCGTGAGCCATGGCCGCTGAGCCTGCGCTCCGCAATGGGAGAGGCCACAACAGTGAGAGGCCTGCGTACCAAAAAAAAAAAAAAAAAGCCATCTCGGAGTGATTGCTTAGACTGCAGAGTGGAAATGTGTTTGTGGCCTGGCAAGGTGGAGAAAAGAAATCACCGTCCCTTCCCACGGCACCAAGGAGGACTCCTAGCCCTGAGTTCGATGCTCAACCTCCTCTCTATGATTCGGAGGAGCCCAAGCCTAGAATACTGAATGTGGTTCTGGACTCTCAAAGCAATAAATATGGAGAAAAATGGGTGAGAGTTTGGAGAAGAGCAATAAAAATGATTGAAGAGCCCAAAGGAGTGATTTATGATGAAGGGGAAGAAGAACCCCACTCAGAGAACTTGACCAGCTGATAACTAAGTCATGGAATGATAGATGCCTGTAGATGTTCGAAGAGGGCAGATGTGCTGGAACAGGTTGAAGTTGAGGGATAAGGACAAGAGAGAATGAAGTTAAGGAGAGGAAATCTGAGTCACAGGTCGGAAAACTTGGGGCAAGTCAAAATGCCGTGAAATTTTTCTGTTAGTGAAAATGAAGGATGGCTCCGTTTTTCCACTGAATTTGTGATCTTATCAGGGAGGCAGTCCACAAAGTGTAGAGGAAGATGTTTGGAGAAGGGTAAATGCCTATGAGGTGGCCGGTTGTTGAAAGATTGGTGGGAAGGGCAGAGAACTTGGCTTATAGATGCCAAGTGGAGTTTGAATAGAGAGTGCCATTTGCTATGGCTATGTAAAGTCAGTTCAGTCCCCTTACTCTCTGCCCTCTGACATGTTTGCATAGTTGCCAAGGAGCCAAGATTTTAGCTTATGTGCTGGCCGAAAATCTCAGTTGACTGTGATTCATATTGAGTAAAATATTGGAAAAGGTGATGGATAATCAGCTCTCTGTCTCTTAGCCTGCATACCTGCTGCTGAAGTAAACAATGACAAAAAATCACTTCACTTTTGTGCCCTGAATGATCCAGGCTGGCTCTCTGCAGTGATTGGATTTGGTGGCTAATCGCTCAAGCCTCCACATCCCTTGCCTTGTAGACAGATCATGTGACGGCGGGCCTGACTTCACTGGGTAATTGCACAAGTCTTCATCATTCCCTCTGGCTGTGTGTAGAGACAGTCTTGGATGTAGACAAGAGCCTCCAGGGAAATGGTGGAGGCCCCACGTTGGTGTCATTTAAAATAAGACAGGCTAGAGCCCTGAGTTAGAGACTGACAGGAACATTAGCCCCAGGAAACAGACAAGGAGACCTAATCTGTCATTTCCATCTCTAATTTCCATTATTCTCTGATCATCACTGTCTATAAGGTCTCATTCTGGACACTAATAAAATAATGGAGCAACTGTTAGGAGGGGAAAAAAGTGACTGTCATGAGAATAATGGAAGCAGGAGTGATAAGCAGCATGTTTACATGTACATAAAAAAGTGCCAGACAAAGGGCTGCATCTTCCTCATAGAATGACAAGATAAAAGTAGATACGTTCATACGTCTTGGTTTAGATCAGGGATCGGATGCCACGTTTCTTTAAATGATTCTTACAAAATTAATGAAAATTGATTTGAACGTGAAGACTGTCACTTGAAAAGTACAGATTGCTAACTGATGACACGTACTGGGGTATTATGGAGAAATCAGTGGTAGGCCTGATTTTCCTGAGTATTTTATTTAATGGTCCGGGAGGGAGCGGTGAACAGCTGGTACGGGTATTTATGTTTTTCACTTAAGCATTCTATATTGTGTACATTAAAATAGCTGAACATTCTTTTGAAGTCGAACAACCAGATCCTAGGCCAGTGAAAGTTAAAATGAATTCCCTTGTGAAAATCTAGGTTAATGTACCAGGACAGAAGTATCAACAAGCAGTCGTGACTTTCAGACAAGGAAGAAAGTTGGTCAAGGACATTAATACAAAAAATTACAAATGGATGATTGTGGGAGACAGAGAAGTTATACCCGCAGCTTTATCCAGACTCTGCTTTGTGCTTCAGTTCACCTGGACCTGTATGTGTGCGTGTGTGTGTGATATGTGTGTGTGTGTATGTGTACATGAGTGAGCTGATTTATTTATAGAAATCCTCTCCCCACCCTACTCCTTCATCTACTCTCTCACTCATTCATGTTTTCAGCAGATATTCACTGTACCCGTCGTGGCCCAGGATAAAGTAGGTTGCTAATTATAAGAAGAAGATGTTATCTCTGCTCTGGAAGAATAGTCTAGAATAGATAGATGGGCACCTAACAAGAAAATTACAATGAATTCTAAAACCTATTAAAGGTTTGAGCAAAGTTCAGTGGGATTACAGTTTGACTCATGTGACATCTAAGGATCTGGAATAGGATTTCATGAGGAAGTTAGATCTTGAACTGTTCTATTTAACAGGTCACGAAGGTAATTCTAGGCAGAAAGAACAGCATATGCCAAGGCATGGAGGCTTAAGAAGCATGGTTTCTCCAGGAATGGCAAACAAATAACTCAATGTAGCTCACGGGTGCAGTTTATAGAGGCAGGAGAAGAGGCTGATAAGGTGGGTAGAGACTAGATCTTAAAGAGCTCTTGCTTACTAAGGCTTTGAACCTTAAAGCCCCATGTGTACACCCCTAGAATTGTCAGCAGGAGGTGTCTGTATATGTGGAGGGCTGTTCCGTCACTACACATTATTTTTCTGGACCCTTCAAAAGAAATTAAAACAATCCTAAAGGGGCTACCCTGGTGGCGCAGTGGTTGAGAGTCCACCTGCCGATGCAGGGGACAGGGGTTCGTGCCCCGGTCCGGGAAGATCCCACATGCCGCGGAGCGGCTGGGCCCGTGAGCCATGGCCGCTGAGCCTGCGCATCCGGAGCCTGTGCTCCAGAACAGGAGAGGCCACAACAGTAAGAGGCCCCCGTACCTCAAAAAAAAAAAAAAAAAAAATCCTAAAAAGAAAACAAAAACCAAAACAAACACACAAAAAAACTCTCTAAAGACTATCTAAGGTTTTATTTATCTGGATCCTGCAAATAAAGCAGTCTTAAAATTATCCTGTAGATAAAAGTTTTGAAGACCATACAGCAAAGAGTGACAGAAAACTGGGGACCATAGGTACAAGACATGTGAATCGAGGGGGTTGCAGCCATTTTTGGTGACTCTGGTTTTGCCAGAAATGCCCAAGGAGAAGTGAGGCTAGTTGAGACATTCGTGTGTGAATCTTGGTGATAAAGCCAGCCACTGTAGTTTACCCAGGTGACAGGATTCAGGGTGGCAGGTTGTAAAATCACTGAACTCGTTACAAAAGAGGCTCTGATTCACTAAAAGTAAAAATAGCTTCAAAAAGATTTAAACAAAGTCATGGATGACAGACTTCTAATGAGTTATTAAAAGAACATAGGATGCCTGAGGTTACATCCTTGGTCTTTGAGGTTGGCAACAAAATCAATCATTGCCTGCCCCAGCACCCTTGGTGACCCAGGTGCCCAGCAGAGGACCCGGGATGGAAGGATCCCGCCCTAGTGCAGGGCTTCACCACATCTCTGTCTAACCTGTGTGAATCCACAGCTGCTCAGCCTCCCAACCCTGTGGCTTCATAGACACAGCCAGGGACTGTTAGTGTCTCTATGTGATATTTGTCTGCTAGGACAACAAGGACAAATTAAAAAATTTCACAGATAAGAAATGAGACCAATAAATGAGGGTGGAGGAGGCAAGAGAGATGATTTACATGAAAATATTAGAAGAGAAAAAACAAATTTATTTAGCTACTTGGAGATTATTAAGAAAGGCTCTAATAATGTTTTTTGTTAAATTAAGAGTATACCCAGTGGCCTCTAGGTACATTTTTCAGAACACCACAGTCAGATTAAATTCATGCATTTGAAGATTCCCGGTAAATAATAGACTGATTTCTTATTCTGGCATCTCAGATACAGAGGGCAATACCAAGGAGATTCCCCACTAGAGAACATATTACTAGATTTCAGTGCTGAAGAATGGTGGTAGAGTGATAATTTATGAGATGGGAAAAGACCAGCTGTGGAAATGAACAGGTGTTTCTCCAAGGTTTTAGGAGCTGTTGTCAGGAATAATCCTGCTCATCAGAGCACTTGTTTCACTGCCTGCTCAGGAGGCAACATACTTACCTACTTACCATGACATCCCCCCAGACTAGTACGTGTGTGTGCTTGTGCCTGTGCATGCACACACACACTCACACACTCGTACGCAGCCCGTGCCACCTTAATATGGCCTTTACATTGTCCCAGGTTTGTACTGTGCTTTCTCTTTCTACAACTCATCCCTGCTACTCACCCTCCCAGGGATCCCTGCTTAGGGTTTCTAAATCTGTATAAGGAACAAATGCCCCACACCATAGAATCCAGTTTCCTTTTCAGGGCAAGAATGGGGACCATGTTTGTCATGGTTGGCCTCAGCCCCTCGGTCTTGCTCCAAAGCGTCCTTGACAGAAGGTAATTTTATTAGGATCTGTCTGAATGATGCCATCCTAAACATTTCCCTAGAGACCACTCACAGAAAAATGACCACAGCCCACTGGAGAGGATGCCTTTGCCTCTGAGTTCTAGGTGTTAGCAGAGACCAACCTGCACTGATGATTCCAAATGATCTAAAACCCATTCTCACCTTCTGGCCACCTAAAGCTGAGCCAGAACATTCTCTCAGCTGTCTGACCATCAAAGTGCAAATGCTGAACCATCGTATGGCAGTGACCAGAATGCTAGGGGGTAGCTCTGATTCCCAGCCCAGGTCTTGGGCAGTGTTTGGCCTTCTTTGACCTTCCCAGAGTCTCGTCAGAAGTGACTCAGATGGAGTCAGACAGTCCTGCGTGACATTTGACATTTCCTGACTTTCGTTTGTCCGTCTCTAGCTCATCGTCTGGCTTTTATTTCCCCACCCCCATGCCTGTCTCTGTATCAGTGATGCCCTGTTCACCTTCCTCCAACCCCTCAGACAAGATTTGCAGGCCGGCCTGCTGCTGCTCTTTTATCTCTGGGCGCCCTCCTCCCCTTCCCTCCAGCCCCAACCTCATTGTCTGTGCCCAGCTCCTGTCATTGCCATGCCAAGCACAAACGGGATTATCCTCCCACTAGCTCTCTTTTTATTGTCCTTTTTTCTCTTTGTGTGTGTATGTGCGTGTGCATGCGTGTGTGACTCTTTCTAATTGTGTGCGTGCGTGCGTGTGTGTGTGACTCTAATTACCTCTCACTTATTCACTTATTCCTAGCAAGGGTTTCCAGTGGTTTTATTTGGCCCTTTATTTCTCATTCTTCTTTTCTTCCTTCCCTTTTCCTTTACTTCCATCTGCTCCACTTCCCCCAGGAGTCAGTGGAAATGTGACTGTCCTTTCTCCCACCTATTTCAGTGTCAAACAGGTCATCTTAGCTCTTAGTATTAAACCTAAAGTTCCTAGTTCCTTCTCTCGCTAGAAACTCTGCTGTAACCTGATTCTAGCTGAAATATTGCCCTGTAGAAAGAAGAACTGACCCCCTCTGGGTGAGCAGGCAGGAACTGAGTGGTTGAAAGTGGATCTCCACCTACCAGGACCTCCTCAGACGGGCTTAACGGGGTCAAGTCCCCTCAGTTGTCTTGGGGGACCCTGCACCTCATTCTTAGGGATTATTCTCAAGTGGAAACATGTTTAATTTGACCCATTTTCACAAAAGACATGTGGTCAGTCAGCTGAGTACAGCCATATGCTTTGTACATTGCAGGTAGACATCTAGCACAAAGAGCAGCTGAGGGCTGAAACCTCGCCCCTGCAGGCCCAGGAAAGCAAACTCTGAGACGCAGGGGGCATTTGTCCTGATGCGTGCCTTTTTCTCATTTGCACAAATGCAGTTGAGGAGCTAGAGCTGCCCCTGGCCGGGGTTGTTTTAGGTGATGCCCTTTGCTCCCCTCTTAGAGGCAACTGTAACCTTGGTTACTCAAGATGATAAGAGAGCAAAATACGCCTAATAATTGACTCCCTGATGCCAGTTCATGGAGCAAATACTTAAGAATCATCTGGGGAGCTAATACTGATTTCCGATTGCTACCCCAGGAGATATATTAATTTCATGGGTCTGGGAGAGGGCTCAGTCTTTGTACAGATGGAAAGCTCCCCCCAAATGCTTCTGCAGCCCAGTCAGACTTAAGAGGCCCTTCCTAAGCAAGGTGTGGAGTCCCCACATCCCCACCAGGAAGGCATCCTCTTACCAGTGCACCATCCCCTCTGATGAAAAGGATGGGTTTGTAGACTAGTGGCTGAGTGCATCCTAAAGGATTCTTGTGTTTTACTTTTGGGGAAATAGAGAGCCAGAGAGGTGAAGAAACTTGCTCAAGGTCACATAGCTGGTGGCCAAGCTTTATAGTGACAGGTGGGTATTGGAGATAAATCAGTTGGGTAAATACTGATTTCAGAGAGAGCCAGTGTGATAAGCGTGTGACATTCTGGAAGTCATCAGCTGTGGATGAGAGATGGGCATTCCCCACCTGCTTCTCTGCATCCTCCTCCCCAGGGCACCGAGGGGACTCAGCTTCATCCTACCCTTCCCCACATGACAAGTGTCTGCAGTCCCCCTACAGTACTGCCTACCCCCTGGAGGAGAGTGAAACATCCACGGTGTTCTCTCTGACTAGTCCAGTCACGGTACCAAGAGACTCATTTTAAACAGTACCAGAGGCAGGAACACTCATATTTCCTCCAGTATGACCACCAGGGTGAAAAAATCAACCTCGATTTACCCTCCCATCTGCTCGAGAATGGAAGATAAATTGTTTCAATTTTATAGAAATGAATGTTTTATGTTTGGCCCAGGCTTTCCAGAGAGTGTCCTGAATTTATATATTCTACTGAATGCATGGATGTTTTCTACTAGGAATGCTCCCTGGACCTGCAGCTTCTTTGGGTTTCAGTCTAAGAATACTAGGTTTGAGAGTGCTGTCATCTTCCCTGGCTTTGGGCATCTTGGCTATTTATCTTTTTTTTTTCTTTAAAGTAAATAGAAAAAAATCCACTCATTATCCCATGCTCAGAGAAAACTTCCATTACCATTTTGTCATATTTCTTCCCAATTTCTTTTTCTATGCATCAAAAGTTTTGCTTTCCACTGCCCCCCTTAATTTTTAATGCATTTTTGTTCTCTTTCGTTATTTAACAATGAGCATTCATTACTTTTGTAACCACAAAATTTGGGGGAAATTTCAGAAGGAAGCTTTAAAAGCATCTTTGTTGTATATTATTTTTCTCAAAACGTTTTCTCTGGGGAAGTTATTCTTAATGTCTATCTGAAAAGCCTCAGTTGAAAACCTGGTTTTGGAGGAAAGAAGAAAGTGGCTCAGGGTCTAGCGTTCAGGTCAAATTCCTCTAATGTAAACATCTCTGTAAGTTTTTGTATAACAAAGGGCTGGATAAACACCAGGAAGTGACCCTCGAATTCAGCACAATATCCAATGCAGTACAACTTCAGTGTCACTGAAGATTTTGATCAGTCCCTCAGATGCTGCCGCTTAATCGCTGCCATTTATTAAGCGTATAATGCTGGGCTCAGTGTTGGTGGTGGTGTTGTTTTAATATCATCCCTAATCTTGATAAAAAGCCTCCAAACTGGTTAAGAGGTGAGCAGTTAGTAGTGTTTATTCCACCTGCAGTCTCTGTGAAAACAATTTCAGTAAAAGTCATCTTAAGGTTTATTCTTCCTAGATAAGTACTTTGAATTCTGCTTCGAACATTCACACTGCAATTATTTTTTCCTAAGTTTTAACTTTATGTAATCTCAGGAATTGGAGAGCAAACATTTTGTCACTTCATGTCTTGGTTTTTATTTTATCTTTTTTTTTTTTTTTTATAAAAGGAATGCATATAATTTGTAGAAAATCAAAAAAAAAAAAGAAAGGAAAGAAAGTCACCCACAGAGCAGTAAAAAAAAAAAGACAATCCAAGCCACCTGAAGTGGCATCCCCTGGAGGGAACTCATTCTGAACTCTTTTGTTTGTTTAGGGATAATATTTTTTTTAACAAAAACCACACTATATTGTTATATCTCTTGCTTTTTAAAATATATATATTCATATATACACGTACGTATATATGTATGTATATGTAGTGAGAAAGGTGCCTATTATTATGTGAGGCTCAGCAATATGGTGACCAGGGTCACAGTGGTGAACAGAATTGCCTGATGCCAACATCTGGCTCTTTTCATTAGACCATGACGCTACTCAGCAATTGGAATAATCTTTTCCTTCCCTGGTACTCTTCTTCCCATCAAGTTTATTAACCTTTCCACACGGTTTTCCACACTGAGAGTAGCATGGTTGGCTTAAGGAGAGAGAGCCTGGAAACCAGGCTTTCCAGCTGAGGTTGGCTTTTGGATCTAAGATCTTTGGGTGGAGGAGAGTCCCCAGATTTCTGTTGTGCAGGACTGTGAAGGGAGGCCGTGGACAGCTCTTCAGTGCCCCAGTGCTGCACTAGCCCAATTAGCCCCGGAGGTGGAGGACTTCCGTGTGGCTGCCCAGCCCACAGTGCCCGGCACGGACTTCCTCCAATCCTGACGTACAGCAGAGACTCCCTTGCTTATAACCAAATGAGAAATATGACTTTATTTATGTCTGTATTTATTTATTTATTTTGGTTTTTTTTGCGGTACGCGGGCCTCTCACTGTTGTGGCCTCCCCCGCTGCGGAGCACAGGCTCTGGATGCACAGGCTCAGCGGCCGTGGCTCACGGGCCCAGCTGCTCTGCGGCATGTGGGATCTTCCAGGACTGGGGCACGAACCCGTGTCCCCTGCATTGGCAGGCGGACTCTCAACCACTGCGCCACCATGGAAGCCCTGTATTTATTTTTTTATTGAAGTATAGTTGATTCACAATATCATATTAGTTTCAGGTGCACAACATAGTGGTTCAATATTTTTATAGATTACACTCCATTCAGAGTTATTATAAAACATGGCCATACATCCCTGTTTGTATAGTAGTTTGTACCTCTTAATCCCCTACCCCTGTCTTGCTCCTACCCCCTTCCGTCTCCCAGCTGGTAACCACTAGTTTGTTCTGTATATCCGTGAGTCTGTTTAGGCCTTGTTATATTCCTTCCACATGAGACGGATGACTTTAAATGGAGTGAGTGCTCACCGTGGTGGGATGGTCACAAATGGGAACATACTCCACACTGAGAGAAGCCTACCTGGAGTTAAATTAACATCAAAGCCAGTGAGCTGTAGTACTTTGCATGCCTGGTATTATAACACTCCCCACACTCTACCCTTCAGGGGCAGTAGTAATAGTCGTGATACTAATATAGTAATAATAATAGCTGACACATATAGTTCTTGGGGTGCATCAGCCAGCCCTCTGAGTTCTTTTCATGTACCAAGAAATTTATTTCTCATTTCAGCACTATGAGTAGAAACTATTGTTTTCCCCATTTTACTGGTGATCTGTTGAATATTTCAGCAATATTGAAAGTCTCACTGGCAAGAAAAAAGAATCTCGGTCCCTAAGGAGAACTTTCTGTTGCCAAACCCCTCAAGGGCTACTGTTCTGAGAGTCTCAAAATGAAAGCAGGGGAGAGGCTACAATTCGGCCTTGAGGCTCTGGGGACAGGGGATCCTTGAGTCGATGCCTTGATTAAAACAATGACAAGTATGTAGTCTGTAGTTAAGTATCTCTTCCAGAATGATGTAGAGCCCTAGGGAAAGTGATGTGTCACTAGAGGGACCTAGCTGGAGGCCTAAACACAGTAAATGCTCTAGGCTGGTAACTGTTGGGACCAGACACCTGTTACTGAGTAGCTCTGTGCTCTGGCCAGTGTAAAACCACAACTGTGGATTCAAATCAAGGTGGCCCATTGTAGCAGAGGCCATGGCACACTCTTCACCATGGACCCTATGCAGGCATTGCATTTGCCCATTTACTAGGCAAGTCCTTGCTATTGGCAAAGATTCCAGAGCCTTTGCCCGATGGGTCAGGAGTGAGATCTTCACGTTTGAAGGATGGGGCCATCCATTTTATTCAGACTACTTGGCCTGGAAAGAAGGTAGTCTGGGATATGTTCAGAGGTTCTTCTTTCCAGGTATAGTCTTAAATATCGTCAACCAGACTTCACTTAATAGCCTTGGTCAAATGATCTCATCTTAACCAGGAGGCTGGGGATATCTCACTTCCTAGAGAGTTTATGTTCACCTGCTCATATTTTTATCTGTATGGGAGGCAGCATAGCACAATGGGAAGAACACAGAGTTGCAGACAGACACGCTTGAGCTCAAATCTCATTTCTTCTACTAAAAGCACTCAATTTTTGGCTAGCTTCATAACTTTTGAGGCTCAATTTCCTTTTCAGTAAAAATAAGAATGTTGCACTCAATAATGTTACATAAAATATGTAAGCACTTAAATAAGCGATGGCATCAAGTATCCCGTTGATGATGTTTTGCATTGGTCACAGCCTCATTTATGTTCTATGAACTGCCTCCAAATGATGAGATCTTAACATCAATTCGGCAAGTTGCGTTTAGAGGAATCCACCTCTAGAATATAAATTCCACGAAGGCATAAACAATGTCTCTTATCTATCATTGCATTGTCAGACCCTAACACACTGCTTGGCACATAGTAGGTACTCAATAAATATTTGTAAGATAAATAAAGGCACGTGGTCATCTTTGGGCAAGACATCCACAGACTTCTGCTTTCTGAACCTAATTGTATCTTTAGACTCTCTTATGAGAGTGGTGACTCACCTCCGTAATTTCAGGAAGTAGGAGTAGGAATATCAGCTGAATCGCTCACAATTCTGTACACTCAGAGCTGGGAGCCCACCTCAAGGTCATATCATCTCGCCTGCCACCTGGTGTAGGAATCCCTCCTACAGCCTTTCTAGCAGATGGCCACCTGAATGCTATCAGTGAAGAAGGCTATGTTCTTGGAAAAGGCAGCTCATATCGTTGTTGTAATGCAGGTTCTTAGACAGCTATCCTTCAGGCTGAGCCAAAATATGTTTTCCTGTAACTTTGATCGGTTTGGTCAGCTCTGTCCTTTGGAACAATAAAGAATATGTTGATTTCCTTCTTCTCTGCCCAGGACTGCTAGCTTATATGGTGCCTTTGTGTGGATTAGAAAAATGTGCTTACCTGTTGCAGAGTGTGGGGTGGATGGGTGCCTGTGAACAACTGGGACCACCATATATGGTCTGGCTACACGGTTCATGTTATCCCATGTATTAGCTATCCCTGCTATTTCGTGTTATCTGTGAATTTAATTAACATAGCTTCAGTGACCTTCTTCAGGTAACTGATGAAATTGTTAAAGAGAACGCCACCAAGCCCTGCTCCCATCAGAGACTTTCTTGCAGGTTGACCTTGACCCCTTACTCCAAACTTGTTGGTTACATTTGTTCAATTACACAGAAATTCATCAGCTGTATAATCATTCAACCTTCCTATTTCCATCTAATCCATGTAAAAGATTTTGTCAAGTGTCTGGCCCAGAATGGGTGCTCAATACATTTTCTAAGTCAGGGAATGAATGCCTTTCTGAAATCAGGGTAGATGACTTCTGTGCTGCCCTTTGAAATGCTGACCTAGAGATGCCATCAAAAATGGTCATGAGCCTAGCTTGGGACACCCCACTTGTTAGTGAATCCAGTCTAGCTCTTAGACATTTTGGCATTCTTGTTTTTTTTATATTGATCCATCCTCTTTCTCTAAAGAGCCCGAAGCTGCTGAAAATTTGCTTCCACACTTGTGGCTCTTAGACCATCTATTCCTCCAGGCCATGCAGTTTTATCTCATTAAGAGTCTTGCCTCACAAGGAGTTCCAGCGATGTGACTCTCAACAGTTTCCTACCTGATAAGTGAAGGTAAAGGTCATAGTAAGAGCTAATATTTACTGAGAGTTTACACTGTGCCTGGCACATTTCTAAGAGCTTATATATTTTAATCTTAACACAACTCTTTGAAGCTATCCCTTTTTACAGATGGGGAGACTGAGGCATCTAAGAGCTTATATATTTTAATCTTAACACAACTCTTTGAAGCTATCCCTTTTTACAGATGGGGAGACTGAGGCACCAAGAAGCTTGGTAACTTAGCCAAAGCTTGCACCATAGTAAGTGCCATACTTGGCATTCAAACCTAGGCAGTCTGTCTGGAGTCCGTGCATATAACTCACAGGGTGCTGCCTGACAAGGAAAGGATTTACTCTATGAACAAGCAGATTTGTGGGCAGCAGATGCCCCCTTTTCTGGTGTCTTGCCCCATCCTCCCCACTCCCTTCTCTGAAGTAATGTGAGTCAGGCAGCTGAGCTGGCTGCAGGCACGATGGTCAGGATCACCCTCCACCCCATGTTCTCAGTTCTCCATTTTGGGGGATTGAGCTAGTGTCACCATCTTCTCTCCGCCGTCAGCCACTTAATGGGCTTTTCCTCCCAGGTCCCAGAAGCATTTGCTCTTCGAAAGCCTGTGGAGAGGTGGAGCTTAGCCCAGAGGAATGAGCCACTTCAGGCGTCAATGAAGTACGTGTAGAGAGGTACTTGGGGTGCTCCACCCGAGCAAGGGGAGGAGGTCAGTGCGTCATGGGCTCCTTCTGTGGGTCAGGCTCTCTTCCAGGTGCTTTATATCTGTTACCTCATTTAAATGATAATAGGGAGTCTCACTGATTGCTTTCTATGTGAAGGCATCATCTGTAGATGCTTTGTGAGTGTTCACAGCATCCTTTCCTCACACTGTGCAGATGAGGAAGCAGTGGCACAGAGGATTCAATCACTTGCTCAGAGAACACGGTAGCAGTGGGAGGAGAAGGGATGAACCCGGAAGCCTGATTCTCAGTCCAGGCCCTCACTGGGATGCATGAGGATGAGTTTGGCCACCATAGAGCCTCTCAGGATAGGTCCCTCCTAGCTCTCAAGGCTCCCAGCATTTGCTTCCAGCCTGACTGAACTGCTTGCTCTTGATCACACTGACCTTTTACTTTATCTTCTCCCTACTTTTGCTCAGGACATCTCTTCCCCTGCAGTTCTCTCCTTCCAATGCCCCTCCCCATTCCCAGTCTCCCGGGTGCAGCCCAAATACCTGCTTCTTTATAAAGCTTTCCCTATTCTCCAATATGAAGCCACCCCTTCATCCTTTGGGCTGCCTCAGGCCTGTAACTCTCTCTTGTGGCCACTGGCACATGGGGCCTTGTTTATATCCCTAGACTTGTCTTGACTCCTTGTAGACAATAAGACTTGTAGCGCAAGGGCTTAATTTTGAGTCTCATTCTCAGGTACAGAGTGTCTTGCATGTAGTAGGTGCTCAATAAAAATTAAATAGTTGCTGTTTGTGAGATTCCAAGCATTATGAGAAATGAACTAATAGAGAAGATACAGTAAGTCCCCTACATACAAACGAGTTCCATTCTGAGAGCATGTTCATAATTTGTAAAGTCCAACAAAGTTACCCAACTAACACAGTCAGCTGTATAGTACTGTATTGTAATAGGTTTATAATACTTTTCACACAAATAATACATAAAAAACAAAACCCACAAAAATAAAGAAAACATTTTAATCTTACAGTACAGTACCTTGAAAAGTACAGTAACACAGTACAGCAGCTGGCGTACAGGGGCACATTCGCATCTTTGAAAGTTCGCAACTTGAAGGTTCGTATGTAAGGGACTTACTGTTTGGAGGCAGGAAGGAGATCACCTTGAGATCACTCACAACACATCACTTCTACTGAGGACTTCCTTTGTGCTGGACACCCTATTCCAGGCTCACAATAGTCCTATAAGGTCCAACCCACTAGGAGCTTAAATACATTAGGAATTGAGCCCGTAGAACATAATGGTTAAAACTATACAAGCAGACCACCTGAGTCTCAATCCTGGCTCTACCACTTACTGGCTCTACCCACTTCCCTTGGTCAAACTGCTTAAGTCCTCTGTACTGCAGCTTCCTCCCCTGTGAACCAGGCGTGATCATAGTACCTACCTCACAGGGTTGTAGTAAGAGGTAAACGACAGAACCATGGAAAGCAAGAGTGGAGGGTGTTGGTAATACCAGGTGGCAAGGGGATCAGATGGCCCTTCCTCCGAGAGTCAGAGAATCTAGCAGCAGGTATCATAATACCTGCCAGGGGAATGGTTTTCAGGAGGGAAGTCCTGCGTCCATTTTTTAAAATCTTTCCATTTTGATCACTGGCCAGGCTGGGTCTCTTTGGTTTGATTTGAACTTTTCTCTTCCTCTCTGCCAGCATCAGTGCATCGTGAAGACGCACTCCTGTTCTTCAAAAGCTTTGCCTCTCCCTTCCCCAAATTGTGCCTTCCACCGGGCAGAGGAGGGTGTGGTTGAGCACAGCAGCCTAAACTCAAGCCTCTTGCCTAATTACACTGCAGTCAGATTTTCCACGCAAGCCCCTATTGTGGCAGGATGCCCTCTTTGAAGTCATTAGTCTTCACAGCAGGGAGAGCACATCATCAAAGATTCCGTTTCCCAGCAACCCTTGCTGTGTGCCCTTGCTCACCAGAGGATTGCAGAGGGAGAGAGAGAAGAGCCTACAAGTGCATTAAGTCCGCTGTTCTCTCCTCTGGCCCTGGACCACGATCCCTTTGAACTGAAGCCCAGGGAAAGGGCTGGTGATGCTATCACAAAACCTCTCCCTGTTCTTTCAGTTTTAACCAATTTAACAATTAAACTTGCTAGGGCCAGGGATATGAAATGTAGGACATGGTTAAGGTTCCTGTCTATAATCTAAGGCCCTATGGGATGGGGGTTGGGAAGGTAACAAAAGTGGCTCTGAGGCTCTAGACACTTAGCATGTACTTGATAATGAGTATGAAGAATCTGCTGTGAAGTTAAAATTCTGTGTGTGTGTGTGTGTGTGTGTGTGTGTGTGTGTATGTATGTGTGTGTGTGAAAGACGTATGGAGAGAGAGAGGGAGATCCTGGACTTTGGTTACAGAAACCTGGATTTGTATCCTGGCCTTGCCTGTCACCTGTCACTTACCTGGGCAGCCTCTTAATTTCTGACTTTCAGTCTCTTAATCCCTTGGAAGTTCAGTGATGATTGTGAATGAAGTAATGTTTAACAGAGCTATTCACTTAAACCCAGATCTTAGATTTCTGCGTGAATCCGGGCCTGAGGTTTCAGCACTGAAGTCCCAGGGCTGTGACCAGAATAACCCGCTCCGTGTTTGGAAGGTCAGTTGGTGGAGCTCCATGAAGGAATTCATAAGGGGAGCATCTGAGTGCAGATCTCTGGGGGCCTTGCTGAGGAACACGGATGCCCCTGGTGGGCTCCAGCTTCTCCTGTTCACCACTGTAACATTTGTCCAAAGGCCCATCGCACACACACGGCCTCACCTGCACCCCTACTCTCTCAGGCCAGCACTTTCTCTCTCACCTGGACCACATGAGAGCCTCCCTGCCCCCTGACTTGGCCTCACATCCTTCCTTTTCAGTCACCAAAAAGATCCATGTAAATGAGCTGTTCATTTTACACCCTGCCTAAAGCCTACCAACGAAACCTATGGCCCTACAGGATACATTTGGGCCTTTCTAAGGTGGCCTACAGGCTCTTTCTGACCTGATTGTCGCCAACCCCTTCAGCTCAGCATCTCCAACCATTCTCTGCCCAGAATTTTAGGTTCCAATGACATTGAATCTGTTGTAGAGCCTATGTGTGCACCATGCTATACCACATGTCTGTGTATTTGCTTAGGGGGTGTGCTGTGCCTGGAATGGCTTTTCTTACCTCAATTCCTAACTTCCAAACTTCCCTGCCTATTCCCTGCTTACTATTTAAGTCTGCATCCGGATAGCCCCCCCCGAGATATCTGTCTAACGCAACCCAGTCTTCACAAAGCGACCCTCATCTGTGATCCCCAGGTATTATCTCCGCCATTGTTTTCACACCATAATTATCATGATCTGATAAACCTAATCATCTGTTCATGTATCTGCCTTGGCCCCTACTATCCTAGCTTGTAAGTTCGTCAAGTTCAGGGTTGTGTTTTATTCATCTTTGTAACCCTATAACATTTCCTGTCACATTCAGTATTAAGCTCTGAATAAATGTTGGTTGAATGAATAAGTGAATGGTTGTACATGAAGTTACACATGCACATTCTTTGCAAACCTTTGCATGATTTTCTCAGTGTATTTCTTGGTGTAGGTCTCTCCAGGAACAAAAGAGAAATTGGCTTATTTATATTTAATATTTGGCATAGTGTTCCTTTCTGAGTTAACTCATCAATCTTCCCAGTGCCACTAAAGTAGGGTACATCCATAATTTATTCATTTGAAAAACATTTACCAATGACCTTCCATGTCTCTGGGATTGTGTTAAGTGCCTGGAAAAAAGAGATGAATACTAATAGTCAACAATCATGTAGGGCTTATTATATGCTGGGCACTGTTCAAAACACTTAGTATTAACTCATCTAATCCTCACAACTTTATGAAGTGGGTACTATTACTATATACCCTCAGTCTGCAGTTGAAGAAATTGAAGAATGTAGACCATCCTAGCTTGAGCACCCTAGAAACAAAGCATATGTGCTAAGGTTTTATAGGAAGGCACAATGCCAGGGTAGCAAGAGGGAGGGGAAAAGATAATTGAGGCAGAGAGAAGGAAAACAAACGCAAGATAGTGCACTAGTAAGCTGGCCACTTCTAGTAAGCTGGCCACTTCTAGTAAGCTGGCCACTTCTAAGCTTTAGAAGAAGCCAGCTTTTGGACACACAGGATGTAGCATAGATAAGTGTTATGGAAATCTATACCTCTGAACAGTCCATGGGGGTAGAGGATAGGCAGGAATGGAGAAGAATTTATCTGCTGGTTTTCATGGACAGGGATGTTAACTTCAAAATCTACAATATTAGAATGTATGGAACCTATGCTTCCACCGCCCTCACACACACACACACACACACACGCACACTCACACTTGTTACCACCCAGGTGAGGCTCTGACAGGGGTCAGCCTCAAGTGAGGAAGTGAGGATTCTCTGTCAGAATTATGATGAACATTTACATTCAGCATAGGTCAATGCATAATGTGCAGGAAGCACAGGATCCGAGAGATTTAAATATAGGAAAATTGGAGGCTGACTATAAATACAGTCTGTTGAATGAATGAATGAGTCGAGATGAATAGAAGAATGAAAAGGAAGCATCCTGACGAATGACTTAGGTCCAGTAGAGGAAAATAGAGTAGTCTTGAAATGGTCTGACTGATAACCAGAGCATTAGTACACAAGTGGGATGATGACTATCACCATGAAAAGAAGTCAAGCTAACGGGGTCCCCAGTGACCTAGCTTAGGCCTAGGTGTGTGCTGGTGAGATGGATGTAGCCAGGTTTTATAGCAGGTGCTTTTCTAAGAGGAGAGTGTTCCTGGGAGAGTTACTAGCTTTTTTTTTTTTTTTTTAAAAAAGCCATGTTGACAGGGCTTCCCTGGTGGTGCAGTAGTTGAGAGTCCGCCTGCCGATGCAGGGGACACGGATTCGTGCCCCTGTCCGGGAAGATCCCATATGCCGCAGAGCGGCTGGGCCCATGAGCCATGGCCGCTGAGCCTGCGTGTCCGGAGCCTGCGCTCCACAACGGGAGAGGCCACAGCAGTGAGAGGCCTGCGTACTGAAAAAAGAAAAAAGCCATGTTGACAAACGGCTTGTACAATTCTTTTTTTTTAAGAAGATGTTGTGGGTAGGAGTTTATTAATTAATTTATTTATTTTTGCTGTGTTGGGTCTTCGTTTCTGTGCGAGGGCTTTCTCTAGCTGTGGCAAGCGGGGGCCATTCTTCATCGCGGTGCGTGGGCCTCTCACTGTCGCGGCCTCTCTTGTTGCGGAGCACAGGCTCCAGACGCACAGGCTCAACGGCCATGGCTCACGGGCCCAGGTGCTCAGCGGCATGTGGGATCTTCCCAGACCAGGGCTCGAACCCGTGTCCCCTGCATTGGCAGGCAGATTCTCAACCACTGCGCCACCAGGGAAGTCCCGAGTTACTAGCTTTTTTATTTTTTAGTTTGATTTATTTGGGGGAGATGGGAGGGTTAAGGGTAAATACTATCCTGCCCCTATTTACCTCCAATTTCTATTCCAAAAAGCCTTCCCAAAACACTTGCTTTTGTTCTGCTCCTCATCTCTGCTATAGTAGATTTAAAAGATTCTTCCTTGAGATTCAACAGCACCAGCAGATAGCCAAATAAGAGCTCAATTCAGTATAACCCCTGGTCTGTGAAACTCCTTAAGGACAGAGGCTGTACCTTTTTTGTCTTGTCTTTTTTGTGTTTGTGACACCAGGCCCTCTTAGTCACACAGTAAGTGCTCAATAGACATTAAATCAATGACAGCATCAATGAACAAATGGTGCCAGATGGTTGATAGTTCCACTGTCATCACTTTCTGAGAGGAGAGAGTAACAGGAATTTTTCTTGACCTTCTGAGTGTCTGTCTACTCCTGTATCCATCCCCAAAGTAATACCCAATGATAGGGACTGCAACCACAATCATCTTAGAAGAGATGCCAAATCTCACTGGAAAGAGAAGGGAGACACGAGTTTCTTTGCCATTTCATTCTAGACAGTTGAGAAGGATCATTTCTGATCCTCATCTAGACTTTTCATTTCAGGAGCCACTGGGTCCAACTTGGGGTCCTTAATGAGTTTGGAAGTAGAATTCTCATTCTCCAAGGTCATCTTTGTAACTCTCTTTCACAATGTTGAAGGTATATGTTTTTTTCTTAAATGCAGTATTCAACCAAAGAGTTCACTTCTCCCATTTTCTTCCAGCTCTTCCAGACCTATATTTAACACATGAGGAAGCAATGAATCTGAATGAGATCAACTTCAATTCACGTTCCTAGGTCCAGTTTAGATGCTAAAGGAATGTTGCAGTTGGTAGCAGAATAGCTGCCATTTGTTGAGTCCCTACTCTGTACTTACTGTAACTTTACTTAACTTTCCTGATTCCCCAACTACACCCTGAAGAATTTGGGGCACCACAGCAATCTTACAGGGGAGCTGTGAGATATTTTAAGTTGTCAAGGGAAACACAGGGATATCCGACAGAGACCACACAAAGTATTTCAATTTTATGGGTATTGTGTTTTTCAAATGACTACTAAGTTGTTAGGATGTGAATACTTATTAAGTTGTTTGGACCTGACCACTAATAAATGAAACTAGTAGATCTTTCTTTGGACTTAGGGGAGTCACTTTGGGTGCTATGAGTTGGGCAAGTTTGGGAACTTCTGTTTACTTTGTACAGTAAGGTCCCCAGTAAGGTTGGCAATATTTTCTCAAGTTTACCTCTGAGGACACTAAGGGTCAGAAGAATCAAGTAAATTACTACAAGGTCAAATGGCTTGTAAGCAGTGGAGCAGATTTGAACCCAACACTGCCAGATTCTGAAGCCCATGTGCCTCCACAAAGTTGCTCTACTACAGAGTTAATGAAGATTAGATCTTAGACTGTCCAAGCTAAAACAGGCTTCGACAGGAATCCAGCCCAACTCGCAATCTGGCCCAATCACACAATGGATTAGTGATAGAATTCAGTCTGGGGATCTGGTCTCCTGACTCTTATTTCTGCCTATTTCCTCTCTCTTCCCAGCTTTGGACAACCACCCATTATCCTTCTCCAGTTTTCATGACCAAAATGTTGAAGATGCTTTATTTCCCTAAAGCACAGAGAAATGAGGGACTTTGGGGAACAGTACTGAGATTCACTATGGCGGCAAAGCGTTTGGCCTACAGGGAGAGAGCAAAAGAATGATCATGCAATGTATGATTTACGTTAAGCAAACATAAATGGGATGTGGCATCATCTATTAATATCTAAGTGGTATAAATGTTACAGAAAAGGGCAGAGGAGTTACTCAGGAGACATAACTAGGAAATGGGTGAGAAGGAGAAAGAAAAATTTAGGCTGAAGATATGATGCTTATACTTATTAGCTGGTGTGAGGAGGAGAGAGAGGAAGGCTCTGTTGCCTGATTTATGTAAACCTTGTGGAAAATGCCCGAGGGGACGATTACGCTGACCCCCAGGGATTATCTAGATAGTCTTTCCTATTGGCAATTTTTATGATTCTTTAACAGCTGTAGTTTTTCATGTGTCTTCTACTGTGTTCTTTACCCTTTCTATATTTTCCCTTCCTGTTCATTTCCAGCCATTCCAGGCACTTCTTTCCATATTTCTTTTTTTCTTTTACTTCTTTTTGCCCCCTCATCCTCAGAGTCACTTTTGATTTGCTTTTTGTCCTCTCTAGTTATTCTCCCCCTGCCCATCTTCCTCCTCGTCTTTCTCTGGTACCTGGCACATTCCAGGTTTCCAGGCCATTGCTCTTCCCGTCTCTTCTTCCAAAATAGGAAATGAATTTGCCACTCTGACAAAGAGAACAAAAGCTGAAAGTCCGTGCCAAAGTTACAAGACAGCATTTTCTCTTTTAAGGGAGTTTTAATTTTAAAAGGAAAAAAAAGTGCAGCCTCTTCACCCTCCCCCTGCTGCGCCTTCACTGCTTTCTGGGCCGTGAGCATCAGTTGAGGGACAGCCAGATAAAAAGCCCCTCCTTGGTTCAGATCATCTCCGTTCCTGTTCCCTCCCAGCCTCAGATCCTTTTTACTGCATTTTTTGGAAATCCAGGCAGAAAATGGTAGTATTAGCATTTTTAATAAAGAAGCTGGAGGAGAGAGAGGCAGCTCAAGAAAGCTGAAGGAGGGGCTGACGCCCGAATCCACTGACAGTTAAAACTCCCTTTGTGGAGCCAGAGAGAGCTCAGGATGGGGGCAGGGGAAGGAGGACAAGAGAAGTAGTAGTTTTAGGAGAATCATTCAGGCTGATATAATTGGAGCTGTGAGCACAAGCGGACACGGTTGGGAGGTGGGAAATTGCTGTGCTGGACTGAGTTTGGCCCAACTTGATACTGAGGCCGGCATTGTGAAATGTTTTCTAATTTAGCCCATTTTCTCTGTCTTCCTGGAATGAGCCATTATTCCTCCATGACTGGCAAAAATCATGGTCCTGGCTAATCTCTTCTCTCCTTTTCTCTTCTTCCTCCTCTCCCTGTGCTCTGCAGGAAGGGAGAAGAAATAAACAGGAGGGAAGGGGTCACCCACATCCTTGATTTAGAAAAAGAAAGTGAACCTCGGAGACCCAGAGTGGCTGACATCATCTTCCCTAATTCATTTTTCTAAGGAAACAAATGCAAAAGTTGAATGGAGTTGCTAGGTTTTTGTTTTGTGCGTGAGGCCATTGTACCTCTGCAGGCTGAAGCTTAATTGGCTCTTTTCCCACCATTGAAAAGGAGAAAAAAATATCTCCTTGGCAGAGGTTACTGTTCTCTAAAGGGAGTGGCAGTGATTAGGTCTAATGCCTTTGACAGCTGGATGAGAAGTTGCTAAATAAGAATGAATTGAATGCCTAAACCTGGAGTCAATCAGAAGGTAACACAAATCCTAGAGATCAAAAGGAACCTTCTTGTCAAAGTGCTTTTCCCCCATCACACTTAAAACTCTATGTGAGTAAAATAGTAGCAAATCTGCTTTACTCCCCCAAATCCAGTTCCGCAGAGGGCCAAGGCAAAGTCAAAATCAGAGGCATACCCCTTCTTACCCCTGGGTTTCAGCATATTAAGTGCTTAAGACCTCTCTGTTGGTGAAGTGTCAACGCAAATAATTGTAGACATAGCAGACGCTTAGACATGATGCTAATCCCATTGTTCGGAGCCTTGCAATTTTAACAAAAGAGGAGCTATCCCAGCCAATGTTCCTTACACGTGAAATCAATCACTTTGGCCTCATCTGAACAAACAAAAGAATGTGTGTATTTGTGTAAACACTGAGTTGCATCTGGGCTCTACATCTTCATACTGCATCTTGATTTCCTTCATCAGTGACATTCCTCTTGTCCTTGCGCTTAGGGCCATGACCTGGTACTAGGTGCCAGGCATATAAATATACATATCAGTATCAACTACAGCTCTGGAAATTTTCCACAATCTTTAAACCAAAATATCTTTGAAGAGTGCAGAGAGGCAAATGGGACTGACTCTTAGGTCCCTTCAAGGAATAGATGCTGCCTCCCAGCTTCACAGCCATGGGTAGAAGTAACATCAGTTGGAGACTCTCAAAAACATTTAGGTTTGGAGAGAATATAGGCTTATATCCAGACCAAGTTTTGTTTTTTTTTTTTTTTTTTTTTTTTTTTGCTGTATGCGGGCCTTTCACTGTTGTGGCCTCTCCCGTTGCGGAGCACAGGCTCTGGACGCGCAGGCTCAGCAGCCATGGCTCACAGGCCCAGCCGCTCCACGGCATGTGGGATCTTCCCGGACCGGGGCATGAACCCGCGTCCCCTGCATCGGCAGGCGGACTCTCAACCACTGCGCCACCAGGGAAGCCCAGAACCAAGTTATTTTGAAGGAGTAGGGAATTAATTTGGAAATTGCTTTGTTACTATACCTAAGGATGAGAGTTCATTTTCTTTTCATGTCTATTAATTTGCAAATAACCTGAAGTGAAACCTTGGCCTTCAGCTCTCCCCACATTAAAACTGTCCTGGACAAAGGTCAAACATTTAAGCATCTGAAAGGGAAGCCAAAACCTCCAGGAAGAGGTGTTGGCAGGGTCCTTGGTTCCCTTCTGTTACTAGATCGTCTGTCCTTTTACCCTGGGTGATTCTCCCTCTCCCAGTATCTCAAACATGATCTATGTGCTTGTGTTTTCCAAATCTGTCTCTCCTGCCCGAATCTCTCTTCTTGGTTTCAGGCCTCCATTTCCAACTGTTTTCTGGATATTTGCTCATGGATTTCCTACAAGTATCTCATATTAACTTGTCCAGAATTGAACACGAAACCCATTCCCACCCTGATACCTGGCTCCAACTCCCACAGTTTTTGGCCTGGGTAAATAGCATCATCCATCAATCAGTCTCCCAGACGAGAAACTTGGGGGCCATTCTCCCCCTAAATCCCCCACGATTACCTCTCCTTTCTCCCGTTCACACACACCCTGTTAGCCACCAAATCCTCTTTGCTCTTCTCAGATATGCCTCTCAAACCCAGTGGTTCCTTTCTACTCCCAAAGCTTTTGCCTTACTCTTGGACAATCCATAGACTTTGACAATCTCTAATATCCTTGCTCACTGCTCTCAATGCCATTAGGCTCACATTTTGGGAGGAAGAGAAGGAAAGAGCCCAGGAATTAGAGGATGTGCATGGTGGGGAAGGGACCATGGGCAGAGTCCAGGGGAGGAGGGGGAAAAGCACTCGGCCTGTTCAGGAAATAGTGGGTATCGTGATGGGGCTGTGGAACCTGATAGGAGTGGCATGGAGGATACGTGGGGAAAGTAAGGCAGTGGCCGGAGGCTTTGGATTCCCAACAAGGAGTCTGGGTTTTACCTGGAGGAAATGGGAAGCTGGTAGAGTGTGTTTTGAGTAAGGGAGGGGGTGATGAAGATGGTATTTCAGGAAGGCACGACAGGCATTAGCTCAGGGATCTGCAAACAACTGCCCTCAAGCCAAAGCTGGCCTACCACCTGTTTTTGTAAATAAAGTTTTATTGGAACACAGTGGTACTCATTTGTTTGTGTATTGTCCATGGCTGCTTTCCTGCTACAAAGGCAGAGTTGAGTAGCTATAACAGGGACCATATGGCTGCAAAGCCAAAAATATATACTGTCTGGCCCTCCACAGAATATGTTTGATTATTCCTGCATTAGATCAGGGTTTCTCAACCTCAGCACTGTTGACGTCTGGGACCGGATAATTCCTTGTTGCCAGGGGGCTGTCCTGTGTGTTGCAGGATGTTTAATAATATCTCTGACCTCCACCTACTACATACATGTAGCACCCTTACCCCCAGACGTGACGATCAAAAGTGTCTCCGGACGTTACCCAGTCAGGAAAGGGGTCAACACCTCCCCCTATTAGATTATGGTGAAGCCAGCAGTATTGGAGACAATTTAACAGGTAGTTACAACAGGTAAGGATGATGATGATAGTTACAGCAAACCCTTACATTGTGCTTGCCATGTGCCTGCCACTATAAGTACTTCCCATGTATTAATTCATTGAATCTCGTCAACAATCCTGTGAGGTGGGTACTATTTTATCATTAGTCTCTTGTAGGGGGAATATAGTTACTATCGTTTTACATATGAGGAAATTAGATCAGAGTAAAGTGATTTTTTTCAAGGTCACCCAGCTAATAAGTGGCAAGCCAGTTTTGAGCTGAGGCGGTCTGGCTCCTGAATTCACGTGCTTAACCATGAGACTATACTGAGTGACACAAAAAATAATGCATCTGTCCTGATAGCTTGATGGACATGGAATTGGTTAGAAAATAGGCATTTTGAACTATTGCCTTCTCCCCACTTCCAAACTATTTTTATTTCACCCTAACCTCAAACAGCTGGGGAATCTCTTCAGGTATCTGAGCACATTTAAAGTGTTACCCCCAGCTACCCTCTTCCTCCCCGCCGCCATACACTGCGCACATAGAAACGTCCCTGAGTCAGGCATGATACACATGGTTTGAATTGTCAGAATGGCCATGGTTGCCTTCGTCTGGGTGTTAATGCTGTTCATCATTCTACCACATTTTTAAAGTAGTGAATTCGTGTTCACTCTTATGAAGTGATTCCAACACCTTTCCTGTGGTTCGGCATCGTCTTTATTTCTTGTTTGTACCTAGCAACTGTTCTGTCATCTTCCTGGTTATTCTGTCTACGGAGAGTGCAGACATTGTGAAGACAAATGGGTGGGAGATGAGTCTGGGAAAATGAAATAAGCTGGAAGCCGTGTATAAAAGAAGACAATCCTTCTAGGGACAAAAGGGCAAGCTTGAGCATCAGCTTCAGAGGCAGTGCTGGGAACCAGATCTCCACTGCTGCCTCTGGAATTTGCCATCCAATACTCTCTGCTCACAGGCTGAGTGTATCAGGGATTCCAGGTGAGTGTTGGGTCGTCCGCCTCTGCAGTGAGAACAGAAAATGCTGTCTCCCTCAGGCATGGTAGATCCTCTTTTATTCAGAAGATGACCTACATGGAAAGAAAAAAAAAAAAACAGACCCGTGTGTGTGTGTGTGTGTGTGTGTGTGTGTGTGTTTGTTGGAGAGAGGGTGGCAATAAAATAGCTAGGTCTCAAGATAGCAGTGTGGAAGTAAATTAGCCCAGCTAATGGAGGACAGGGGTTGAATACTGTACCCCAACAGGACAGGTGGGTGGATGAGTGGTCAGTACCTGTCCAGATAGAGGGTTTCTTGGCACCTGGAACTTTGGGCAGAGGAATGAGGTGCATGGAAGAAATCAAGCTCACAAGCTGCTTCCTTGGCTTTGGGCTGGTCCCAGGGAGCTGCCTGGTATCAACAAGCAGCACAGGGCAATAATGAAAGCAGGATCTTGCCATCCTAATGGCCTAAGGGCCTTCTCATCCTCTCCATCCAGGCCAGACTCCTTGGTAGATCAGCTACAGTTCCTTTATAACTGCCAGTGTATCAGGGGTGTGTGACGGTCAAGAGCAGGAACAAGAGGCTGCAGTGATCTTGAGAACTGGGCGTGGGGGAAATGAGGATGGGGTGTGAGGAGAGAAGCATGAGGAAGCAGGGGCAGCAGGGCAGCCCCGCGTGGAGCAGCGCTGCAGAACAGTGGGGAAAGCGGACAGGATTCTGCAGGATGATGGAGGGGGGCTCTGGGTCTTGCTTTCTGAGATGTCCTTGCCCCAGGAAAAGTCACTTTTCATGCTATCTAGGCCTTGTTTTACCCCTCAGAGGGGAAAGTGAGAGAGGGCCTGTTGTGCATGGTGAACAGGTGATTTCTCTCGGCTGGACAGGTGGTCAGAGCACCAAAGTCCCTAGACTTGAGGCAGAAGATGAGACCTTACAGAAGGTGAGGGCACAAAGGTCCTTTCTCACCAGTGCCTGAAAGCTGGACTTGAGGCCCGGATGGAGGGGAGGGGTGTGCAGCCTGTAGCAGGTCAGCTTTCCCCCATGCAGACTCCAGGGCAGGATTTGCAGTCTGGGGGAGTTCTCCTCGGGAGCAGCAACTCAGAGGGAGGCAGTGAGAGAAGCGGATTGGGCAGAGGGAGAAAGTCATCTGCCTGGCAGTGACAATGGAGGCCTCGGCCCATCCAAGGGGAACTCTGGAGCTGGGACAGCCCTTCAGAGGTGTCCCAAATTGAGGCAAGAGGATCGGGGCTTTTCCCCCTCCACACGGACCGGTCACTGGATGTGGGCTGCCCCGAAGAGGGAGGCCTACATTAGGCAAAGCAGCTTCCCAGAGAAGGTGTCCGCTGAGGTCCATCTGCAGCCACACTCGCATGCCTAGGGCATGAGTGCCTGGGTCCTGAAAGAAGAAGCATGTGGGTGGTGCCCCAGAGCACCCTCAGCAGCAGTGGCATAGTAGTGAGAATGTGGGTGTCCTTGTCGGCATCTGCCCCAGGTGCCAAACTCATGGGGAGTGAGAGCTCTCACCTGCGCCAGGCCAAGGTGGTTTTGCACAGTCAGTGGGATCAGGGTGTCCAGGCAAGTGTTAGGGGTGGGTGGAGGCACGTGTGAATCCTGCTCTATGGTACCCTGGTTTGGTCAATCATAGATTTCAAGGTTTAGGTCTAGGCAGCTCAGTGACAACCTCAACAGTGTCAGATGAGAGTGACCAGAGGCTGGCCAGCCAGTTGGTAGGCTGGGTAAAGCGCCCGGAGGTGTTCAGTCTAGAGCAGGAGAAGCGAAGGGAGGACATGGTGACAGCTGCAGCAAGAAAGTTAGACTGGTGCTGTTTTGCCCCAGAAAGGCGGACCCGAGACTAACAGGTACAGATGAGAAGGAAGCAGATTTTAATTCAAATAAGAAGAATGTTGAATGCTTAACACCATCTCAAAATCCTCTGAAATCTCTGAAATTTGGGAGCCGAGGCTCACAATGGCTCAGTGGACGCATGGTAGTGGCTTTGCAGTGAGGGATGTGGTCTCAGAGTCCTGTGAGTTTATGATCTCCTCAAGCCCAGCCTTTCCCTGGAGGCTGTAATCATCTTGACAACATTTCCCAAAGGATCTGGCCTCTCGGTCTTCAGTGTGATGGTGACCTCACCACCTACCAGGCAATGATTTTCCTTTCTGGATGGTTTTAATGGAGGTGAAGTCCTCCCATTTCCTTCTCCCCAGAACAATGTTGACCATCCCCCATCACTTAAATTGGAGGGAGAGGAAATCAAATGCCAAACACTGCAGAAGGGCACTTTCGAACACTCCTTTCTCCTTGTTGCCTGCATGGAGCAATCACTGAGCCTGGCCTTTGTTCCTGGCACCTGGACCAGCAGTGTGGAGGGAGAATAAAGGCCCCATCTCGGAGAATGCTAAAAGAGTCAAGAAATAGCAGAGCTTTCACGGTATCAATGAGTAAGGAGGACAGCCTCTGCTGCTGTCTTTCCCTATCTGGCCTCGGACTGGGCCCTTACAATCACCGGACTTCCTGAAGTCTCCACTTGCAGTGGGCTTGACAGTTTGGATTAGGTTCCAGCTGGAACATTCTACAGCAGCCCAATCCGAGTGTGGCAGGCCCAGCAGCTGTCATTTGTAGGAGTGCATTTGAGGCTGGTGGGAGATGCAGGAGGGACAGCCATGGGGATCTGAAACCTTTCGCGAGTCCAGCGGCCTGAGGCTGCTTGACCACAACGCCCAAGGCCAAGGTCAGAGTGAATACTTTGAAGGCTTTGAGAGAGAGAAAGAGGCCCGTGTGTGCAGCACAAGGGCACTGAGGTGCAAAAGGCAGAGAACGTGTCTCGAGCTGATGAGTGAGTTGCCTTCAGCAAACCTGGTCTGTGAGAGAAAACATCCTCAAACCCCAAATCAGAAAAAGTTTTGAGAGAGAACAGCAAAGAAAAAAAAAATCTGAATCTTAACCACGTCTGTGAACATTTTTCATAGGAAAGATAAGGGCAGTGAGTACAGAATGAGTTAATGCTGCCAAAAGGATTAAGAGGAATAAAAATGGTGTTTACAAATATACCAGGGAAAAAGAACACTTGGGAAAAATAGGTCCATAAGTAAGTAAAGGGGATCCAAATCTACGGCGAGTCTAACATGACTGAGGAGCTGAATTGCTTTTTTCCTATCTGTCTTTTACTTGAAAAGTAACAAGAAAATTTGAGGAGTTGTCATGATTTTCAGTGGGAGGCCGTAACTATGAGCCCAGCAAGGGAGCCCAGTGAGAAAGCCAGGGCCACTGCAGGGAGTTCTTCAGACGCTCCCCATGACCCTGGATGACCCAGAGCCTCAGCCTGGCATGCGTGCTGCTTCCTGACCTGCCACCTACCAGCCCAGCCCAGTTAAAGCCTCATCCCAGGCTTTAACTTCTGTGGCCCTTGTGCATCTGCCCCATTGAACCACTTGCATTATCCAAGCAAACCACATGCTTAGGCGCTCTCCCCTTCCTGCACTGGAACGCCCCCTCAGTCACCATCCAACTTCATCCACTGCCCTTCACCTCCCCAGTGGCCCACCTGGAAAGTCAAACCTCTTCTCTTTTCCAGTCTCCCTTTCCAAGTCCCACCTCAATCATCAACTCTGTGGCTTTCCCCTTCTTCCCCTCAGCTTTGCCTTGTACTTTTCTGAACCTCCATTACTCACTTCTCTTACATTACATAAAAATGTGCATGTATATGCTTCTCCCTCTAGACTATGAACTCCTATGTCCTGGGCCAGGTCTTCTAACTCTGTGTGCCTGGGTGTCTATCTCTGTGTCAGGAAAAAAGCAGGACTATTGTTCTCTTACCCAGGCTGCACATTAGAATCTTGTTGAGTCTATTAAAACACACCCATGGCCATGCCCCATATCAAACCCATGAAATCAGACATCTCAGGGGGTTGAACCTGGCCTCCGTATAGTTTAAAAGCTCCCAGGTGATTCTGGTGCCCAGTGAGGGTTCATACCACTAGTACAAAGTTTCAGACTGTGATTCCCAGACCAACAGCGTCAGTATCACCTGTGAACTTGTTAGAAATGTGCATTCTCCAGCCCACCCCAGACAGCCCACCCTACTGAATCGGAAACTCTGAGGCGTGGTTCAGCAGTTCGCATTTTGGCGAGCCCGCCAGGGGGGTTCTGATGCACACTGAAGGTTGAGAACAACTGTTGTGCTAGGTGCAGGCTGATCAACAATCACTGAGTGGGATCGTTGAAGTATTCGCCCTGAGGTTTGCGTGGCCTTCGTTACTTCCCAGAGTAGGTGCAGTTGATAAAGGTTTTGGAATCTTGTTTTCTGTCTTCCTTTTATTTCTTCCTCACAGAAATCAATTAATAACCAACCCTACGTAACTTACAGGACTTTTCTGTGCGTTGGCCAGCCCCCTGGAGAAGGAAATTTGCAGAGACTCTGCCTCACACTTCTTTGGGGCACTATACGTCCTTTTATACAGTGGACTCTTGAACAACATAGGTTTGAACTGCACAAGCCCATTTATACCCCAACTTTTTTCGATAGTAGGTACCACGGTAGTATACGATGCAGCTCATGGAGGAGCCACAGATACAGAGGGCCTGGAGCGGGGACAGTGTCAGCATCCCTAACACCCACGCTATTCAAGGCTCAACTGAAATTGAATTCTGTGCACTCAGGCCACTTCCACCCTTCTGCTGACCTGACCTTCCAGTTACCTCCTAACTTCCTACTTCTCAAGACTCTTTTTATTTGGCACAGCAAAACAGAACAGATCTTCACCTTTTGGCCTCTCAGGACCTCATTCCTACCCAGCTTGAACAATTCAAAGTCAGTGTATCCCAAACTGAGCTCTTAATTTAAACTTTTTCCTCTTTTAGGTGCCCCAGCACAGTGAATGGAGCTGCCACCTCCTGGCTGCTGAAGCCAGAAATCTGGGTTTCATTCTCACTTCCTCTCTCTTCCTCATCCTCACACCCAATCACTCTGTGTGTCCTGTTAATTTCTATTTTCTTTTCTTTTTTTTAAAAAAATTATTTATTTATTTATTTATGGCTGTGTTGGGTCTTCGTTTCTCTGCGAGGGCTTTCTCTAGTTGCGGCAAGCGGGGGCCACTCTTCATCTCGGTGCGCAGGCCTCTCACTATCGCGGTCCCTCTTGTTGCGGAGCACAGGCTCCAGACGCGCAGGGTCAGTAATTGTGGCTCACGGGCCCAGTTGCTCCGCAGCATGTGGGATCTTCCCAGACCAGGGCTCGAACCCGTGTCCCCTGCATCGGCAGGCAGATTCTCAACCACTGCGCCACCAGGGAAGCCCAAATTCCTGTTTTCTTAATCTCACTTAGAACTGTCCCCTCTCCTCTGACTGCTTCCTTCATTCTGGCGCTTCTCATTTCTCATGGGGATTACTCCCCGAGCCTGCTAACCACTCTTCCTGCCTCTCCTGCTTAAAGTCCCTCAGCAGCGCTCTGTTACCTTTCAGGATAAAATTCCAAATTCTTCCCTATCAGGCTCTGCTCTGCCCTGACCTCTGGCCTCATCTCCAGTGATTGTCTCCTGGCTGCTGGGCTCCAGGGGAAGAGGTCCGCCTGCTGTGCTAATCTCTGTGACTGAAGGCAGGGCTTTGTCTCCCTGTGGACTGCATTTCCCCACATTTTTGTCAAATCAGTTCATACTGATCCTTCAGAATCGGGTTTCTCCCACCTTCTCTGCAAATCATTCTTTGGCCCCCAGGTATGGATACCTTTCCCCTGTGGATCCATAACACCCCAAATATCCCTCCATTGAGTACATTTTACTGAGAGAAGTGTGTGTGTTTCCTAGGGCCGCCATATAAAATGCCCCAAACTGGGTGGCTCAAAGCAGCAGAAATGTATTGTCTCATAGTTCTGGAGGCCACAAGTCTGAAATCAAGGTGTTGGCAGGGTCACGCTCCCTCTGAAGATCCCTTGCTTGCCTCTTCCAGCTTCTAGCAGCCACAGATGTTCCTTGACGTGCAACTGCGTCACTCCAATCTCTGCCTCTCTCTTTACATGGTGTTCTCTCTGTGTCTGTGTCTTCACCGGGTCTCCTTCTTATAAAAACATCCATCTGAATGGAGTAGGGACCCACTTTACTCCAGTATGACCTCATGTTAGCTAATTACATCTGCAAGGACCCGATTTCCAAATAAGGTCACATTTTGAAGAACTGAGGCTTAGGGCTTTAACATAACTTTTGTGGGGGACACAGTTCCACCCATGTCACCAAGTATGATAATAATCCATTGATTTATCTGGTTCTTTCATTAGGCCGTGGGTCCTTTTGGAAAAGGGCTGTGTCTTACTTGACTTTATTTCCCCAATGATGAGTGTGGTATTTGACACCTAGTAAACCCTTAGTAATTGTTGGCTGACTGCATGAACAAAGAAACATGTATGTTAATTGTCCTTATAACAGACGTCTCAGTTTCTTCTAATTCTTCTCTACATTAGGGGATTACCAGCAAGGCCACTCCTTGACGGCATTATATTTGAAAAGCATCCAGGCATGAAGCTTTTGAGCTCTGAAGTTTGCCACAGCCTCCCAGCTTCTCCTTGCCCCACTGCAGCCTCCCCACTGTTTGCCTCACTCTTTGACTTCATTTTTCAAAATCCATCAAATCCATTGTCTCTTTCCTGGCTCCAGCCAGCCTGGATGCCATGCAAAGCCATTTATAAAAATACATTCTTAGTCACCCCCAAATCCTTGTCCTTTTTATTTTCTGCCACTTCTCTCTGGCCCCTTCCAACATTTATAAGAGCTTTCCATTTGCTTCTCTGCTGCTCTGGGGCTTGCTAGAGCTAGGGAGAATCCCGTAGAAACCTGCTCACGGGTATTCTTTCTGTAATTCCAACCAGGGGCTCACAGCAGCATCACAGTCTTCCTTCCCATCTCTTGTCATGGGCCAGAAACCTTTTCACTCTCCTCAAATACCCAGTTCTGTCCTGGCCCCTGGCCCTCAGCCCATAACCTCAGCCCTAACTTAAGCCGTGTGACACAGACTCCCTTTCCTTCCTTCCATCTTACTTTCAGTCTCTCCTCGTCTTTACCCTCTCTCACTCCTGTCTTTGAAATGGATGTGTTCTTCTCAGTGCCAAAGCTAAATTCCCCACCTTAATTCATCATTCCAGCTCTTCTTACTTTCTAGACAGCCTTGCTCCCCAGATGACTATTTCTTGCATATACTGTTATACCCAGACACCTTCTATCCCTTATTCAAATGTCAAATGATCCCTTGACCCTATTATCTCTCCCTATGGTTTTTCTCATTTACTTTCACTACCTAAATTTCATAAGGAAAATATCAACATATTTTATCTTTGCTTTTATTGTCAGTTAATTTCTTCATGAAGACTTGATGCTAGTGTTATAATTATTACCTTGAAACTTTAAACTCAGCTTGGCAATCTCTCTTTCTATTCCTCTCTTCCACACACAGACACACACCCCCCCGTCCCCCCCCCCCCACGCTTGCTTATTTATAATTACCAAAATCATTCATTAAAGTTTTTGTCTTGAGGGTTTACTGTGTGTTGGGTTCTGCCAAGAGTTGCAGATACCATGAGGAAACGACTCACAGGGCTCCTGCCCTCAAGGGGTAAACACTCTAATGAGGAAGATACTAGAACAAACAAGAAAACAAACACGTCACAAAGTACTTACATGTTGTGAAAAGTCCAGGGAAGGAAAAGAGAGGGTTAACCAAGAGTGACTAAAGTGAGGGGAGGAGATGGGTAACTTAAAATCTGAGGTCTCTGAAGCTGTGTTTCAGTTGAAACTAAGAGATGAGAAAGCACCAACCAGATCAGAATGAGGAGTCAGGCTTTGTAGGGCTAGCACATCCTCGTCGGTCCTGGGGAAGCAAAAAGCCCTGACCCCCTGTAGGAACTGTCAGGCTCGTGACTCTGGCACAGCAAGCAGGGAGAGAGGCTGTGCATGAAGTTGGTGAGGTAGGCAGGGATCAGGTCACGCAGGGGAGCTTGGAGGGCAGGACAGGAATTTAAAGGATGAGAATGACAGGATCAGATTTGTATCTGAAGATGGCCTCACCCAGGGCTTAACCCTCCCCTTCTCAGACAGGCTCTCCTTGACCATAAACACTCAAGGACCACACTCCTTTCTTCGGAGCACTCACATCACTGATGGTTGTATATTCATCCGTATGAACGCATGACGCAGATTCTCACCATCTTCGCTTTTGTTCACCTCTGTATCCCCAGAACACAGAACTTGACCGTCCCGGCTGCTGAGTACATATGTGCTGAATAAATGGATGAATGAGTGAATGAATGAGTGATCGTACTTCATCTATCTTCTGTGTCATTTTTGGCAATGTAACCTCTCTGAGCTTCAGTGATCTTATCTGTGAAATAGAGGTAAACGGGGATAGTAAATGATGGATCAGTCGTCCCGTTATTACTCTCTCTCCTCCTCCCATGGCCTCTGTTTTCACTCCCATCCTCCCTGTGTACTTCCCTCTTTTTTAAAACACCAGCCCTGCTTGTCTAGCTACCTACTCCACATCTCGCCAGATGCTCACAGTTAAAACTCAGCCTTTTCCGTCCTACCTCCTCATCTCTGCCTTGGAGTTCAGATGTGTCCTCATCTCATTAACCCTTCCAGCCAGTACAGCTCAGCGACTCTCCTTTGTCCTCTGCAGCACCAGGGAGGATGATACTCACTGAGGTCGTGGCACGGGCTTTGGCGTCTGAGAGTGCTAGGCTGGAGCTTGGACTCTGCCAAGTGTTATTTAACTTTCCTAAGCCTCACTCTCCCCATCTATCAAATGGGAATACTATAATGCCTACGCCTCAGGGTTTTTATGAGAACTCAGTAAAATAATAAATGTAAAACACTTGACTCATTGACTACTAGTAAATGTACAATAAGTAATGGTTCTTACTTGCTTTATCATAAAAACTGACAAACCAAATGCCACAAATTGTTTACTTATCATTCTTATGCCATTAGGCCATGGTCCCAGACAGGGACCTGCCTTTCATCCCTGTATCCCAGCACTCTCCATTGCATCTGGCTCATCAGAAGTGCAGAATGACTGCTTGAGGAATGACTCACTACGTTAATGAAGTCCTTGATGGCAGAGAATGTGTATTAATCATTTCTGTGTCCCTTGACAGTGTTTAGCAGTGCAATAATATTTTTCAAGTAAATAAATAAATGAATGAGGGATTGAATTAATAGTGAACTTGCTAAATAACATGTTGAATGGAAACAACTTAGTAGATAGGAAAGGACTTTGGGGAAAGGGTAAAAGCACTCATACTAAATACAAGTCCTTGGTGGATATTGTGATTCTCTCCTGGTTCCCTGGTTTAGTTACATTGTCAGTTTCCCCTCACATAAAATCATGGAAATGGAGGAAGCTGTCTCTTCTCCTGCACATCCTCTGCCTCTCATCTGTCACTCTCCTCTTGTGTTAATGCTGTTCACTCTCCTACCTTCTCGCTGGAATTGAGGGGGTGCGTCTGTGGGGGAGGAGGGAGTCCCAGGTTTGCACCCTCCTTTTACGGGGAGGGCACACTCAGCAGTGAATAGGTGTTGAGCTGTTTTTCTTGTGCAGGGATGGATTTGCACAGATCCATCACTAAGCTCGCGTCCTGTTCATTTGTGAGCAAAGATGGGTGTCCAGGGATACCTGGTACAGGCTTTGCCCATGGACAGGAGTAAGTGAGACTAACAAGCTTTCAGGAGGATTGAACTTGAGACCCTGGCTGCATTAGCCCTGGGTGAAAATCAACTGAGCCTTTAGATGCAGAGTCCAGAGAAAAATGGGGGATGGAAACTTACATTTAGAAAGTAACAACTGTGTGTCAGTCATTGTCCTGGAACTGTATTTATTCATTCATTTATTCTTCTGTCGTCCTGTAAGTAACAGGCAGTTATTATTATCACCATTTCACAGGAAAAGACAGAGAGACTTGGAAAGGTTAAATATCTGGTCAGCTGGTCAGCTGGCAAGGAACTCAAATCCAGACCTTGGACTCAAAGGGAGATGTGACTCCAGAGCTCACCCACAAAATCTGAGCCACAGTGAGGCTTTTCTGGGGTGATTTACATGAACTACTAAAGGCACAGAGGTGTCTGCAAGGGCCCCTGCTGTCAGTGGCTATTCTGCGGAACTGCTTTCAGTGTCCACAGCAGCTGCCACGGGGTTAAGAGAGGGGGCAGAGAGTACTTGTGAGTCCTACCAGCCATCTGCCCACCCCTCCCCCAGCCCCCAAAGGAAATGTTGCAGTTGCTATGGCAATGTGTGTGTTTGTGAATGAGTGTGTGTGTGTGTGTGTGCGTGTGTGTGGCACGTACATAGACACTCGTATGTATGTATGTATGGGGGTACATCTGTACCTGTGGATGCATTTATAAACATGAAAATCTCAATTCTGTATAATACTGTTTTAATGAAAACGATCCACTAAAATCAAAATGACTGACAATAAAAAAAAACAAATGCACATCTTATATAATTGTAATGAAATTTGGGATATCTTAATTCATCAATAAAGGGGACAGAAGGGAACTCAATATGCTTCATCCCTCATTATTATTCAGAAATTTTAAAACTGGGTTCCAGTGAATCCTTAGGCTAGATTGTAATTTCCATTTTTATGGCAATCATTACTGTATAGAAGACCGAACTCATCCGTAAAGATTGCCTGAGGGTGTGAGTAGACATATGTTAGGTCGGCAATTCTCAACATATTGTGAGCTTTAGAATCAGCTGCCTGACTTAAAAAATACTGATGCTTGGCCACACCCTAGATAGGTGGATGAGAGCAACTAAAGTTTGAGAACTATTGTGCCCATGTGTGGTGTGAATCTAATGTACCCCAACCTTTGAGAACCATTCTGCTATAGCACTTACGAGAGATGCAGGGATAAAGTAGATTCAGTAGCTATGACAGTGCAAGGACATTTAAAGAGGAAGACAGATAAACAGGTGACTTTAATATAAGGTGTAGGGAGGCAAGGTGTAGGGCAAAGTATGGGCTCTGTGATCCATGATAACACTCACCAGTGCCCTTGCTGGTTGAGTGACCTTAGACAACTGACTTAACCATGCTGAACCTTTGTTTACCTTTGCAACCGGAGGATAATAACTGTACAGCCGTGTGGCTCTCCAGGTGGTAGTGAAAGGGTGTGCCAATGTGTGTGTGGCACTGAGCATGTGACTGCCTGGAACGTGGTCAGTGAATGGCAGCTACTCTTTCAGCTTTTTCTGACCCACCCAAGATTTCTTCCTTCTGCTTTATATAATCCTTGATCCCAGAATATACAGGGAAACTGCAAGTTCCTGGGCCAGCTTTCCCATCTGAGGACAGATGGACTCTGCCTTCTAGGATGCCCCTTGAGTCTACTGAAGCAGGCACTTATCCTTTCTGCCCATAAGACAGGTGACAGGGATCAAGGTAACAATGTGTCCTGCCTAACTGGGGTCCATGCCTATGCTTCCTCACTGCTCTCATTCTATGACATGCTTCGTGTTGACAAAAAGGTTAAGTGTGGATTCTGTATTTGTATGTACACGTGTATGTGTAAGTGTATTAGCATTCTACAGAGAAACAAAACCAATAGGATGTAGAATATGAAGAAAGATGTATTTTAAGGAACTGGCTCATGCAATTATGGAAGCTGACAAGTCCCAAAATCTGCAGTCAGCAATCAGGAGACCCAGTTATGTAGTTGGGTATGAGTCCAGAGGCCTGAGACCCAGGAGAATTGATGATGTAGCTCCAGTTTGAAGACCGGCAGGCTCAAGACCCAAGAAAAGTCAGTGTTTAAGTTTGAGTCCAAAGGCAGAAAAAGTGGATGTCTCAGTTGGAAGACCATCAGGCAGGAAGAATTCTCTCTTACTCAGGGGAGGGTGAGCCTTCTTATTCTATTCAGGTCTTCAACTGATTGAATGTGACCCACCCACATTAGGGAGGGCAATCTGCTTTACTCAGTCTACCAATTTAAATCTTAATCTCATTCAAACACCCTCACAGACATACCCAGAATAATGTTTGACCAAATATCTAGACTGACCCTGTGGCCCAGTCAAGTTGACACATAAAATTAACCATCATAATGTGTGTATTTGTCTTCATTGCCACTTTTTGGGGCCAAGGTTGTATCCCTGAATGCCAAACTTGGGGGGGGGGGAAGTTATAACATTTGTTTATTACTGTCATTTTCAAGATCATTTTATATACTTCTAAAATTTCTTTGAGCAAAACCCTTTTCAAGATTTAGAACCAGCATTCCAGATAATATGTGTGTAATAACAACCAAATTTATTCAGGACTTACTATATCCAAGGTTATTAGGTTTTGCAGATATTAGATCATTTAATCCTGTGCAGTTGATAAGGTGGGTACTATTATTATCCCATTTTATAGGTGAGAAAACTGAGCCACAGAGAGACAGGGACTGTGTTAGTTTTTCACTGTTCTATCATTAAATGAGATAACATGTTAAGCACACACACAAGCACACATACACAAAACATAGAGCAAAACTGCAAAAATAAAGTTGATTAAAAAATGAAAAATCAGAGATTATGCAGTATCTAAAATTTATTTATACACACTTTGTTCAGCAGTGTAACGTTTGTGTGGAGTATGCTGTAGCTCCTGATTCCCATTCTGCATATGGAGAAACAGAGGCTCTCAGGCAGTCTTACTTGCTTGAGGTCATAATAGCAGAAGGGGATTTGAACTTGTAACTTCCATCTAGTGCTCCTCTCCTTATATCCCATTACCTGTAGTTGTTGAAGTGTGAGTTAGACTGGACGTATTCCAGACAAGAGCACAAACTGTTCCTGCCTAATTACTGGAAGGAGGGCCAGGTAGTGGGCACAGGAGCAGGTAGGAGGATGGACAGCATTTAATCTGACTGCCTCTGTTTTCTCAATTAGGTAGGAAGCAGATCATTAGCTGAGGGCAAGGATGGGGGAGGAGGTGTCGGAGGTGTGAGGAGAAAGAAGAAGCTATGAGATAATGATCTTGAGAGTGGGAGAGACAACAGACAAGGAAAATGTAGTCTGATCGGTAGGCAGTATGCAGAGCCCACTTGAGGTCATTGGTGTCGGATTTAAAGGGAGACCAGTCGGTGTGGTTGCCAGTGGCATTCATGTGTGCAAACACAGAAATGGAGCCACGGGGTCATCGAGTTTAACCAGTGTCAGAGTGTTTCAGACAAGTACGATGAAGCAATGAAGGGCAAGAGAGTTGAGGTTACATGAAAGGGTGATTACAATAATGGATCACAGAATTTAATTTGAGTAAAGAGGGAAGCGGGTGCGTGAGGTGGGTGAGGGTCGATAAAACGGTGGTTGGATGAATGGATTTTAAGGCTTAGGTGGATAGAAAATATTCTGTGGCTTTAGGAGGAATGAACTGGGAGGGTAGGAGGTGACGGTCAGATATGGGGATTCTTGAAACTGTGACCAAGGAAGGGTTGCAGATATTGGTAATCTAGTCTATGAGCATGGGAGTGAGGGTGGGGACAGGATCATTTGAGGAGAAAAGTCAAGGAAATGAGTGGTTTGAGAATTGAAAGGATCATCTTAGTGGCTACTGAAGTCACCAAAAATTATGAAGTGAGCCAGGCTCTGAACTGTGGAGGGTAGATGGGGGCGGGGTGGTGTTGGCATGACTGGAGCAAAAGGAGGAAATGGATAGGATGGTCTGATGGCAGGAATTAATGACCTTAACCAAGGACCCGGGGTTGGTAAGTGGCAGAGCCAGGTTTTAAACCTACTGAGTCTGGCTCCATAGTCACATTCCTGGCTGCTTTGCTAGTTACTGACAAATATGTTACTTTTCTGCATAAAAACTTCTAAATGAATTTGTTTACCTATTAATAGACAGTAAATAATGAATAAAGTCACACCAATATTTAACTTTTCTTTACATGAGATTTACACGCTTAAAGATAACACACGTTTGTAAAATACAGCCTGTCATCACGATTTAGTTTTAAAATGTGAAGTTAGAAATGCATTTCTGTTTACCAAATGGGAATGTTAATTATAATGGACAATACTAATATTTGCTGAGTTTGTTCTGTGTGGCGGGCACTGTGTAAAAGTATATACCTGCTTGCTTAACTCTAGGTACTATTTTAACCACATTTTATAGATGAAGACACTGAAAGAAATTGAGGGACTTACCAGGCAATGGACTGCCTCACCCAGGACTCAAATCCAGATCTGTCCAACCCTCAACCTCATTTGCAGTGTGGTCTAGTTCTTTCCTGAGTACCTGCTATGTGATGGTTCTATGCTGGACAGCGAGGCTATGGCAAAGATGATGACAGAGTCCTTTATATGTGATGAAGGGAACATATTAACTAAATATATAGCATATTAGTTATAGATTCTATAAAGGAAAGTGCAGGGTGCGTTATATAACAAGGGAACGTAACCTAGTCTGGAGGGGAAGGTCTATTTTAGGAAGTAATTTTTAGTCCATAATTAACGAACAGTATAAATTAAATAAGTAAATGAGAGGGAAAAAAATCCAGGTAAAGAAACAACATCTGCCAAGGCCTTCGGGCCCTAAAGTGTCCTGTGGAAACTGTGGACATCATTATTCTTATCATTTAACTTCTGATAAAGCCACAGGTTTACCAGACAATCTAGGGATCAGCCATTCCAGTACTTATTCCTCCCAGAACTGGTGCTGATTGTGAAGACAGGAGCACGTAATAATCTCCTCATTTTATCATTAGGGTAAATTGAGGTGTGGAGTGTTTCAGCCAACTGCATAGCTGGAAGAGTCATTTTTTACCAGTTTTCCTTTTATCTTTTCTCCTGTATATCTCTCAAACTACCTTTTTTCAGAAGCTTTTTAAAAATGAAACTCTATTCTCTCTTTGTTTCACTGCCCTCTCCTTGCAAATGCATTTACCTAGTTAAGAAAAGGAACATTTGCTCAAAAGCTCTCACATTGCATGTGGATATGGCATCCTGTACCCGGACCCCAAAGTATTGTGACTAGCTGTGGGGGAACTTTGGAACCATGCTTCCACCAGAAACTTAGCGTAATGTGGCCAGAAGCAAGCTTAAAAGGATGTGCTTTCATTTAACTATGGACAAATTATTTTCGTTTGTAAAATGATCTCTTTAGCGATGGGTGGAGGAATATATGAGTTCAGAAGAAGCTCCTAGTTTTCAAAAGCTCCTCGTGAAATGCCTTTTTCATCATTGCCTCCAGCTGAAACATTCTCTCCCTACACTGAACTGTGTGTGCACATACATACATGCATACATACATACATACATAGGTACATGTATTCTCTCTCACACTCTCTATCCCCCCACCTATTTTATATCTATCTGTCTATCTATCTATCGATCTGTCATCTGTCTATCATCTGTATCTCTTCCTTCTCAACTCACCCCCAGGTGATAAGTCTTATGTCCCCCACAAGGAAGCCCATCACCAGACAATGCTGACTAGAAACTTCCGAGTTCCCTTTCCAAGTGCCACTGTTAGGTGGAAAGCTGGGACTAGCATTTAATCAAAGAGCAGATTTTAAAATACTCTCGTCCAGAGCAGAAGTGGTGCCTTTCTGCCCTGGGAGCGCCGGTGTGAAGGGATCATTCCATCAGGCTGGCCGTGCAGGAGTCCACTCACTCAATTGGGTCTAGGTTACACAGTGGAAGGAATGCCCAAGCAACCAGTCAAATCAAGTTAAGCCAAGGCCACAACCAACTTCTGGCCTAACCCAACAGCTAAAGGAAACAACACTGTGACCGCTGATGTGTCTTGAGGAAGAGGAGCGAGAATTGAGGAGGGAAACTGAAAGCTTAGAAATTGCCAGTGCTTCAGGAAGACTCTGCATAAGCTGAGGGTATTGTGTGAGACAGGGGCAGAAAAGAAAAGGCAAATAAGAGATTACTAATAGCTCTGAGCATACACAACTTGCAGGTGTGTCCTGCCGGCTGCTGTGTTTCCGTTACACTGGGGCTCCTCTGTGGCACAGATTATGTCCCTGCTCGAGGCAGTGGATCCCAGATGGTTCCAGTGCTGGCCCGTGAGGCCCCTGAATCTAGGCCATCTGCTGCCCACACAGGAGGAAAATCTTCAGGGTGTTGATTTGTCAGACTGAAGATATTAACAAACAAACAAGCTCTATTCTGACTTCCGATGCGGCTAATTTTCCTAAACCAACATGTGACTGGGTTGCCCGAGCAGGACAGAGAATATTCAAGACCACGTTACCTAAGTTGGAGTCAAAAGACTGACGTTTCCTTCCAACTGCGGTGTTCAGTCTCCTGCCCAGCATCCTTGGGCTCCTCGATGGGTGGTCTTTCCACAAAACTAACATTGGCACCGTCTGCTCGGTGATGCCACCCCCTCCTGATGGAGGCCACGCTCTTGCCACCACAAGCAGATGGAAGCTGAGGTGGAAATGATTGTTTCGTTTGACATTCACCCTCCTCCCCACTCTAGTCCTAAAAACCAAGTGGGAGTTCCAGCTACTTAGATGCCTCTACTTCCCGGGTCCCAGAAACTGGTCCAGGTTCCTCATCTGATCTAAGATAGATCAAGCAGTTCCTCCACGGGTTAGTTTTTCCTAATGAGGAGGGGTAGTGTCTCTCTGTGGTCTGAGCCTGTAAAGACAGCTGCTAGAGCCTGCGGGAGGCCAAGTCTCCACCATGTGCATAAGACATTTTCAAAAAAATGGTCCTGTAGAGTGAGACATAGAGCCAAGCGAGGAGAGGGACAGTTATAAGGGCATCTAGACCCTGTTGCCAGGCATCCCCAAGGCAGCTTCCATCTGAGCCTGGATATAGGTCTATATCCTCAATAATGGGCCTCTTTTTGGTGAGGCCAATTCAATTTTTTTACTTGGACTCACACCCAGAAAGCCCTAATGCAGAGGCCTCTTCCTCTTTCAGTTGGTCTCAGCTCCACGTATTTTCAGCACTTTCAGGTCCAGCTCTTCATCACTTTGCCCCCGCCTTTTCCTGGGTGGCCCCCTGTGGCCTCTCCACTCACCTGCATCAAGCTCCCCTCGGCTACGCTGCCACGCGCCGCCAACACCCGGCCCTCCCGGTGCCCAGGGTGAGTGATCTGCCACTGCCACGACCACTTACTTTATTTCCAACAAACCCATTCCTCCTCCCTTTTACTCATCCTCTGCTATTTGTCTGGCATATGTATGTTTCTTCAGAAAGACGGTAGATTCCTTCGACAGCAAGAATCTCTTTATCCCGGCTCCTGTTGCCTAGTATCACAGTTCACACACAATAGGCTCTCCATAAATATTTGCTAAATAAATCAAATAAGAATCCCCATCTCCCTGACACATCATCCCTGACTTGTGGGAAGGAAATAAGTCAATTCTTTTTTCCTCCTTTGCTGAAGCAGTTCGAAGACTCTCCACCTTCCCTTGCCATTTCACAATGTGCTCTTCCCCTCTCTCTGCATTTCATGTCAGTCCTGCAGCGTCCCTGCCCTGTGAAGTGGGCCCCGGTGGGAGGTGCGAGTCTTCCCACACTCATCGTTGTCTCCTCTCCAGCTGCCACAGATACATTTACGATCTGAGTTAAAGCCTGGTGTTGCATTGTGTTTGCACCTTAGGGGAAGACACCTCTTCCTCATTAGAAATTTGGGAATCTCCTTTTTATAGTATTTATATTGGATTCAGGCAACTAGTACATTTAATTTATTTATCAAATGCTTACATGACACTTACTGAATGTCAGGCACTGTTCTGAGCACTTTAACCATAGTAACTAGTTCCTTCTTATAACAACCTTGCCAGGTAGATAAAATTATTACCCTCGGCCTCATTTCACAGATGAGGAAATGGGGACACAGAATGATTAAGGGACTTGCCCAAGGTCCCACAGCAATTGCTAGCTAAGCTGGAATTCGAATAGTCAGGCTGGCTCCAGAACCCACGTCCTACCCACTGGGTCCTGCTGCCTGCCAGGGATCAGGGCAGAGTCCAGACCACACATCTGAGCTGCCTTTCTTCACGCTCAGGCCTCTTGAGAGCAGGAAGTCTCTTTGACGTGACTACCTAGCAACATGTCAACGTGTGCTTGCTTAATCAATGTTTCTGGGCTTATCGATTCACTGCCTACGGCCTGAATACAGGTTTAGTTATGTTATTCTAGGCAGTTAATTGTTCACATTGTAATCAACGCTCCTCCTAAAATTTGGTTCCTCAAGATATATTTTCAAACAACCGAGGAACCATGCCAAGAATTAACTCTAATTACACATTGCACCCATTTTGAGTACTAGAGATGACTTGGAGGCAAAACATGTGTTATTTAAAATTATTAAACTGATAGTAAATAAAATGTCATTTTGCCCAAAAGAGAGATTAAGTTGAAGCTCCCTTTTCTTTTTTTATTGCCCTCTCTAGGTGTCTAGGATCAGACAAGACATTTTTTTCTCCTGATTTTTAGTCTTTTTCTTGAATTAGTACATATTTTTTAGCTGCTCACAAGCCACCACTCACTGTTCAGCAAAAAAAAAAATCAGATTCAAACCCCAGAACAGAACAAACATGAAAAACACACGGGCTATTTATTTGATGTAGGGGTGATTCATAGTACAGTGTTTGGGTACTGTTTGGAGCCAATGCTAGTTGCCTCAGGGTATTTCTAAATTGAATTCCAGGAATAAAGTGTTTATAAATAGTGAGCATAGAAAAGAAATGTATTCATCCCAGCCACTCCCTTAAGGAGTCCCAGTGGCCTCCCCTTGGAACTACCGACTCATTCAAGTAGTTAATTGGTTAGCTGGTTGGGTTAAGTTGGTGGTTCTCAACCCTATCAGACCCAACACCCTATTTTATGACAAATAAACTTAACCTTTTTTATAATCCTTAAATTAAGTTCATATATAATAAAATCTACACACAAATAAATATATATATGTCTTAATAGTAATTAGAAGAGAAATGCTAAGATATAATTTATAATGATATAACTAATGTTTAAATTCTCTGCAATATTACAATGGAAGAAATAATAAAGTTGACAGACATTTGCGTCTAATGTAGATTCACCAAAATATAATATGTAAAGTAATATGCAATACACGATATATGTAAGAGCAATTAGACTGAAACAGACATGCTGTATTGGTGATTCAAAGACCATGAGCAGCATTGTAGACAATGATGTGATTTTCCAAAATTATGAACAAATCTTGGTAAAATTCCTAAATAATAGTGTATAATCTTCTCTTAATTTACATGGTAGTTATGCACCTAGACAAATCCTCTTGTATTAAAACAGTACAAGCTGCTTTGTTGCTTGTATGTAAATGGAGTTAGCATCTAGGCTCAGATAATTATAAGCAGGTTTTTTCTACATAAGTGTACAGCAAGACATTCAGAAGTTTGCAGGACACGGGGGAATTTTTTTGCTGTGCAGGGCTATTCTGAGCACTGCTCTATTCTAGCCTTCCAGACCTGCCTTCTAAATACCAGTAATGTCCTGCAATCATTGTGTCATTCAAGGGCAACTGCCCTACATTTCCCCAAATGCTCTCTATTGGTGACACCACCCTCATTGACAACCACTGGGTCAATTCCTAGTATTAGATTTAGTCCCAAATAATTATGTCAATTTATTCTCCTGACTTTTTGTAGTCCTTGAAAACCAAAGGCATGTCTACAGTAAAATCCTCAGTAATTATGTTATTGGGTTGGTGTGATTGGGTTATACTGCAGACTATATGTTCCATGAGAGCAAGGGCCCAGTTCACCCCATGTGCACAATATCTAGTACCTGCACAAGGCCGGGCTTTATATGTCTTGCCTGAAGGAGTAAATAATTTTGGGGTTGGACATCTGGGTTAGTGAAGAGATATATACTATTGAAAAGGAATAGATTTGTTACTTTCAAGTACATGTGACGTCCAGATGCTCACTAGAGAGACCCATATTTAAGTCTTATTCAAAAATACCATTTCAGTTGTTTCTGATTGAATGAGTGACATTATAATGATTGAAACCATCTGGAAGCTGTCAAAGACCCAGAACCTTCATGTCATTTTGAGGGAAAGGGGGCATGTTGAGGACCCCACGTGAACTGCGACCTTGGCCTAAAAGGTTTGCTTCATCTTCACAGTGGTCTGTGAAGCAGCTATTAGCAAATCTATTTTTACAAGTGATGAAATTAGACTCAACAAGGCCCAAAGGTAGACAGTTGGCTCAACAGCAGAACAGAGTTGGAACTCAGAACTCTCTGATTCCGGAGGCCTCATCTTTCCAAGAAATCATACTGCTTCTCTTTCTTCAGTGAAGCAAAGCTAAGTGTCTGTTAAATCTGTTGGGTTGGCCAAAAAGTTCGTTTGGGTTTCTCCATAACATCTTACGGACATTATTATAATTTTACTCTGTACAGAGTTCCAGCTGTCATGTCTATTAAATTCCACTTTTCCTAGTGGGTCAGTGATTTTTGCATTGATCCTGTTCCTGGTTGGGTTCCAGCATTCCAGGTCTTGTAAGCTCACTTTAGTGGGATTCTTGAGGGACTGTGTCCTCTTTGTCTTTGGGTCTCCAGAACCTGGGATGGTAACTGGCACAGAGTAGACGTTCAGGGAGTGTTTGTTGGTTGATTTTAATTGCATGCCATTTCTCCTTTCAGGCCTTGGCCTTATACAATATTTCAGCGAGGCTTTGACCTGGTTTTGGGAGAACAACCTTCTGATAAAATATTCAGGTAAGTTGTTGTCTAGGGACTTGCTTATATATCTCTGCAAGCCCCATGTCCCACTTCCCACTGAACTTTCTTTCCTAGTGGTAATATATAAAATGGGGAACACTTTTAGTCATTCTGCCCTCCTAGTAACAGCAGCGTTTGCCCTCCTTCATCCAGTGACATCATGGAGGATGTTGAGGCCGGACAGATTCTGTTGGGGTCCTGGCTTCCTTCCTTGCCTGCTCTGTGACCCCCAGTCATTTACTTAACCTCTTGGAGCCCCCAGTTTCCACATTTGTTAAACAGAGCTTCATTACATGCCTTGCTGTATTGTTGTGAGGAGTATATGAGATAATGCAGGGAAAACCCCTGGCACAGAACAAGCAACTAATGTTAGGTTTTGCCTCTTCATTTTGCATCTAATTTGCACCTTTCTCATAAAGACTTAAGTTGTTCAAAATTAATCCCTCCCATCTCTGCCTCCCTCCTTTCTCAGCTATACCTCATTATCATTTTCTTTAATCTACCACCCTTCTGAACCAATTGGATGTTTCTAGTCCCTCCCAAATTTCTACCTACACACCTGGGAATGGTACATATTAGAAAAGTCAGCAAGCAGAGGAAGAATTTGGGTGCCAGCCATGAACTAGGAGATTTTCATAAAGTTTAATTCACGCCAGACCTTAGCTGGAACACAAGTTTATTTCCAAGCTAAGATCTTATCATCCGTTTCTTCAGTCTGTCAATCTATTTTTCACTTAACGTGCATCAACTGAGTACCCCCTAAGTGCCAGAGATTGTGCTTGTGCAGGAGGTATGGACACGAATACCTCTCCCTTCACGAGCAAGCCCTCTGGGAGAGGAAGTAAATAGTCCTTCCCGAGTGTTTGATGTCAAAGGAGGCATTAAGTGACTGCATAGCCATACTGGAGGAATGGTGAGTGAATGGAAAACTTGCTTCCTTTTGTTCACTGCACTCGTACACTGTGAGGAGTCTCGCCTGTTCACTGCCGTCTTTCCACACCCCTTCCCCAGACCCTCTCTGTCAGCCAGTCCTGGCCTTGGTGTTTATTTTTCTCCTGCATTTGCCTCCTGGAGCTGGCTTCTCTGCCTCAGCTTCTCCTTCTCCTCCCTGCTGCCTTGGATGCACTGGGCTCTGCCACTGCCGTGCTCTCCTAAGGCACGCTCCTAGCTAGAGCGCCGATTCACAGAGCCACTTCCTCACAGAGCCCTCCCTTGCCCTTTTCTCTCCCGATGTGATGTCTCTCCGGGGATGGGCTGGGTCATGTTAATGACATTGGCCACAGGCTGCTTTTGAGGATTTGTGCCGCAAGAGGTGTAGCTGTATTCCTTAGACTGTGACTCGGGCATTTAAACTTTCCAACAATGATGTATTATTTGGCAGACTTTTTTCTCCCTTTTTCCTGCTGCTGGTCTGTTGGAACTTATGAAGGGTGATAAAGATAAGGCAGATGGAGAGCCTGGTGGAGTTCTATTAACATGGATAGGTTCCCTCTCCCCTAAAGGTCCGAAACTAACACTTTGAAAAACCAAGCCCTTAATGAAATTGCTTTTAGAGTAGAACCGGCTCAAAAAATGTGTTTCCATCCCCACGAGCATCATTTGTTCTTTTAAAGTTTGTTAAGTAGCAACTAGATGTGATACCCAGTCACTACAGAGGGGATCACATGTGTGGTTTGACCCATGCAGTCACCTATCTCAGAAGCCAGTGGGTTAACCAATAAGCGTTTAAACATATTGATCCCTAACATAACAGTAACTAGTCTCTCAGATGAAAACACCAGGTCATGACCTCTTTATTTCAGGTAGTAAGAATTTTAATGAGAACCTTCTGTGATCTGAGTCAACCAACTGCCAATGGCCAGTCTGGAAAATTCTATGTCCTGGTCAGTGACTGCAGTTTCTTAAAGGAGCTAAATGACTATTTACTTGCTACTCTGTTCACTTATGATTTAGAGTCTTGATAAATTCCAAGCCACTGCATATTTCCCTGGACTGTGGAATAAAATTTAAATCCTGACATTCAAATCTTTCCACAATTGAATGTCAATGTACAACTCCCTCTTAATGAGCTGCTCTTCTCCTATAGAACCTTCCATTCATAGTCAAATCTACCTTCTAACTGATCCACTGCCCCTGACAACTTGCATATTTCCCCCTCTGCACATCTGCTCAGACTCCCTCCTCTATGCATATTCTTCTACTATAAACACTACCCATTGCCATGATCTAGACCCAGTTTCAGCTAAACTCAACATCTATTGAGCACCTACTATTGCAAGGTACTGTTCAAGATGATGTAGATATGACCAAACAAATGTGAACAAGATAGTCCCTGACGTCAAGGAATTTACAGTCTCATCTAAGAATTGTTCTCCAACCATGGCCCTCCATGAGAATCTCCAGTGAGTGGATAAGACTCTGGGCTTCCAAGGCAGGGGCCACGAGTTCAATCCCTGGTCAGGGAGCTAGGATCCCACATGCCATCTGGTGTGGCAAAAAAAAAAAAAAATTACCAATGATCTTACCCAGAATAAACCAATTAATTGAAAAGTTCTGGGAGGTGGGACCAGGGCATGAGTGTTTTTTAAAACACCACAGTAATTCTAATCTGTACCCAGGATTGGGAAACACTGGCCTGAAGCTTCTCCAATCCATTGCATCAATCCACAGTGACTTCCTCCTTCCAAATTTGTATATATACTAGCTTTAATATTTATTTGTCAATTATTTATTTCATGTTGATTTTTAATTTGCCTATTTGCTTCTCCAATGAAATGGTTGTCTTCCTGAAGGGCGGGGAAATACCCTATATAGTTTTTTTTTTTTTTTTTTTTTTGCGGTACGCGGGCCTCTCACTCTTGCAGCTTCTCCCCCTGCGGAGCACAGGCTCTGGACGCACAGGCTCAGCGGCCATGGCTCACGGGCCCAGCCGCTCCGCGGCATGTGGGATCCTCCCAGACCGGGCCACAAATCCGTGTCCCCTGCATCGGCAGGCAGACTCTCAACCACTGCGCCACCAGGGAAGCCCACCCTATATGGTTTTAAATATTTAATATCTAACATACCATTTTAAACATAGTTGGTCTTCAATAAATAACTGTAGATGATCATGTCAGGTATTTCCTAGCCAGATTAGGAAAAAACCTTGATACCTAACCTAACCTTGGTCATCTGTAATCCCAGAGAACCTGGGAAGGGCCCAAGCTAGACTCAAAGGATCCAAGGGAACCCTGAATCTCCAGAATGAGTCTCCTCACCCAACTCAGCCTGATACTGAAGATGTTCTTTCTGTGGTAGCTAGGATCACTCCATTCCACTAGGCCCTCTCGTGGCAGGGGTGAGTACAGACCAAATTTTTCTCTCAGAGACCTTCGTCCTGAGTGCGTACCTGCATCCTTTGGAATAATACCTCATTCTGGCATGGCTTGCCCTAGGAAAGGGTGGAGATGCCAGGCTAAGAGCCATTTATCAGTTTTCCCACATTCTATTTCATGCCAAGCCACGATGAGAGCACAGGCTTTTTCTGTCCAGTGCTTTCTGGCAAGCGCTTGCTTCTGGACAGAAATTTCCAGCTCTAGTTCAAAAGGGCCATGTGCAGGACTCAGCCCACAGCTGAGCCATTAACTGCAGTGGTCACCACCAGCTGTCACGCGAGAAGGCCCAACCTGGGAAAGCATTTCAGATATTCACCCAACTTCTCTTCGGTGGCTTTTTGAAGTTGTTCCTGCCAAATCTGCATGGATGAGGGATAGATGAGATTTTAGGACGCAGCTTTCCTCTGACAGTTTGTTCTATATTTAGTTTTTGGAGTCACTCAGTAGATTTTGCAGATAAAAGAAAACTTTAGAATTTCATACGCATGAGCCAACATGGGCTGGAAAGCGGCTCTGAGCAACACTCTGAGAATCAGACCCACCCCCCTCCTTCCCACTTATGGAGAGGCGACCTTGGGGAGGTTGCAAAACTTCTTAAAATGTTGGTTGATGTCTTGGTAAAATGGAACCAAATGACTAACCTCAGAGGGCTGTTGTGAGGATAAATGAGGCAACTCTAAGAGCACCTGCCTTTAGAAAGTTCTCAATAAAGGTTAGTCTCTACCCACACCTGACTTTGCTTCCCCTACAAGGTTTCACCTTGACCCTACCAGAGGGTGAAGGTTTTCTTGTTAACTTGGTAGAGTGTCATGTTTCAGAAGTTTCTGTGCTCTGAGGAAGTTCTTTATCCTATCAAACCCAGATCCATCTCAAACATCAAATGTGTTCAAACCCAGAGGTTAACCCATATCCTGTTTTAAATGAAGAATAATTTTCACCACCATTTCTATCTTTAAATTGGAAAATTGGGATTATCTCCACTAGCAGCCTGTTCGAACTAAAGAGCATAGCTAAATCTCCTTGTCGAGCAGTCAATAAATATTTATGGAGTGACATTCCTGTGTCAGACATTATGTTTGGCAGTGGGGATACAAGATGACAAAGAACCATCCTCTGCCTACCAAGAGAGCACATTCTTATGAATGGTGATGGACACATGGAAAGATGAGTGCAGATCAACATCTCAGGGGTGACAAGGCACCGTGTGCACGTATGCAGAAGAGAGTCCCTTACTCAGCCTAAGAGCATGAAGGCCCTGGAGGGCTTTCAGGAAGAGATGCGACCTTAACTGAGTCTTAAAATGAGTGGGAGTGCGGCAAAGGAGAGAGGAAAGAAAATTCAGAAGGAAGGACTTTTAAGAGCAAAGGCAAAGAGGCGAGAAAATGAGGACGACTTTTGGAGTTACGGGCAGATTGCATTGTAGGAACACAGAGTTTGAAGCAGGGCTTGGTGAAAGAAGAAGCTGAAGTGTGACATCTTCGGAGATGTGGACTGTGTTCTGTGGGTCTGGGTGCCCTTAAACAGTGTCAGTTGGAGAAAGATGTGGTCTGCATTTCCTTTCGAAAGATTACTGCATGCAGAGGAGGAAGGGAAAACTGAGATGGATGGACATGGATCTCTCTCCCAAAAGAAATATGCTAGAATTGCCAACCGTCTTCTAAAATCTGCTACAGAAATTATAAGCTACAGGTCACAGATCTGTTGCTCTGCATCAATGCAAAACTTGTCATTTTAAAACTGAAATAGAAAACAAAAACTCCTGTCTATGTCCAAATAAACCGCCTTCTCCCTGGTACCCTTCAATATTGCATATGTCCTCTCTGAAACAGTGTATTATGCGTAACATTATACATAATACACTGTGCCCACCCCAGCCTGCCTGTTAGAGTCTTCCTGTCTTAACAACGCCCATTACAAAACTCACTTAAATGTTGTTGCCTTCAAACCACATTCTTCCTTAAGTCCCAGGTTCCAGGCACCTTGGGGCAATCACCTGCCCTGAATTGGCTCCTTAATCTTGCCAGGTGATTTTTGTGTGTGTGTGTGTGTGTGTGTGTGTGTGTGTGTGTGTGTGTGTGTGTGTGTGTGTAGGAACTGGCATGCCTTCAATTTCACCAGCTGCTTCACAGAAGAGTGGGTGGTGGGTTTCCTCTTCTGTCCCCCTAGTAATGGGTCTCCCTCACCTGGTGGAGACCCCTCCTGCACTAGCCTCCTGTTTCTGTGGGCGTGGAGAGTCGAGTGCCTCCTTCAGAGCAAAAAGGATCTCTGCTATTTCAATGCTGCTTAATGCAGAGGTTTGCTCCACAGGTCCAGGAAGTAGGGGACTGAGAGTACTGCTGGGAATGAGGGAGGAATCTCCCCAATCCTGGCCACGTCCCACTTGCTCAGTGGTTTTGCCTCTCCCCTGGGTGCCTGCTTTCTCTTCTTTCAGCTGCTCTGTTACCCAGGTCTGTTGTTCAGGGAGTGGATGAAAATCACAGGACTTGGCTGCTTATAACTCATGAGCCTTGGTCAGTGGGGATTCTCTGTGGCCCGCGTCCTGGAGAGGGCTACACGTCTCGTAAAAGATCTCACGTCATCAGTCTGGTTTCCTAGCACCCCAGGCAACCTGGGGAGTGGAGAGGGGAGTGTGCAGGTTAGGGGAAAGGAGAGGGAGTCTGAAGTGGTGCTCTGTGACCAGCTCGCTGATGGAGCCGGTGCTGGTTCCGTTTAATTGTACGCATCCTTCCATTGTTCCTCCCTGCACTTTAAGCGGGAAGGGGACGCCGGACTGCCACAGCCTCGTGCTATCCCACCCACACTGGCTTTTGTCCCAGGGACTATTTTTGACTGTGAACACAGAGGATTTGAATGCCTTTGAAATAAAATGAATGAATAAGTAAACAAATAATCTCTCATGGTTTCCTTAAGCTCTCCCGTGAAATGCTGATTGATTCCTTTATTCCTTTTAGCCCTTGTTATAAGAGAGAAGAAAAATCTTCCCTGTCTCCTGCGGGTTAGGCGTTAGCTAGGGGTGTGGGTAGGAGTGCGGAGGATACATCTGGGCCTACCTTCTTCATCCCTCTTCTCTCCTCCTGGGAGGCTCCTGGCTTCAGTCATTTCCACACCCATCCCATAGAAGCCAGAAAAAGGGAGCTTTTCTCCTTGCTTTTCCTTGGTAGGGCTCCTCCAGGCACAGAGAGAAACCGTCACTACCACTGTGGGTGTGCAACGTGGGGGATGGGAACGGTGGGAGGCCGGTACATCTTTCCAATTAAAATGCTTCCAATTATATCTGACTTAAGATCGGGGAAGCCCAGTTTCACATCTGAAGGAAACTGGAACTTGATTGCTTATGATTTAAAAAAAAAAAAAAAGACACTTTTAACAGCGGGCAAGTGGATGCCATCATCAGTTCTCCAACCGGCTGGACACGTGAGCAGAGGTAGGCCTCTCTGCCTGCCTCAGACTCGATCATCTCATCCATAAAATGACAATAAGCTCTCCTTTTTGGAGAGGACCACGAGGGTTAAGAAGGAAGCCGCTGAAGGTAGAGTGCCAGGTCCTCCAGTGGGGTGCTTACCCCGCCAGTCATAACCAGCTGGTGTTGGGTGTCTCTGCAGATTCACCTACACCCTCGGGGAGGGCATGTGGTTACCCCTCAGCAAGAGCTTTGTGATTCCACCAGCGGAACTGGCCGTCAACCCCTCAGCAAAGTGTAAGACAGACATGACAGTGATGGAGGATGCTGTGGAGGTCAGGTGAGTCCCGCCTCGGGATGCTGAGGCCCACAGTGGGTTAGGGAGGCTGAGTGGGAAACTACCTGAACGCCCAAGGTGCTGGGAAGGGAATCAAGACAAGTTGGAAGGAGAAGTCGGCAGGCTGCCTTCCAATTCCCCAGATGCAGTGCCAGGATCTACGCCACCTGGGTCAATATTGCACACCCCAAGTCTCATGCACCGAGAGAGGTCATAAAATTAGAGTTTATTATAAGCACTTCCCACAGACCCTCAGGACTGACAGGGAATAAAATGTTAATTTCCTTGCCTGAGTTGAGACCTTCTTCTTTGACCAGGAGTTACAGCCTTGGCTTATTTCCCAGAGATGGAGAATGTCCATAATTTGTTAGTTCAAGGCTCAGAGTATGGTTGATCTTTAATATTTGTAAGAGAGAGTAAGACATGATCCGGTTGGCCAGACAGCAACGTGGAATGTGAGGCTACCTGTTGCACCTGGCGTCCCCTGGCCTCCTCCTACCTCCTGCTCTTTCTTCCTACAGAGAGGAGCTGATGACCTCATCCTCCTTTGACAGCCTGGAGGTCCTCTTAGATTCCTTTGGACCAGTCCGTGATTGCAGCAAGGATAATGGGGGCTGCAGTAAGAACTTCCGTTGCATCTCAGATCGCAAGCTGGACTCCACTGGTTGCGTGGTATGTCTGCCCTGTCGAGCTTGTAATTTCAGAGAGAGGGGCCACAGGATAAGACACAATGCAGTTAGAGTTGAAAGCATACTGTGAGTAAAAGAGAGGGTCAAGATTGATTCCTCCCTAGTTGTAACTACTGTCTAGTCTACATTATGAATTTTCTTTTGACAGAGATGAGGTATGTATGGAGTCATTTAATCAAGAGGTATTTATGGAGCACCTACTGTGTGTACTATAACTATCCTAGGAAAACGTCATGAACTGTATGGCATGGTTCTTTCTTGCCAGCCTCGCGCTCTAGTTGGTGAGGGATCCCCTCAAACAATTTGAGAACGAATTAACTGCTTCGTAGTATACTATTGACTCTAATAGGAAATAGACTGCATTTACTATAGCAGGAAATTCTAGAAGAAACCTACCTTTGCCAAGAATCAAATTACATTGACTATAATAGGAAGTTTTAGAAGACACATACCTAAGGCCAGAATGATGAAAGAAGTAAGTTATGCCAGGAATGGTAGAGAAAAAATAGAAATAGGTCCTCTTTGAGACCATAGCAATGAAGTCCTGCTTCCCCAAATGTGGTTTTCTACTTTATCGGCTATATGGACTTTTGCTACGTGTAAACTATGTGATGCTATGAACTAGGAAGACTATTTGGGTTAGAGTGGACCAAGCTATCTCCCATGCCATGGATATGAAGATTGAGGGACCCACGCAAGTAAATGGAGGCAGGAGCAGATGGGCAAGGCTTCAGCTCCTGGGGCCTTTCTATTAGTCATTTTCATGCCCATCAACACTTATTGTCAGGTTTCAGCCTTCCCTTCTTTTGAGGGCGGAATGATGCAATCCTGACAGAGAGGAGAGGGAATGGGGCAGAGAAGAAAGGCAGGAAAGCCATACACAAAGTTGGCATAAAAGAGAGGAAGAGGTGATTCACTGAGACACGTCGTTATGCAGGGTTTCCGGGCAGAGCTGGAGACGATATGGAGCCTCATCTTGCTTCCCAGTCTGACAGCTGTGCTCTTGTAAAGGGGCCCAGAGCAGGGGCAAGCTGTGAGGATGCTGGGGCCAATTCCATCTTTCACACCCCCTACTTCCGTGTCTCTGAGCACCTGTCCAGGGAGCTATTCTCCATCAAAGATGGATACGTACCTGGGTCCAGAGTGCGACTCTCTCAGCCCAAAGGCCTCCCCAGACTTTCACAGATTAGGCAGCAGTTGGCAGGAGCCTGATTCCTCTGAGAAGGGACAGAAGAAAAAGAAAAGAAAATGGAAAGAGAGAGGGCTGAGGGGCAGGGAGGCAGAGGACCTGGCCGGTCCATCAAAAGGAAGGGAAGACAGAACAGAGAGAACTACCAGGAGAACACAAAGAAGAGTGCTCTTTAGGTCGTGTCTTCCAAAGGCAGCCAGGAGGTGAGTCGATGTCCCAGGTACTCCCCTTCCTATAGCTAGTCTGCTTTCAGATGTCTTATGCAATGAGCTTCCCAGCCGGCTCCCTCAGGAGACAATTTCACTGTCTAATGGAGTTCCCAGCTGAGACACATTTTTTAAAAACTATTCAACCTGCATGTCTTCATCCAGATTTCAGCCTTTCCTTCCTTGCTGCTCTCTCGGGTGGGTCATTATAAGTGCTGAAACACTGTGTGTGCACACATGTAAACATCCCTCCCCTACCACCCTCATACGAGTTTGAGCATGCCCGCACGTGCACACACGGGCACATGGATATATTCCCCATCTCTTCCCACTTCTCTGCCCTTTCTCTGAGCCCCTCAGGGTTTGCCTTCTGTTGGTGATCCCAGCCCCTTTTAGTTGGCATATTGCCGTGCTGATGTATTCTTGTACTTTTAAGACCGTGCTCTGTGAGACGGAGCTTGCAGGAATAGTTCCAATGAATATGCATTTGCAATAAGGCCGCTGCATTTGTGAATCGGAGCCACTGCAGAAGTCACCCAATTGTACCAGCACTTGGCATTAGCATAAGACTTTGAAGTCACTGGCCCATGTGGCTCTTGGAGGGAGAAGGGGGCCGGGCCCATTCAACCGACTGTTTCTCATTGGCTGGGAAGCACGGGATCCCTGAGGCAGGAGGACTGGGGCTTGAGAGCTGACGGGCCACCTCATAATCTTGTGACCCTACTGAGAAAATCTTGACGTTGCGCCTGATCTGATTCCACTGGGCATCGGTACCATCCCGCAGCCTTGGTGCGTTAGCCCAGGGGTTCCGTGTCATCTGGAGGAGGACCGGGGACAAGGGCATCAGCTGCAGCACCCGCAGTGTGGAGAGAATCGGGCTCCCTTCCTCCTTCCATCCACATCAACCCTGACATTCAGTTCTCTGAGTGTCGAACTGAGAGGCTTCCCTGGAAAGGCATATGCTTATGAAAGAAGAGGAGGCACTCAGAGCACGCTGGCCCTTAATGAACCTGGGAGAGGGACAGAGATGCGGGAAGGGACAGGTTCGACCGCATATTTTCCTGACTGAGTTCAAGCCAGACAGGTGGGCTTGGTCCACATCAGCTGCTCAACCTTCCTTCTTTCTAGGAAGGCAGGGCACGTCTCTCTGTTATGCATGGACTCCCACAGGGTTAATTGCTACCCAGTTAATTGCCCTGTTATTTATGTAGTCTCTGGGGACAGGAAACAAATACCCGTGAAAGGCATAGCCCTGTACCAGCCTCAGTCACTCTGTTCCAAACCAGACCACTCTCCAACGGCGGGATTGCTGGACGTTTAGATGATTCCTGGAGCAGAGGTCCGCCCCCTACCGCGGACAACAGGTCTTGCTCCTACCCGTCCCCACCTGCACAGCACAGGAGTGCCCGTTCTCTGTTCTGTGGAGCCCCAGGGGGTCCTGCAGAGTCCATGTGTTAGTGACCTATTGTTGCTGTAACAAATTACCACAGGTTTGATGGCCTAAAACAACAGCCATTTTATTATCTTACAGCTCAATAGGTGAGAATCCAATTCCGTGTCCCTGGGCTGATATGAAGGTGTCAGCAGGGCTGCCTTCCTTTCTAGCGGCTCTGTTCCTGGTCTTTTCCAGCTTCTAGAGGCTGCCCGCATTTTGGGGGCTCATGGTCCCCTTCCTCCATCTTTAAAGCCAGCTATATTGCATTTTCCTGACCATTCTTCTGTAGGACATCTTCTCTCTCTTCTCTTCTGTCCTCCCTCTTCCACTTTTAAGGAGTCTTGTGATTACGTTGAGCTCACCTGGTTAACCCAGGATCATCTCCTCATCTCAAGAGCCTTAACTTGATCTGCAAAGCCCCTTTTGTCACAGGTTCCAGGGATTATGTCACAGGCATCCTTGGTGCCATCAGTGGAAGACAGCAGTGGGAACTGGAGGAGCCCTGGTGGGTAGGACTCTAGTCTCCTCTCTTCCAGCTTTAACCAGAGCATCTTGATTCTTACCAAGCCTACCTATTGAGGTTTGATATAAAACCGTATTTGAAGTTTGAAAATGATTTCCAACACTATAAAACTATTTTTAAAAAATTATAAAAATGGAAAGCCTGTGCTCTAATGCTTCTTCCTTATCTTCACACTCATCCTGACAGTGACCCCCCAGAATGCCTTCTGCTATGGGAGGTGTCTGCACATCCTTAGGTGAGCAGACTGTGGCCTCGGAAGGTGAGAAGTCTGCTGTCCTGCTTTCTCATGTATTGAACACATGACCTTCCTTGCCAGAGCATTATGCTCTAATGAGCACTGAATTACCCAGCGACCCTGCCGCCCTTCTGTCCACTTGCTCTCCACAGTGGTTTCCCACAGAATGTGTCATTTCACCTCTACTGGAGCGCAGATGTGCGGAGACCATTACAGATGACCGTCTCTGGTTCTCTCTGTAGGACAGTAAGCAGAAGGCTATGCCTCAGAAGCTTTCAGAGAAGTGGGGGCAGGAAGCTGAAATAGAAATTTAATTCCATCTGACTTCTCCCCCTTGCTCCTGCGTGGCTTGGGCTTACATGTCAAAGCCCATCAAACAGCCGGGGAAATCATTATTTATGAAAAGAATAAGACTGCCGTGTTGTAAAGAAGAACCTATTTCGAGTAGGACTTATGGTTGCATGTCTCATGAGTCATCCAGGTAAGGCAAGGCAGGCTCGGCTGTAGAACGTTGTTCCTCTTCTCCCAGGGGCCCTGAATACACTCCTGTGTCCATCAGTCATACGCATCTGCCAACAGAGCTTCCACCTCATAATCTGGAACTGAGGTGTGTGTGTCTCAGGCTGAGTAAGATTTGACTAGACTCCTAAGTAATTAATCAACCAAAAATCATTGGTAGAAACAGAGGGGAAAGACAGTGAAGAAAAGGAATTGAATGGCGAGAATCATTTAAATCTCATTAGCACATTATGCTTGAGACCAGTGATAAGTCAAGAAGCCATGAGCATCACATGAAAGATGATTAACCTTGTGTATTTTAGGGGTCACTGAAATATGAGCTCATATATTAGACTTTCTTGATGGGTAAGGGTTGTTGCCATAATAAATGGAGTTTTCTTCCTGGGACTGCTAAATGTAACCTATGCAAAGAAGGGTTAATGTCTGACCTTGGGGCTCAATCCTGAGCAAACAGTTCTCTTTTAAGGAAGAAGTGAAGGGATTGTCCACAAGCCGGGAGAAGAGAATGGCCAGCACTTGCAGAGGGAAACTACAAGCTCCTCCTGGAGGCCAGATTTCTCTCCTGACAACTGGTCTCTAGCTGCAAATACTTCTAGGAAGAGGCCATGATTTGGAGCGTATAGTTTCTTTGTGTTTAGATATAGATTTTGAGGAGCTCAACCTGTGACTATAACAGCACATGAAACATTCAGGCAAAAACAAAAGCAAATTTATACCGTGGGAAACTTGATTGATTAGACTCCTTGGGGATGGGAGTTCTGGTTCAGCAAGGGTTAAGAAGAAAACTCTATTTTTGGTTTCAGCTTCCTTTTTTTGAAATCTTTCAAAAATGTTTTACTCTGAACTGCAGCCCAAGTAAGTTACAGTTCAGTAAAGATAATTGCATCTTTTTTAGTGATTGAGGATCTTGTCTTGCTTTCAAGGTCATTGCTGTGGACAGTTTGCAGTGTTTTGTCCTATAAATATATGCACCCATAATACAGTGTGTGTGTGTGTGTGTGTGTGTGTGTGTGTGTGTGTGTGTGTGTGTGTGTGAAGAGAAGGGGAGAGAGAGAATATTAGGCTGGATCTAGAAATCCATAATTGATTCCAGAATGTACTCAAGGAATTGCCTAAGACAGTTGAACAAACAAACAACAGATCTATGGGATTGCTTTATTTTGTTGACACATTGACCTTATTCTTTAGCAATTCCAAAGATCCAGCTTTTCTCACACTTGAGAAGCAGTATGCCAGAGTGGAAGGGACACAAATGAACACTGGGGTCAGAGAGAACTAGGTCCAAATTCTGATTCTGCCATTTTCCACGTCTGACCTTAAACAAGTTACTACTAATCTTTCTGAGTCTAAGTCTGTTCACTTATAAAATAAGGGGAAAAAAGTCTAATTGTGAGATTGAAGATAATTTATGTAGATTGTCCTGCACATGGAATTGCTTAATTCCCAATAGCTGTTATTATTATTTTTAGCTTTACTTAAGAGAAAAGAAATCCAACTTGGACAAGGCAGCTGTCTTCTTTCCAAATCTCCTACAAAAGGGTAAACATCAGGTGGTCCAATCTGGCACAGTGATGGTTATCCAGACACCAGGGCCAGACAAGATGTGGATGTGCCAGGTTTGGGGGTTCTGGAACAAAGCCTGCTCGGGTTTCATTTGGTGACGTCTTTGTCGAATATCACGCTTGATGGGGCATTCTGAAAAGAAAACAAGTGGTTGAGAAGATGGCTAGTGACTGAGATGGCTAAGCTGGTACCAGGGTTGAAACCACGTGAGGTGGGAATAACAGAAGCGCTGGCTTTGTCTCTACTTTGATGGCTCTTCTCAAGCTTTATAGAAGGAAAAAAGAACTCATGGCAACCAGTGCAGCCCATTTAATTCCAGTCAAACTTCTGTGTTTCAATACCCACCATGTCCATGCCTGGGCAGCTTCACAGCGGTGAAGCCAGCTCCCTTCTGGTCGCACATCTGGCCTAACAGCTGGGTGGCCAAGAAAGTGGGTGCGTGGAGGGGGCTAAAGAAATGTGGGGTGCAATCCTCAGCCGCCTCATTGGCTCGTTTACCATCATCTGAAACATCTGGGTGTGTACAGCATGAGGCAGCCCTTGGAAACATCCTTAAATGCTGTCACCTTCCAGCACTCCAGCTGGCTCCCTGGGGAGAAAGGGGATGGACCAGGCTGAGAGCCTGGCAGGCTCATGGTGGGGGGGCATTTGTTTGGGAAATTGTAGAATTAGTGTCAGCACACAGTGCCCATCCTGCTGTGATCTTCAGTTGGGAAGCATGGCGAGAGGGGAGGTGAGTTTTCAGAGGCATACCTGTGACAGCTCCAGGCTACTAGGCCAAGGTGCTTGGCAACCAGGAGCTAGAGCCAGACAGGCAGCAGCGCAGGAGAGGAGGTGTTTAACACCGTTCTACCGAGTTTTAAAAGGCTCTTTTTGCTGTTTGGTTTTAGTTTTGGAGGAGTGTTTTAGCTAGCTGACAGTAGGTGTATAGCAGTCACTAAAATCAGGTCAGATCTACACAGACCCCCAGCTGTGCCCCATATAAGCTGCTGGACCCTGGGCAAGTTATCTTTCCCCTTCCAGCCTGTTGGAAGGGATCAGCAGCAATGTAAACGTGGAGTATTGTTTTGCATTGGCTTTTAGATGGAATCCAGTGCAGTAAGAAGTTCATGCGTTAATTGGCAGTGTTAACAGTTTCCAGGTCTATTAAATGAGGATAATACAGGGTGCTGTGAGATGAATACCGAAAGCACATAGCCTAGCGCCCGGCTACTAGTAAGCGTTCAGTCAACAGTGACTGTCGTGGGAGAACCTGATTGTGCTGTGAGCTGGTGATGGTGCAGCCCGCCAAGGTTTCAGGTGCGGTCCTGCCGTGATCAGCCATGGGACGTTAGGGAGGTTAAGCTTTCTGCGCCCCCGTTTCTTCACGTGTAAAATGAGGATGATCAGCCCGCTTACCTTATGGGATGCTGTGAGGGTTGCGTGAGTAAGACGCAGGAATATTAGACACTGCCTGGCTCGTCGTGGATCCCCTGTGAATGTTCCAACTGCTCACCGAGCCTTTTCATCTTGCCTGGGACCTGACTGATTATTTCTTCCTGCATTATCTCTTCTGCTGTCATTCTTGGGTAGTTTATTGAGGACGTGGTGGTACAGAAAAGCTCAGTGTTTTACACTGAGTGTCCAGGGAACTGGGATAAAGCCCAAACCCAAGTATGGCACCTGTGGGTGCTCATGTAGCAGGTACCCTGGTCTGTGCATCTTCCTCAGGGCATCCTTGAGGTGGGAAGGTCATGAGTACCGCCACTCTCACTAGGAGAGAGTGGCTCCGTCCAAGGTCACAGAGAAAGTCCACTTCTGCTGCCGGCTGGCAGCCCTGGCTCAGTCCGCTTCCTCCAACATTGCCATCCGGTACCAATGTTGACAAAGTGCTTTGGACGTCAAAAATAAAGTCCTATTAATCCTAAGTGCAAACAGCAGCACCCCCTTCCCCTAGCCCAAAGGAGTCTCTTCTAATGCATTTTAATTCAGGCCCATCCCTTCCGCTCTCCTGCCCGCCTGAGGCCCAACAGGGAGGCCAGCACACCTCGGCCCTGTCTTGCTGCGATGCTCCCTTCCAGCCTGCTGGTGGGAATCAGCTTTAATGCAAATGTGTGTGATCTGTGTCCAGAGAGAAGAAGCGAGATGTCAGAAAAGGTCACTTGCTTTTATAGGGAGTCCAGCATAGTGGGAAACTCGTGCATTACTTACCAATGTTGATGGTTTCAAGGCTGAATGCTAAAAATAGGCATCAGTGGTTACATTCTGGTTCCCAGAGAACCCAGGTCCCGGGTTCACCCACCTGTGTGGATGCTTTCTGATTGTGCCAGTGCCCATCCGGACTCAGCCCCATGAAGGACAGCTCTGGTTGCTATGACCGCCACATCGGGGTGGACTGCTCTGATGGCTTCAACGGTGGCTGTGAGCAGCTGTGTCTGCAGCAGATGGCGCCCTTCCCGGATGACCCCGCCGTGTACAACATCCTCATGTTCTGCGGGTGAGTTGAACTGCCCATGAGGCCACCGGGCTTACTGGGATGAGGGACTTTCAGGAAAGTAAACGGATGTGAACCGGTCACTCTAGGCCAGCCCCTAGGCTCTGAGGAAAGAGCCTGCAGGACTGGAAAAGGGGTATTTTTAAAGTCAGAGTTGGAAGGACCCTTAGGGGAAATCTAGTGTCACCACTGAAAATGAGGAAACTGACCTAGGGGTTTACCTAAATCATTGCCTGCTCACACCAGAATTTCCAAACTGTGTTTGTGGTGCTATGTTGATTGTTTTGTGACAAAAGGATTCCACGGTCCAAAAGCTTGGGAAAGATGGTGTGAAACTAATCAATTATCAAGGAAGGGACTTGCTGGATTGTTGCCGAAAGCCAGTGCCTGCTGCATAGTCGTGAGAAGATTATTCAGTGGACTCATAATGTTATTTTATTGTATTTCATTTTATTTTCTTTCTTTGCAAGTGGCAATTTTCCTGTTTAGTTTCTTGTAAAATCCCATTCCATAAATGGAAGCTTGATCTCAATTTTAAAGTCTCCATAATGTCATCGTTATGGTTGACCCACTTCAATTAATGAGGTAAATTCAGCCAAAGTTGCATAGAATTTATTTATTTAATAAACATATATTTGAGCACCCACCTTGTGCAGACAACCTAGTTAGGTGTCAGATATAGGAGACACAGTAGGATGTGAGATCTGGTCTCCTCTCTCTCAAAGGAGTTTACGATGGGATGTGCGGCCACGAGCACAAAGGAGGATGGGGGAGATGGCAGTGTGAAAGGACAAGTTGTCAAGATGCTCAGGATGGACTAAGAAGGAGCCAGCCAAATTTAAAATTCTTTCCAGAAACACTGTGTTATGGCTCAAGGAAGGAACCACTTTATCTTGTCCCAGACCTAAGCTGGTGCCATAAAGTCCTTTGTGGGTCTCAAATCAGGTCTGTTGCCTGGACTAATACAGTAGGTCCCTAACTGGACTTTCTTTCCTATTTCATCAGAATTTGGTACCCATGTACCTTTAGCACTCTCCAAGCCACTATATATAGCCTGCCAAAAGAAATCCTTGATTTTTGAGGTTCTTTAGGAAGACCAAATCACATGCACTTATAATTAAAGAGCTCTGCTCACACCTGTTCACACGATATGTAAACGGTGAATGGGGAAAACAAAGTTACATTAACATAGGCTTCATTTGTACCTCTGCTAATGACGATAGCAGCATTTAATGAGCACCTACTATAGGCTAGGCACAACATAAGTTCTTTGAGTTCAGTATCTCACTTAATCTTCTCAGTAACCCAACAAAGCAGCTACTGTTTTTCTCACTTTTACAGATGTGGAGTTCAATCAGCTAATTCAAGGTAACCCACTAAAGGGCGGTGTAATTGCCATGATAATATTGCTTCTCACCACTTAAAACTATGATAATTTGTTCCTCTATATAGAACAGAGGTCTTTATCTTATTGCAACAATTGCTATAGATAGCAATAAATGATGTGTTCTAATGTCATGAACATCTATAAATTCCAAATTTGGTATGTTTCTAAGGAGAGACCCAAATTAAATCAATATGCTTTTAAAATGACAGCTTTATCAAAGCCGTTCTTACTTGAACGAACAAATAATGTTCTTCTCACTATAACTACAAATAAAGTCCAATTAATGACTTACGGGTTATTGACCCATATCTACCAACATCAGTATTGCTCTTCCATTAGAGTAACTGCACATGTTTAATGGGGAGGATATCAAGGAGGTGTCCACACAACATGCCCTAACATCTCTTTAGTTCAGGAATGCTACTCTGAATTAAGGGGGAGTTAATCTTATGTTTGGATATATTCAAACAGAGCACAGCAGCAAGATGATCAATCTTTTTAATTTCTTAGCTGACTTGTCACAGGACCAGGTTAGAAGGTTATTAATTTCTTAAGCACAGTGTCATTCTTTTTGCTGCCTAATTACCCTCCAAACAAATGCAGGGTCTGGCCATGTAGATTGTTCTGGAGAAAGACTCTAGAATACTTTGGATTTAAATGTGTTAACTCATTTATAAGCTTATATCCAGTGATTCTTACTCAGACCTATCTGGGAAGTCCTACACTTATTAGAGGAGAAAGAACTGCAAAGCTCTGGAAGCACTTACCCGCGAAGGAAAGGTGAGAGGCTCTGTATGATCACATAATGCAAGAAGACTCCGTCTATAGACCTAAGAAGCTGAGTTATATAGGGGACAAAATCAAATCAGGATACTCATAATCTCTGGCTATCCAACATTCTCCCAAGGCATTTTTTTTCCAATCTGTTGGGTTGCGTTGGCTGCATGGCTCATTGATGGAATAACTTCTTATCTTGAGCTTTCCACCATGCTAGGTGCATCGAGGATTACAAGCTTGGTGTAGATGGACGCTCTTGCCAGCTCATCACAGAGACCTGTCCAGAGGGAGGTGACTGTGGGGAAAGCAGAGAGCTCCCCATGAACCAGACCCTCTTTGGGGAGATGTTCTTTGGTTACAACAACCATTCCAAGGAAGTGGCTGCTGGACAGGTGCTGAAAGGAACATTCAGGTGAACCCCACGTCCATAGCGCTGGTTATTCAGGGCTGTTGATGGATCTCTTCTCTGATGGGTCTTAAAGTCAGCATAAAGTCTTGTATCTTGGATCCAGGTAACTGTGACCCTAAAAGGATAGGTTATTTTCTCTCCCCTGGTCTTTACTAGGTTCACACTTCTCCTTCCAGAACCCAAGAACCCTGAACAGTAAAGCGTTAAAATAAATTTTTACCTTGCCCAGGCAGAGACTACAAGATTTTCCATGGCAGCCACCACAAAATGCTCAGGTTCTATCATCCCTCTGAGTCTTGGCAAATGAGTCAATCTAGCATAGGTCCTCAATATGGTCCAAGAATCCCTGAGGGTCCCTGAGATCCTCTCAGGGGATATTCAAAGTCCTGCCTTTTCCAACTACAGAGAGGATGGGTTTCCTTCATATACTTCAATCCAAACAATATATTGCAATAAGTTGAATGCAGAGGTGAGAATGCAGCTGTCTTCTATGAAATCAGACATTTAAAAAACTTGCAAAAAATGTAAAATAATGCCATTTGTCTCATCATTTTTCAAGACATGTTAATATTTAATGGATGTATTATTGTCATCTAAAAATATATCAATAAATATTTTTTAATTTTTTCTTTCAATTTCTAATATGGTAAATGTTGATAGATATAATCTACATAAACAAAAGCTACTTGGGGCCTTCAGTTATTTTTAAGAGTGTAAAGGGGGTCTTGAGAACAAAATGTTTCAAACCACTGACTTAGAATACTTCTAGGCAATTCTCCATTTGACCCCTGTCCCTAATCTATCTTAGGTTATTTGAATACATCATCCTCAGAATCCATGCATTTCAGGAGATGATGGTGATGATGATGATGATGATGTTGAAAGTCTTACAATATGGACCAGCAGTTGATAGCAAGCTAGGTCTGGACTCTTACAGGCAAACTGATAGTAAACTTTCGAGCTATTTTTTGGAGTCAATTGTGTTTTCTGTTACAGACAGTAGACTTTACTAAAATTTCCCCTTTTAGCCTGGGACCTCATTTGCCAATGGCAAGCAGTGAGGTGTCACAATGAATATTGTGGTGGCTTCATTTGCCCAGATCTTCTGGAGAGGGGATCAGGGAGTAGGGACTGGGGTGGGATGGGGGGAAGAATATTCTCGATCTTGTAAGTAGACCTTTTCAGCTGGTTTATTTCTCATCTCCCTCAGCCCTTGCCCTACTTCTCACACTCGTGTCTTGCTCCAGACATGTACCTTGAGTGGGGTCCAGGGTGAGGGGAAGTTTTTGGTCCACTGTGGGTTGAGACATAGATCGCTCACCAAAGAGTGGCGTTCACTTGAACACTCAGAGATGAACGTCGGCCTCTGTTTCCAGGCAAAACAACTTTGCTCGAGGTTTAGACCAGCAACTGCCAGATGGTCTTGTGGTGGCCACTGTCCCCCTGGAGAATCAGTGCCTGGAGGAAATCTCAGAACCAACCCCGGACCCAGACTTCTTGACTGGTGAGTGTGCCACACACCTTACTTAACTGGCAGAAACAAACAAGCAGCTCCCTGTGATGCTGTGAGCTCAAGACGCTTGACCTTGCTTCTTTTGGTTTCAAAGCCAGTGATTTTCTTGATATGTGATAAAAGCTCAGTCCTAAAACTGAACACTAGTAGGATTATTTGTCAGTGAAACGGCCAATATTATCACATAATTCTCTGCAAAATGGCCATAATAATACCTTTCCCTGCTAGTCTTATTGGGATGCTTTGAAAACAAATGAAATAATAGATATGTAAGAGTTCAGAGTTCTCAGTGGATTAGAGGAAGTGACTAGGTCACAGCAGAGGTAGAAAGAAGGTAGATTGCTTAGAGCCTAAATATCTGTCATTGGTTCCCCGGCAAGTGCTTCTAGAGCAGTGTGAGAGAGTAGAGAATGCTAGAGCTTTGTTGTCAAACGACCCTGGGTTTGACTCCTGGCTCTGCTACTTTCTAGCTGTGTGACATTAGACAATACAGTCTCTTGGGGTCTCATGGCCCCCATCATAAGATGGGGATCATAACACCTGTCACTCCATGTTGCTTTGAGCCCAATGGCACTCTTCTCCTCGGCTCACTGTGGAACGAAGGTATGGGCTGATTGGGAGAGGCAGGAATACTAGGGGTCATTTCTCCTTTCTGTGCCACTAAAGACCCCCAGTTAGCACCTCCTGGACCAAAGAAGGCATTTTGAAGTGTTCCAGGGACCCTTAAGAGGCAGCCAACCGGGAACTCAGCATCACTTACCAGGAGTCTCGACATGAGCTCTTTCCTTGTCAGCTTTGTTCATTTCTCCATTACTCCTCTCCCTTCTTCATTCTATGTCTTCCTTATTCTAGACCCTTCTCCCCTTTATTTTCCCCTTTTCTTTTTTTTTTTATTTATTTTTATTTTTTTGGCGGTACGCGGGCCTCTCACTGCTGTGGCCTCTCCCGTTGTGGAGCACAGGCTCCGGACGCGCAGGCTCAGCGGCCGTGGCTCACGGGCCCAGCCGCTCCGCGGCATGTGGGATCTTCCCAGACTGGGGCACGAACCCGTGTCCCCTGCATCGGCAGGCGGACTCTCAACCACTGCGCCACCAGGGAATCCCTATTTTCCCCTTTTCTGAAGAATAGCTTGAACTGAGTGTAAACCTTTTTCAGATATCAAGTTATGTCCAAAAATTTCGTTTAGACGAGAATGGGATTAGAATTAGGTCTGTCTGAGTTAGTATAGCGTAGTGATCACTAGCTTAGGCTCTGGATCCTGACAGCTAAGCTCAGCTCTTCACTGGCTGTGTGATCTTGGACAAGTTACTTACCTTCTCCGTGGCTCAGTTTTTTACCTGTAAAAGTGGATATTATAGTATTATCTTTCTTATAGGATTAGTATGAGGAATAAATATTCATAAAGTTCTAAAAACAGTTCCCGATACATACTGAGATGTATGTTTATTAACTAAATAAATATACCAAGGAAGAAAGAAAATATGAACATTCAAACTACCAAACTGTGCTTTCCTTATAGAAGAAGGAAAGGGGGCAAGGGAGAAAACAATTAGATATATTCTGGACCAGAAATAAATCTCATCGAAATAAGCTGCCTGCTAAAAGATCACACACACACATACACACACACACAAACCTGAAAAAATTAAAGTGCACCTCTGGGTGTGTCCTGAAAGCCTACGTCTCTAGTGTTTGGCAATCTAGCTTTCTTGTTTCCATGTCATTGGCTGAGAAACACCTGCTGGGTGTGTGTAAAATGCCTTGTAAAGGAGGTGTGAGATGGTGCACAGAAGCAGGACAGGCTCCACACTGCCGATAAACTACCTGGCTTCTGTTTAGAGAGTCACCAGGGCAACTCTCTCCCACATTAGAACTTACATGGAAGTGAGATTTCAGTTGTCAGGCTGGGAGGACACAGAGTGGTCCTGGATGCTGCCTGAGCTTTTTGGGGAGGATAGATCTGAGAAGCATCAGAAAAACATGTGCCTGAATCTCCATCTTTGGAAATAAGAAAAAGATCCAAACTTTGTTCAAATCCACAAGAGAAACTTCTTTCTTCCCTGTGCCCTTGGACCTCTCCTGATTTGGTATAGCAGAGGCAAAAGGAGTGGAAGGATGTCCTGGTGGGACCTTTCCTTTTTCATGGTCTTGAGACAGTGACATTCCTAAAAGTACAAAGAGAACTTTTCTTGACCTGCTAGTTTTCTACCCAGCCTTTCTTTTTAATGTATTTTGATTAAGAAGTGATACCAGTTAGTCCAAGAGCAGGTATTTCCTTTGATGTAAGAAGGAATCAGTCTTGTTTTTCAAAGCCCAGAATAACTAGAAGAATCAGTTAGAGATGGCTGACCACTTTTCTGCCATATTTATTTCCTAGTTCTGGTAACATTTTACTTATATCTTTCTTGAGAGTCATACAGAGAATGTCATATCATGCTGCACTATGTGCTATTACAGGTCACGGTCCCCATAAACCTACAAGCTTAAAAGGTTTTTGGGCAAAAGTGATCTTCAGGTTCTTCTATATCAGCATTTTCAAGCATGTTTTTTTTGTGAAAAACTAGCCCTCCACTCATAAATAGGTTCTATCTTCAAATAATTTGGAAGTAGCATCTACCTCTCAGCAGTCTGCAGCACCTGAGCATGGAACAGATTCCAAGAAGTCCTGCACTAAAGAAATACCTTTTACTTTACTTAGCCCAGCAATTCCCAAATCTGTTTAACTAGAGAATCCTTTTACACATAACAGCTATTTCGAGCTTTCAGAATTATTGGCTTAAAGAATGTACTGGAAAATTTCTGATGTATGTGTTTTATCTTGCCGGTTACCTTCTTCCTTACCAAAACAGTTAAGAACTCTTATGCTTTACAAGCCTTTTTGGTGTTATAAGTTGTGTGGAAATAAATGAAGACCAACAAAATGAAAACAGGTGAAGGCTATTTACACACAGCAAGGGAGTCAGCCACCATCACTTGCATTTTGGCAGAGACTGAGAGGCAGGCAGAGAAGTAGGAAAGCTTCAGAGTGGAAAAAAGGGAGGGCTTCAGATACGCCCTGATAGGCATGTAAGCTGTTGGCAGGTGATCCAACTAACCAGGAGTGAGGTATTCTTAGGTAAATGTTTAGGAGACCTATTTGTCTTTCTCTGGTGGAACCTAACTTGGAAGCAAGAACAAAAATTAGGGAAGCTGTCAGTTATTAATCAAGTCCTGGTGAGTTTGGCCTGATTGTTACAGGGGTTATTATTTGGCTTCCTGAACTAGAAGAGATGGTGGTCTGACTTCCTACAAGTCTGACTTAGAGACGGTAGATTAGCTTCTTGGGCTGGTTGCTGTAGATAATAAGGTGGTTTGCTGGGCTGGTTGCTGCCGATTGTGGGTCAGAATTCTGTTTTTACATGCGGTCTGGCCATCATCCATTTGTATTTTCAGTCTCTCAGCTGAGAAAAAAAAAGAGTCCAGAGGCAGATCAAGGAGGAAGAGGAGGCTGCTGGTCACATTCATGGGTCCGATGGGCGCCGTAATCACGGAATCTTAAACATCCCCTTGACATTTCAATAAAATAACAGGAGAAAACTTTCTTTTCTTTCTTTCTTTTCTTTCTTTTTCTTTTTTTTCTTTTCTTTCTTTTTCTTTCTTTCTTTCTTTCTTTCTTTCTTTCTTTCTTTCTTTCTTTCTTTCTTCCTTCCTTCCTTTCTTTCTTTCTTTTCTTTCTTCCTCCCTCCTTCCCTCCCTCCCTTCCTCCCTCCCTTTCTTGTTTCCTTCCTCCCTTCTTCTTTCTCTATTCTTTTCTTTCTTTCCTACCTTGCCTGCCTGCTTGCTTTCCTTCTTTCCTCCCTTCTTTGTTTCTTTTTCTATCACATAGGTCTATTCATTCTTTTTTCAAGCATATGTAGGGAAAAATAATGTTCTTTCTTGAGAAAACAGAGATATTTTGTTTGGAAAAAAAGTCATTCACAAGTGTATCACAAATAATAATAAAATGAAATAAAAAACTGGGACTAACCACATTGCAAGGGCACACCGAGAAAGAATCCTATGACTCAGCAAGAAAATAGGTATTTTTAAATATCCCTTTCCTTTTAACTAATGGAAATATTATCTGTAAGTGGGCACAGAACAACATTTCCCGAGCATTAACAGTTATATAACTGTTTCCCTGACTATGGTGTAGCATAAAGGCACTCAGTAGAATTGTTGTTTAGCAGTGAAGTAATGGAGTTCAGTTGTTTGGCTCATCCTGGGCGAATGTGGGACACTGTCATCCCTGCCCACCGCCAACACCCGTGCTTCTTTTATTTTCCCTTCCCTCTACTGACCTGAACTAAGGCCTGGGAATTTATAACAAAAACGTCAATTAACAAATGTCAAGTTCACACAATTAGAAGTGATGAGAGAGAGGTAGGGAGGAGGGTGGCAACATTATGGAAACCATGTATGTATATGATGTTTTAGCTTTTCTCAATGTGCTTTTATACCCGTAACTTTATTTTGTCCTGACAACCTACCTGTAAAGTAGGCAGGATGGATACTATCATCCCCACTTCTCAGATACAAAAACTGAAAGAAATGAGTTGCCTAGCCCCAAGTCACACAGCTGGTTGGAATCACAGAATTGAAAAGGAAACAAGGGGGCATCTGAGCTAAGCCACTCACTTTACAGATGCAACAACTGAGAATCGCAAGGTACCCTGGGCAGGTAGCCAGAGAGGAAACTCAGGCCAGTTGATTGGCAGGCAGAAACTGCCCCCTTCGGCAGCATGGGTGCCTTAGAACTCCCGCCTCCTGATTTCCTGCCCTTTTCTTTTCCTGCTGGGAAACAAGTCCATTAAAGGGAATGTTTCCTGATATATTGAAAAATCTTTATCGGGCTTGCTATCTTTTTATTAATAGAGTTTCTGAAATAACAGCAAGCTGATGAGCTAGCATCACTGGAGAATGCATACTACGTAGAACAGTTTTACAAAACATGCACATTATAACTCGAATGAAACGTACCTTGGAGGTATGTGACTGGACTCTTAAACTTGTAAAGTTAGAATTTCCTTTATACGCTTTTACGATTGACGTAAAGGCGAAAAGCCAGCGTATGCAGAAGTATGACTGCCGTCACAAAGCTTAATGCCCTAAAAGAAGAGCATTTGAAAGGAAAATTGCTGAAAACCTTCTTTTAGTTTCAAGTAACTTATTGATTACCTGAGATCAGATTTAAGCAATTGATTCAGTAAGCACCTCTTCTGACCTTTTTTCCTGTTTTTCTACCGATAATTATTCCTATATGATTCACACAGAAATGGAAATTTGGCAATCACTCAGCTAATTTGATCAGAGTTGACAAGCAGCTAATTAATCCTACCTACTCTTCATCCAGTTTAGGCACTAAATTAGTTGATTTAGCCTGAAGGAAGCGTGGGTCAAAATGGCAGGATGATTCACTACGTATGTATCATTGCCATTATATTTACACACACACGCTCACTGTCTATCTAAATTTATTATATATGTGGCCATTATATTTGCATATGTACATATATACGCACACATGTGCATACATCAGGCATAGAAATGAAGCCAAAGTTGGTGCTCTAAACTTAGCAAGGTGATTTTTTAATTTCCTGTGGCCTAATTATTTTGTTTCTGTAGCATTTTATATTTATAGTAATGGCTAGAATTCAAGTAGAGTGCCACTCTTTCTACAAGGTGTTCAAGCAAGAACAGCTCATTACAACATCACTAAGAGGCTACAAGGATATATTTATTGAGAATGACCTTGGATAAGTAACTTGGCTTCCCAGAGCCTCAGTTTTCCCATCTGTAAAATAGGGACCACAAATAAAGTGCCTATCATGTGTCTAGCACATAGATGACACTCAGTATAGGGCCCATTCCTGCCCCTTACTAACTTAGTCATGCTGACACTGTCCCTCCTGGTAAAGACGAAACAAGTTTATCAGCTTCAGAGTAATTAAAACTTAGATACGGAACACAAATCAGTTAAATGGGACACAAAAATCGATGTTATCAGGAACTTGAGCTGAGTCAATTATTGCAGCTATTAAAGAGTGTAAAAACCTGTGTGTTACAGTAAGCCCAGAGTTTCATATGAGTTTATTAAGGGAGTATTGTAGTAGTATAGTTACGAACCCTGTTCTGGTCTCAGACACATCTGGAACTTTATCCTGGCTCTACCTGGTGGCCTAGGGCCCTTATGCAAACTCCTGTCTAAGCTTCAGTTTTCTCATTTATAAGATGCAGACAATAACACCTAGTTTACAAGGATCATATGACTATATACAAAGTGTTTAGCCGAATGCCTGGTACAGAGTATAGGTTCAATAAGTGATAGCTGTTGTTACTATGATTCCAGAAATTTTCTCCATCCAAAAATGCTTTCTCATTTCCTCACAATTACACCCCCTAAGCCAGTAGACTTGGGACTTGAGACTCCACTACATGCACTGAGCCCGCATTTCCTCTGTCCCTAGGGATGGTGAACTTCAGTGAGGTGTCCGGATACCCCGTCCTGCAGCACTGGAAGGTCCGCTCTGTGATGTACCACATCAAACTCAAACAAGTGACCGTCTCTCAGGGTGAGCACAGCTGCAAGCCATCCCTCCCACCTGCTCCTGGGGTGTGGCATTCCTTCCCAAGGGCACGAGCCTTTTATCAATGTTGAAGATGCCATCCAAAATGTAGCCACTCCACGAGATCTATAACCTAGTCACTCGATTCACCCTTCAGGGCAAATGGCTGGAATCGGATCATTTTCTTAGCATAGATTAAATTGCAAGTCTTATCTTGGATAATAGAAGAGATGGAAAGGGCAAGGCGGGAACCACTGGAGATAAATTTAAACACACACTTTATCATATTTCCTGGAGTCACCCAGTGTATAGAGAGGATATGCGAAAGCAAACTTTTTATAAATTGACAGAATAAAACTTTCCAAGTGCAAAGAGTATACTTTACTATACCTTAGAGGTTCTATATGATGAAAGAAATAAGGGAAAGAGAGCAAGAAAGAGGAAGGGGAGTGGAAAAATAGAAAATAGTTATGGTTCCTAAAAGCAAGTAAGCAAGATAGATAGATAGATAGATGAATGTAGATTTATCTACATCTATGTTTTATATATATAAAGATATGTATATATATCTTTATATCTAATAAGTTAAGGAGTAGTGAATTCTGAACTTAGGATAAATTGTTCCAAAACAGAAAAATGAGGCACCTTGTATAAGTATTCTTCAAATCTTAGTGATAAATAGAGAGTTGTGAAGAGAAGTGAGACATATACTAGAGAAAGAAGGGGCCTTAAGGATATAGAACATCTCCAAAGTACACAAAGGGACTCAGAACTTTTTATTTTCTATCACGAAAGAGTTCTTGGCAAGAAGGGATTGGGATGTGGCTATTACTGAAGTGAGCTCTGCTGGTGCAGAAAACACTTGGAACGAGCAAAGTTACTCGTCATCCTAGAAAAATTCGGCAGTATTTTTCACATACTCAGTTTGCACGCAGCACAGGTGCTATGCATATCAGGGGTTAACAATCACATATCTCTGTTGCCACGTGCTTTTAAAAGCCACACATGGCATCATGGACGATGTGGACCTCTGCACTTGGGGTCTCAAGCCTGGGCCGGGCTCTGCCTTGTCCTGATAGGACACAGGTGTGTCAAAAAAGAAGGCTGTACAAAGTTGGTCAGGTAGGGAAGGTATTGGATTTGGAAAATTTGCCATAGGTTATCTTTCTGACAAATATGAATCTCTTAAACAGGGAAGGCCAATCCAAGGAGATTTGTCTGGGGAGGAGGCAAACAGATTCCTTCCTCCATTTGCCATTTCAAAGTCTTTATACTTTTGATTTTCTTAAATAAATGTAAGCAGTGTTTTAGTGGCTTTCCTTATCTTTCTTCTTCCATTATCTTCCCATACCCATTTCTCTGCATGAAGGCAGCATCCTGAAAACTTTTTTGGTCACTACCCACAGTTACAGCACATTTTACACCGTGACCTTGTGCACAGGCATGTCCCCACATACATACCACAGAAGGTTCATGAAGCCATACTTCATCTTCCCAAGTGAAATGTTCTCTGCTGGTATTTGCGTTTCTATTTTAGACTGTGCTATTCTTTTTCATTTTTTAAATGCTATTATTTGAGCTCACTAAATTGATTTAATGTCATGACTTGTGATTTGAAACAAAAAACTTTGACTTAAGCAGGGAGGTAGTGGAGATTTGATAATGTTATACTTAACTTGCATGAAGTTAACAACATAACTAACTGGGTGGAAGAAATATTCTTTTAGGAACTGAAATGTCTGATTTAACTACCTGGAAGTACCTGGTAGCCCCAGCCAGCTCTCCAACGTCACTTTGGGCCACATGGCACTTGCACACAGAGGCTGGATGGCCTGGGAATCCAGATACCCATATTGTAAGTCCTCACTCTTTTTCTTGGGTGACCTTTCTCCATAGCCCTCAGCAATGCTCTCCACTCCCTAGACGGGGCTACATCTCGTGGGGATTTTGTAGCCTTGTTGGACCAGTTTGGCAACCATTACATCCAGGAAGCTATCTACGGCTTTGAGGAATCCTGCTCTATCTGGTACCCAAACAAGCAGGTCCAGCGGCGACTCTGGCTGGAATACGAAGACATCAGCAAAGGTGAGTGACATGCTCGTCAGCAAGTTCTACTCCCTGTGCAAGTCCTGGCTGCCTAGGTACATCCATAGGACCAAAAATAGGGAGTCTGTAGGTGAAGGACTAATTCAGATTTGCCTCGATGTTCTTGCCCACCCTTTAAATTGCCAAGGTTTGGTTGCTAAAACCAGATGTCAAAATGGGAGTATTTGGGGAAACTTTATATGCAGGAGGGGGTCCAAACTGTATGACCACTGAGCAGGTTATCATAGAGGGAGTCTTCTAAAGGGCTTACCAGCCACCATGCATCCTGTTACCATAGCACGGGCAAAATACTAGACTGTTCTTATGGAGTGGGGGAAAAAAGGAGAGCGTTTCAGTCTCCCCCACCACTCCCTGCCTCCGGCAATCCCATCCTACACTGGCTGGCAACCCCTTCCGGTAATTGCATAGTAAACCCCTTCTCACTCCATCCTGCCCTGTGTTTAGGGGCAATTTTCCTACTGCGCTGTGCTGTGAGGAAATCTCCATTGCCCCAGGTGTTTGTGTAGCTCTGGATAACAGCCTCCCAAATAAATCTTGGTCCACTGTTTGATGGCAAGTTAGTATTCAGTCCAAGTAAGTATAAGAAATTGGATTTTCTGGGACCCTTTGAATCACCTTCTGATGTAGGAGGAGTACTGGCTGGTAAATTTGTGTTCTGATCGACCAAGACTGGTTTAGAATTGCCATTCATGGAATTTCTTCTTCTTATCTTATCCTCATGGCATTCTGATGAGCTCAAATTATGGATGTGTGAGTTGCTAAAGGGCAAGTGATGAAATTAGCACAGTGAAAACTCAAGAAGTAGGTCATCCTAAGATTTAATGATCAAGGGTCCCTCTGAGACTAGGGACCCCCTGCTGTCATCAGTGCTACAGTGGGAGAAAATACGCTCCCGTGGCTGAGATGCCCTTGGTTCTCTGAGCTCCATACAGATTTCTATTTTGTCTTGAGGCATGAGAGCCCCTCTTCTGACTGGGAGCTTTCTTCCAAAAGAAGCAAGAGGCTTGTACCTGGACTGCAGGCTTCCCCCCAGGTCCTGATTCCTCTAAGCTCAAAGAGACAACCGCAGGCTTCTTGTATCCCTTCAAACTTCAGCATCTTAAAATTGTTCTGATTCCAATTTGCCAAGAAGGAGTATAACGTAAGCACATTTCGATAAGATCAGTTCCAGCTGGCAAAACTGTTATGTTTCCATGCCAGAGCCTAGCGATTGAACCAAAGGACTAAAGCCTCCTCTCTTTCTGTTTGCCAGTGGTTCAAGGATTGCCAGGCTCTAGGACTGCTGGGAGATGCGAGCCTGACCTTCCTCAGAACTCCTGGTTCTACCTCTTGCGTCTATCCTGAGCATTGTAGTATCCTTAAGGTTAAATGCGAAGCCCAGGAGGGAACTTTGTCCATGGCCTTGGCACTATGCCCTATCCCTCTCCATTCTTACACACAGGAACTAATTTTGTCACAGTCCAGCTGTTGGCTTTAGTTCTCATAAATATGATGTATATCACCCCTTGCTTGTTATTGATATTAAAAGATATTCAAATATTTTAGAATGTTTATTTTGATCTCTTGCAATTGTCCATGTATACCTGCCCCCCAGCTGACTCCGGCATCTTACCTCTGTGTCATAGAGTTTATCTCTCTTATTGTTGCATGTGATTCTTACCTTTAATATTTTTCTTCTCCCTATGCACTAATTTCTTTTTATTCCAAAAGCACGAAGCATGCTACTGATTAAGGATTATAAGTGCATAAGACAAAGGGAGATTTTCTTCTGCTTTTCTGCACTCTGGAGAGGATTGCTCCAGAATGGAATTTATACACTAGTGGTGACAAGTGTTCTGAGAGGGCTATACCTACCATGGCATAAAAGTGACACCTTTTTAGACTCGAGTCCTTTAATTATATGTTCTTGCCTATTCTAACTTTAAAAACTTTCCAGTGAAAAGGGGTTTTGTGTTCTTTGCTTTTGTACCTATGATTAGATACCTAAAATTGCTTATGGATTGAATAGGAAAGAGGTTTATCAGGGGTGAAATGAAATGGAAAGATCACAGGACTGAAAGGCTGGGACTCTAGAATCTGCCAGGTGACTTTTGTTTAGTCAATCAACTGTAGGCATCTCCCCTGTAAAGCCTTCTGTAGTTTCTTCCAGCTCTGACAGTTTATGGATCCTAGAAGTCCCCTTTATGTGAGAGGCTTCCTCAGGTGACACATTTAAGTAAAAGACTTTCCTCTTCTTTCTACAAATCACTACACAACTTCTTGAGGGTAGGTTCTATGCCTTATTCAACTTTGAAATCCCAGGGTCCAGCAGAGAGCCGGGCACATGAGAGTCCCTCAGCAAGTGTTTATTATTGTTGAGGTTGTTGTTAGTGATGGCAGTTGGGGTTGTCTCGGTGGGAACGGTGGTTAAAAGCTCTTCTGATGTGGTGACTTCCCACGTGGGTTTTATCATAGACACATAAAACGATTTAGGTACGCCTGACTGATGAGAACTCAGAGATGGGTATTTTTGAACAGGTCTTCAGAAGGCAGCCTTTTATTCAACAGCCACTTATTCGTCATACAACCACTATATGGTTTGGTCAGACCATTATGTAGGAGCACCTGTCTTAAGATAAGTCTGACTGGAGCCCATGAATAACATATTTCCATTTCTCACGGTCTAAGATTAGCCTCTCTTCTTTTTCTTTTACAGAGCAAATAAAGACTATCTGAATTGAAATTTCCAACCTCACTCTCTCTGCTTCTAAACTGACTTCCATCTTTTCTCATCATCCTTTGCCCTTGTGCCTCGGGAAATGCAGTGAGTTCCTCCTCTTCAGGTGCATCTCTCCACCTGTACACTTGCTTCCTTCCCTCTCTGCTTCCTCTTAGTCCTCACTCATTCATTAGCCTCCTCTTTTTTCATCTCTGCAACCTCTTCAGCCACAATTATCCCTTCGCCAACCTTCTGTTTTCCAAAAAATAATATTTTTATAAATATGCAACTCTTTTACCACTGTTTCCTTTCAACATGTCACCATCAAATTTCTTGAGTAAGTAGTTTATACATCTTTTCTCTACTTCCTCAACTTCTTTTCACTCTTCCAATAATTGCTTTCAGCCCCGTCACCCTTACAGAAATTGCTCTGGAGAAGGAAAAAAAAGACTTTATAAGCAGAGGTTCATTTTTCTATTCTGTGACCATTTCATCTATCTCAGCTAAAGAATTTGTCCCTTTTGGCCAGATCTGCCTTCTTGCAAGTCCTCTCCCTTTGTGTCTCTGATGCTTTTCTGTCCAGATTCTCTTCATAAGCCTTTGGTCTTTATTTCTCATTCTTTTTTGCCCTCACTCCTCTAAAGAAATTGCTTACATTTTGGTCATTTTCTAGGATTTCACCCTTAATGTTCATCTCTTCTTCACTGTTGCTGGGTGATTCTCTTTTGTATCTACCTCAACCCACATCTCAAATCCTTCCCTTCTCCCTGAAATTCAAAAGCTCATTTGTCTGTGAGTGTTTACCATTTCTACCTGGATATTCTATAGGCACCTCAATGATCAGCATCTCTTTTCTCTGTATCTGCTAGTAGATTCATGAACCACATTGATGGGTCAAAATATAAAGTTAGGGGTCTTCTATATTCTCCTCCACCCTCCACATTCAACCGTTTACAAGTTCTGTTCTTTTTACCCCCTAAATATTTCTTCAGCAGGTGTCTTCTCGTCCATTTCTCAAAATTGTATGAGTTTACGGTATCAGCTCTCATAAGAAATATTGAAATAGCATCCTCAGGTGCCTTCTTCAGTTTCCTGCCACTCTCGTCCATTCTGCATTTCACTATCTGTTATCTTTTTTAAATGCCCCTTAATGACATGACTCTTGAGCTTGGAGCCCGTCACTTATGCCTTACTGCCTTCTCAGCATGAACATGGCTTCACTCCCTGTATTAGTTTCCCATGGCTGCTGTAACAAATGACTATAAACTTGGTGGCTTAAAACAACATAAATTTATTTCCTGAAAGTTCTGGGGCCAGAGATCCAAAATCAGTTTCACTGGTCTAAGCTCAAGGTACTAGTGGGGCTGGAGGATCCTTCTAGAGGCTCTAGGAGAGAACCCCTTTTTTGCCCTTTCCAGCTCACAGTGGCCACCTGTATTCCTTGGCTTGTGGCCCCTTTCTCCATCTTCAAAGTGCATCACTCCAATGTCTGAGTCTCATGGTCTTCTCTCTGACTCTTTCTGCCTCCTCACGTAAGGACCCTTTTGATTACATTGAGTCCACCCAGATAATGCAGGATAATCTCCCCATCTCAAGAGTCTTAATTTAAGCATATCTGCACAATCTCTTTTGCCAGGCACAGGTAACATTCATAGGTTCTAGAAATTAGGACCTGGGCATCTTTGGGAGCAAATATTCAGCCTACCACACCCTCTACCCTCTCTGGCTGCTGCATCACTGACCATTCCCTACCCCAAGCATTCCTCCACTCTGATGGCACAAGACTGCTTGCTATCAGTCCAAAACCCTTGCATTTGATTCCAGACAGTTTAAAGCCTCAGAGTCTCCCTTCCTGCCCCAGTCTGAGGCCAGAGGTATGTGCTCTAAAGTCTCCACAATTACTCGTCCCACTCAGAAATTTTCTCTTGGTCCCTCTCTTGCCCACCCGGCCCCCTGACCCTACTCCATTCCCTGGTGTCTGTTCCTTTGCCTCATTTCTGGATGGATCTTATTCTCTTCTTAGGCCCTTAGGATCAGCAGATCAGTCTTCCTGGCTATGATTTCTGTTTCTTGCTTGTGTCTTTTAATCGCCCCTTCAGCTCTATAAATTGCCATCTGCAATTAAATGATACCTTGACCCAGTGTCAGGCCCCAACTCTGGGTCCAGGGTCAAGGTTCCCACTGGTTCAGAAGAGGAGATTGAGCCTTTCCACACTTCTGAGCCTACCTAACCTTGTCCTCTATCTACCCCTATTCTACCATCACCTTTCTACTCTTCAAGAGCCAGTTCTAACATCACCACTTCCACCAAGCCTTCCTTCTAGTCAGAATTCTTTGCTTCCTGTTTCATGCTCTTGGAGCTCCTTATATATATCCTTTGACAGCAGTCTTGACATTTCCCTGTATTGTCATTTCCCTGTATGACTGTCTCCCATGATAATAGACTTGGCAGCATGTACCATATTTCCCTCCTTTTTGTAATTTAAAAAGTTTATTTAAAAAATGCAAAATGTGTAAAACAATAAAGTGAAAAATACATCTTCCTCTCACTCTTATCTCCCAGTCATCTAGTTCCACTCCCCAGAGGCAACCAGGCAACTATTACTACAGTTTACTGTCTATCTCTCCAGATATATTCTATTCCTAGCTGTGTGGAAGTGAGCAAAGAAAGTTGCAGAAAAGTAGATATATTAGGGTCTTGTCTGTTTTAAAAATGTTATATATAAATATATGCATATACACATCTATATAAGTATAATCTTTAGCCTCTCTCTCACTATCTATGTATATTTAGATATGTGTGTGTGTATGTATGTACACACACACAAGTTATCTGTTTGTTTCAAGATTAGGGATATGGTATAGGGTAGGGGCTTTTATTTTTTGTACTAAAAACTTCTGTGTTGCTCTTCCTACAATAAGCATGTGCCACTTTTATAATAAAACTTTTTTAACACACTGAAAAATATATTCTGAAAAGTTTCTGTTATCTAAAGACTTAGAAAGTTAACTGGAAAAAAACAAATCACACAATTGTATCTACAAAGAGCTGAACTTTGGATAGAAATCTGGGAGGAAGTGCAAAACAATAGGATCATTTCTTACCAATCTTTGAGTCTTCACCCCTGACACAGGGCCTGGTATATTATTAGCATCTATTGTACTGTTTGTTGAACGAATAGATCCTTTAGTTTGTTCTTACTTCAGAAGAAACCAGTAAAAAGAGCCATAGATCTGTAGATTCCAGAGAAGTGACCAAAATTTGAACCTTCTTCAAATAAGAACTTCCAAAGGCTTAATTTTAATCCTCAACCTGACACAGTAAAGCTCAGTACATTTTCTTTCTCTCTTTATTTCTTTTCTTTTTTTTTTTTTTTTTGGTACTCCATTCAGGAGTGGATTTCCTCAGATCTTTCTTCCTTTTCTTTTCCAATATCACTTTCATTGCTACATTAGATCTGACCTTTGCCATAGCTTTTCCTCACCATTGCTTTTGGGGCATATCAGTGGGGTTATCTGGGTTGACAATTGGCAATAAGCAAGCTCTTCCTTTCTGTTGTACCTTGTAGTCCATAATCCACTGGGGGCTGGGGCATAATCCACAGAGGGTTGGTTGGTTGGTTTCCAGCCAGTTGCTTCCTTTCCATGGGGAAAGCTAAGAAGAATAGCTTCCTCTTCTTCCGAGACACAAGTTGAGAGTTTGTCCCTTAAGGGGACCCTCTAGCTCTGAGAAGTCTTAAGTTAGATTAGAATCAAAGAAAGAAGTAAGCCACCTGGATGGCATTATATTTCTACCACACAGGATCCCACGTTTTCTATTTTTCATCAATTATTTTTTGGGAGGACAGAGCCCAAGAAAGACTCAGTTGGCTCATCTGCCCAGGATAGAGAACAGATTTCTTCCATGGCTGAAGCAAAAACAATAGCTGAAGCAGCCATCAGCCTCTGATCCAGTGTGTGAGTGCTGGTCAGCAGAGACCTAGTCTTGTGTATTTGATGCCAATGAAGTTTGTATAATGCTTTACGTTTCACGACCCCAGGGTTGCAAACCAACTGCAAAGGCTCTCTTATGCACATTCACAATGACGAAGTTAGCACACAAGTGGCAAAGCGATTATGGCATACAGCTATTTTCTTTCAATGATTAATTAATTCATTCAACAAACGTTTGCTGAGGGCCTGCTACATGCAAAACCCTGAAGTGAGCAGAGAGGGGGTTTCGAGAAGACATCTGTTCTATGGCATTCCCAGGCAGACAGGCCTGATGAAGGTGCCACTGGTGCTGAGCCGGGTGGTATCATAAACAGAGGCTTCCGAGAGGATCTAAGCTTTTCTAAACATATGTGTGAGGATTTATTTTGAGTCTTCAAGTCCCCAGGCTCTGATGCAGAGTCCGGAGTAAAGTGGATCTGTAGGTTGAGGGAAGAAGTTACCAAAATAATATTACCAAACAGCCTGTTACATAACTGTTCTCATTTAATCCTCAAACGTACACATCACTTAAGTCTTACGTTCCCTATTTATAGATAAGAAAATAAAGCCTCAGAGAGCTTAAATAACTTGCATGTGGTCACCTAAGCAGTAAGTGGCAGAGTGAGGATAAGAAGAATGTCTTCACCTACTGAGATACATTGCAAATGGCAGCTTGCTGTTTTGCCTGCCAGTGGCACAAGAAGAGATGAAGGTGGGAAGATGAGTGGGCCAAATGGAAGTAGGATCAAGATGGAATTGAAGCCAGGTGACTGGTCTAAAGTGACCACTACAGGGCCAGATGTCAACCATGGTTAGACTTCAAGAAGGATCCACTGCCTTTCGTCTTGAGTTTTCAGGAGTTTTGGTTATTTGTTGTGGGTTTTTTTTGTTGTTTTTTTTTTGCCATGATATATGATGATGACCCAGTTTCTGGAGGAGTTTTTGTTTTTCTGTACAGCAGTGCTTTTCAGAATTTAATATGCATATGTATCACCTGGGATGTTGTTGAAATGGTGATCCTGATTCAGTGAGTCTGGGTGGGGCCTGAGATTCTGCATGTCTAACAAGCTCTTGGATGACACCAAAGCTGCTAGTCTGAGGAGGACGTTCTGAATAGCAAAGCTAGATTCTCTCCTCAAAGACCAACAGGGAGTGGGTTTCCCCATCATCCCTGCTCTCCCTGTCCAGTGCAGGAACTTCAACACGGGAGCCATGGCACGGTGGCCTCCAGGGCTGTGTCCTGGTATCATCTCCACAGTGGAGAGTCTCACAGAAAGGAGGACGAGCCTGAATGGTTTTCACTTTAGGCCAGGACTTTCCTCTGATTAAGCCATTGATCATTAGGCTTGTGTGCAGAATTGAACAGTCTTAAGCCCTCAGGCACTGAAGGGAATTGGAAACATGCCAACCATCAGGATTAAAAGTGATAAGCTGCTTTTTAAAAAAACTTTGTGCTGTAGGCAACACTGTCCTCGTCTTACTATCTCAAACACTCTATTTTTTAAAATAGTGTTCAAGAGGTCCCCATTTTTTCCTCTCAAAACCAAAAATTATTGGAGTTTCATATTTTTACCTGGCTATTATTTTAGTTGATGGGACAATTCTGGTGGTGATGTCAAACTTCTTTCATATAATGATAGGCCTGACAGTAGTGACATCTTGTCCATAATGTACAATTTAGTAGTTGATTATATAGTTTTCTGGATTATTCTCTCCTCCAAATATGTAAGTTTTGCCTTAACAGTTTGATGGATTGCTTCCTGAGAGTGGGCTCATTCATTCATTTATTCAGTTCCTTCTACATCTAAACACTCGTTTAGGCACTGGTCCAATAATGGTGAACGATGCAGAAAATCTTCCTGCTTCTATGGCGCTTATATCTTAGTGAAGAGAGAAAGAAAGTGGCAAGTGACAAATGAAAGCAATAATTCTAGATAGTGACATATACTATGAAGAAACTAAAATCGGGGGTGTAATAGAGGGTGACTGGAGGATGGGTGGGGGAGCTGATTAAGCTGGCAGGCACAGGGCACTTCCCTGGTGGTCCAGTGGTTAAGACTCCATGCTTCTATTGCATGGGGTACAGGTTCAATCCCTGGTCTGGGAATTAAGATCCTGCATGCCGAGAGGCAAAAAAAAAAAAAAAGATGGCAGGCACAGAGAAGGCCTCAATGATGGTAATGAAGGGGTGAGTTTTGAGTTTGAGCTGAGACCTGGCAGACAAGACAGAGCACGCAAAGATCAGGGGGGCCGAACAGTCCAGGTAGGGGACATAGCAAATGCAAAAGCTTCATAATTTTTTGAATTCTCATAGCTTCTAGCATCAGGTAGGGCGTATAGAAGTTAGTTGGTAAATATCAGACTGTTAACCAACATGACTGAGAAGAAAGAGGCCTGGATTCTCTGGTGGAATATGGAGAGAAGAAGCTCTACTTCTAGTCAAACTTGTTCTGTTTCCTAGATTCAGCAAGCTAAGCTGGGATCAATTTGTTTAGCCCATCGTCTTTTATCCAACATTTAGATCAATGCTCAGGTGGGCTGTCCATGGTGCTCTAGACCCAAGAGAAATAAGCATATGGCGACAGGCTTAAGAGTACAATACATATATCTACCATGACTTTTATCTCGGTCTTAAGCCATGGTCTCCATACCAAAACTAATAGTTTATGTCTGCACAAGAAAATATGTTGGGAAAAAATTACAAGATAAATGGTGAGGCAATGGGAAATCCTGCAGCAAATGTGGAAATCTGAACTTGACATCACTTGGGCTTCCCGCATCTTTTGGGATGGGTGCCTGTGTCTTAACTGGTAATATGTCTATATTGTCCATCCAACTCTAAGGCAGCATGTTGAGGGAAAGAGCACTGGATGGGGAGTCAGGAGATCTGGGTTATTGGTCTCAGTTGAACCGTTAGTCAGTCAGCTGACCGTGGGTAAATTACGTAGCCCTCTTCAAAATCATCTTCCCATCTGTATAATCACTAACTTGAATTAGATTCTACTTAGAGTTTCTTCTACTTTTGGTGTTCTGTGACTTCTGCATATTCAGCAAATGATTTCTACTTCTCGTAACAGAATGCAACATTTAATAATGCCTGGCTCGAGGATAAATAGGCTAACTCAACTGATACTGCAATGGAAGGAGCATAATGCATCTGTTTATAGTGAGGATTTAGAGTCAGATTGGCATCAAAATTTTTATTGAGAAGTTTAATTAGTGGCTGTGAGCCTCAGTTTCCATGTCTGTAAAATAGGGCTATTGATACTTAGCTTACAAGTAAGGATAGTGTAAGGGTCGAATACAATAATTATTTATGAAACACAGTGTCTAGCATACTGTAACTGTTCAGTGCATTGTGACATATTATTACGACTATTATTAGTACTAGCATTATTTCAGTGAAATTTGCAGTTCAGTTCACTATTTTTGAACAAAATAGCTGCTGATCAAAATGTCAAGAAGATGTCAGTAAAACTGGGTAAATTTCTTCTTCACAGAAACACTGATGTATATTTTAGAAGTCACAAATCACTAATTAGGCTAGTGGAACAGGGGGCGTCAAACCAAAATTACAAAAATTAAGACCAGAATCACATCTTTTGGCTGCTCTTTTCAGTCCCAGTTATAGCTCCTTTGCTAAGAAAAAACCAGGAAATAAGCACCACCCATATTAGAGGGATTTTTTTTTTTTTTTTTTTTTTGGTGGGGTAAGGGAGGCTATAAGAATGTGCTCTCTGTGGAAGAGAATCCCTGGGGACGTTTTTTTGGATAAGCAGCCTGGGTGTTACTGCTTTTTAAATGCAAAGCAGCTGTCAGGTGCATTCTCCAAAGGGGGAAATTCATGCAAATGTCCAGCTGTACTAGCCTTCCCTGTTACCTGTAACTCAAAGCCTGTGCCGTCTGGTTCTGCCGCCTGCATACAGATGTGGACTCTGATTCCTCTTGTGCCCCAGAGGTGGGACCCTGGCCCTAGTAACAACCCAGGTTCCAACATAAGTGGATGTTGAGGTAGAAAGATAACTGATTAGTAGTTTTTGGGTTTTTGTTAGGCTACTGTCTCCTCCTGTTTTCCATGAATAATCTGCTTTAGAGGAACACTCTTGTATTCTCAGAGGCCTGAGGAGATCACCAGCTTCTGGAAGGTGAGGGCTGTCTCTAGCAAATCTCTGAGGTCACTCCCTATTCCTACCCCATCTTTTGCAATACATAACGCCATGCACCGAATCTAGCAGGCAATCAATAAATATTGGTTGAATGAATAAATGAGCAAATAGCATACTTTTCTCTCCTCCTTTTCCTCTTCCAATGGAAATGACAGCATATTGTCCAGGACAGCATCTCCTCAAACACCATCCCCTTCAACCCCCCGGCACCAGCCCACCCCCTCATCATCCCTCTTCCATAGCCACAGGACTGATTGTTTTGTGTGGGGGACATTATCCACTTGCCCCCCGACCCCAGAATTATGTCATGTCCTGGGATTTGGCATTAGAAAAATAGACTAGTCTTTAAAACCAAGTGATCGGGCTTCCCTGGTGGCGCAGTGGTTGGGAGTCCGCCTGCCGATGCAGGGGATGCGGGTTCGTGCCCCGGTCCGGGAAGATCCCACATGCTGCGGAGCGGCTGGGCCCGTGAGGCATGGCCGCTGAGCCTGCGTGTCCGGAGCCTGTGCTCCGCAACGGGAGAGGCCACAACAGTGAGAGGCCCGCGTACCAAAAAAAAAAAAAAAAAAAGGAAAATAAGAAAACCAAGTGATCAGCGACTGGGATTACATACTAGGAATTGGTGTAAATCCATGTGTGGACCTCCAATTTGCAATCGTTATTTCAAGTTTCTGGCTACCAGTTAATGTTGTAGGAGCCAACAATAATCTTTCTTTTACCACCTTTCCTATAATTGCTTTTTAAAAAATAAAGCAAGTAGGAAAGTTTTCTTTATAGGGAAGGAGGGGGTAAGGGAGTATGTGTTAGGTGTAACATGCAAAAGTTTAAACTGAAACATAAGACATAAAACTACTGTGACTTAAACCAACACATCGACAAACCCCTTTCATCTAAGCTTTACCCATTTGGCCACTAACCATTTCTGATTCATTCCTAGTTTCCATGCCTCTGTTGTTAAGAGACAGCCTCCCTGAATCTCATGGAACTCTTTGGAAGTTGGTTCAATTATTAAAAGATGTAAATTAAGGGGAAAAATTAAAAATACATGAGCAAAAACTAATGTCAAGGAAATCAGCAAAAAATGGATTAGGTAGGTAATTAATTTAGAAAAAAAAATGAGAGGAGTTGACATCGTTTTCAAGCCTGGCCCCAACTGCCAGCTACACTACAAAATGCAGCTGATTAACGTTACAGCAGTCAAAGGATCCAGAATATATCACTTCTGTCTCTGTTACTGATGAGAGGAAGATGGTTTTCCAATCAGATCAACTTCCCTCTAAAAAATTCCCAAGTGTACTTTGACATTATTGCTGTTAATTTTGCTGCCAGCAGAGTCAGGGACACGTAGACCTCAATTAGCAGCACCTTGAGGGAAGGCTGTGAGTTCGGCAAGGTAATGATGTTTAAGCATTCATTCAGAAATGTGTATTGTTTACTGTAGATCAGGTGCTGTGCTGGGCATCAGGAATATGATGGGTAATAAAAGAAGGCTCCTAACCCACTGTGGGATTCTAGATGTCGAGGTGTAAAGCATAACTCTCTCCTTTGCCAGCCTCATCTTACTTCTTCTCTCCTTGCAATTGGCTAGTCAGTATCTATGAGACAGCATGGTTGAACCCTCTGGGGGACCCACGAAAGAGGCAAAGAAGGTCACTACGAGGTCCGGAACACACTTTCCACCTTGAGAGTTCATCCCACTCCTTGGAAAGTTTCTCAGGGGGCAGGTCTCTGCATATCCCGTCAACTACTGAAGTGCCCATACTGAAGGTGGCTGCCCAGGAGCAATCTGTGAGACACAGAAGAGGGGAAGCAAAAGGGCACATGTGGAGAGCTTTAGGTGAAGACCCCTTGCACCACCAACAATTCCTGGGGCAAGGGGCTGTTGGACCAGGTTGGGCCATCGCTGGGTCACGTGTGGTGCCCACACCACTGCCTTGCTGCTTCGTGCAGGGCTGTTTGTAGACTACCTGTGCTCTGGTGACTGCCCACTGAGGCCAGAGAGGGGACCGTACCTGCCTAAACAGACTTCATGGCCTGGGGCTCCAGGAAGTGGTCACACTGATCTCCCCTTAAAGCCTAACATGATTAGAAAGGAATAGATAGCTTGGCTAAGTCATAACCACGGAAGGCCCGTCCACCTGGTTAAGTCTGGCAGGGGACAGCGTTCATTCCACATAGTTGGAATGTAACACCACAGAAGCCCTCAGCTTGGAGCAACTGCAAAAATCAAGCAGGTTCAAAAGACTTAATTTTTCTTTGGCCGATTAATAAAAAAAACAACACAGAATGAAAGGAAAAGAAAGGTAGAAAGAAGCATTTCTCCAGCGCAATTTTTCAATAAATCTGCCAGTTAAAACATGTGCTTTGTAGGTGAAACGTGAGTGCCAGTGACAGGGAAAAACAGCCTAATCGGGTAAACCAACATCCCGGACTCCCTTGACATTTTTTTGTTTCCTTGGGGTTTTTCTTTAATCAGGTTGATTCCACAGAGGCAGCTTACAAAGTCACTCTTTGCCTGTGCTTCTGTTGCCCACCTTGACTGCTATGGTCCCTCCTGTAAATTTATTACAAGTCCAGTCGATTACCGTGGTAATTGGTTCTATTTATATTGATGTGTTTGGGGCATTTATGGCTTTATGTATTTTTATTTGGTCTTCTTGTTTTGCCTTCTCCCTTAGAGAGCAGGGACTCTGCCCACGTCTTTGCGTCTCCCATAGCTGTTGCCTTAGACTCTGCTTGCAGTGTGTTCACCATCAGTATCGACCACAGTAATGTGGATGTAGATAATCAGGAGACGCCAGCCCCCAAGCTTTACTGATCGCTGCATTCTTTTACGGAGCTGGGTAGAAAGAAGAAGTGTTATTATTATTATTATTATTTTTTGCGGTACGCGGGCCTCTCACTGTTGTGGCCTCTCCCGTTGCGGAGCACAGGCTCCTGACGCGCAGGCTCAGCGGCCATGGCTCACGGGCCCAGCCGCTCCGCGGCACGTGGGATCTTCCCAGACCGGGGCACGAACCCGTGTCCCCTGCATCGGCAGGCGGACTCTCAACCGCTGCGCCACCAGGGAAGCCCAAGAAGTGTTATTTCTTGAGAATTTCCACAATATCTCCCTTCAAGGGTAATTCATGTGTTGGGCCCTGTATAGATCATGCATTCTGCATTTGTTGGGCTGATAAAGATCATTAATGATCTACAGATACACGTAAAGGCAAATTGAAACCAAAGAAAAGCTCTCTTACAATTCAATCAACCATTTTAAAACATGGTTGATGATGGAATGATGGAAAAATGGAATGATGATTCAGTGCATATTTATTGAGTTTCTACTTTGTGTAGACGTTGGGCAATCATCACTGTAGAAGGAACATGATCCCTGCTCTCATGGGGAAGACATGGATGAGACAGAATATAAACAAGTAAATAAAGAATAAACAAAATACTAGAAACTTTGGGTAATAAGGGTAATGAAGAGGGTGCTGTGATAAAGGGTGACAGGGTCAGTATCCTCTTTAGAAAAGGTCATCAGGGAGGGTATGAGTGGTGTTTATGTTGAAATGTGGAGGATGAGCTGGAGAAAAGGCATCCCAGGAAGGGGGAGTGGCCAGTGCAAAGTCCTGAGGTGGGGAAGCCCAGTGGGATTGCAGCCTAGGGAGTGAGGAAACCATGGCCTGGCTGGAGCTGGAAAGGACAAGGATGGCCATGCAGAGTCATGGAGGCAACTGCCCCGTGACTCTGCATGGCCTATATGTTAGGATCCGTCCTGCACTGGGTGGAGAATAGCTTCACGGGAGGCCAGAGTGGACACAAGGACACCAGTTAAGGACCTAACGCAGGAACCCTGGCAGTGGACATGGAGAGGAAAGAACAGGGTAAGGTTTGTTTGTGGAATAGAGAAACTTGAAGACAGGGTGGGGGAGGGGAAGAGGAGTGGAGATAATTCCTAGATATTTGCTTGAGCAACTGATTATGCTGGAGCACCATTTACAAACTGGCGGGGCAATGGGATGGAAGAGGTTGGGGGATGGTGGGGAATATAGAGCATCATGCAGAGTTTGCATGGAGACAGCCAAGTGGAGAAGTCAAGGAGCCAGGTAGAAGTGCAGGTCTGGAGCTTAGAAGGGAGGTCAGTGCCAGAGATGCCAATCTGAGCCTGCAGAGTTCAACCAGCTCATCCCGGATGAGCTCACTCAGGGAGGAAGATGGAGAAGAGAAGTGGGCCCAGGCCCAAGCTCTGAGTTGCTCCCACACTTAGAGGCCGAGCAGAGGTGGCAGGTTGTGGGGGAGCTCAGCAAAGGAGACCGTGAGGGAGCAGCCGGGAGGTGGGAGAATCAGAAGAAGGCTGTGGTGAAGAGGACAGGTGGGCGGCTGTCTTGTCCTGCTGAGTGAGATTTGTAGGTCAGACATCATTGCCTTAGAGCAGTGTTCCTTTAGAGAATCCTAAAATATTATAACTGCAAAGGCAGTTGTAGAAACGTACAATTATTAGTATTTTTCATATATCTCATACTTCTCACCACCCTATGAAGTGCGGAGGTAGGTTACACGTTATGACCTTGTCTGGTGAAGGGTCTTGGTGAGCTGTGCTCAGTCACGATGGCTTCACTTTGAATTGTAAAGCCCTGAAAGGCACTTTGCAAAGCAGAGGTCTGTCCCTTGGGGTATCTTCAGAGTGAGCGTGTTGTCCCAGGTCCTTGGGGTGCTGAGCGGTGGAACCATTCCCCATGCAGAACGTCTGCCCGCAGACCATGTGCTCTTGCCGGATGCCCCCGCTCCTCCCACTGGCAGGCCTGTACCTCTAATTCCAAGGGGAGGAGCTGAGGCCCACAGTGTGAAGACACTAGTCTGTGGTCACACAGAGAGTGGCAGAACCAGAAGGAACCCAGGCTTGATCATTCATCATCCTTGTCTCACAGGTCGGTGCATTGCTTTCTGCCTGTGCTAAAAACCGGAAGGGCTCGGGACGCTTGTTCCACTGCCTGGGTACATCTCTTTGAATTTTGGATCATCCCACAAGGCTGTCCCAGGATAAACACCCCCTCCCTGAGATTGTCCACTCTTAACAGTTTTATTATTACCAGGCGTTGTCAACCTAATAGCGAACAAAATAAAATCCTTACTCTGCCCAGCTTACCTTGCTATCCCAGTCGTGGGGAGAGAATTCCATTCCACAACTTAAGAAACACTCACTAAGTACCTACTGCCAAAAGTATATTGAATCCCAGGTCCTATGCTAAGTGTCCGGAATATGCTGATGAATAAGAGCTGGGCCCTGTGCTGGAGCTGTTCACAAAATATGTGGGAGGGTGTCCAGTAAACCAGAAATTACAATATAGTGTGATAAGGACTCTAAGAGACTGGAGAACAGTCAGCACGGAAGATGGGCTCCTAGCCCGTAGGATTGAGAAAACCTTCCTGGCGGAAGTGTTGCCTGTACAAAGAGATGGAGGGCGGGTGACATTGACCAGCAGCCTCTGAAGAAAGGGTATTCTAAGTAAGAAAAGGCAAGGCACATAAACACGGGGAATGAGAAAACATGAGGGGGAGCTGGGGTGGGGAGGCAGGTATAAAGGTCCCACTGGCCAAGCCCTATCCTCCTACTTCTAACTTAGAGCGGTTTGAAGGACCTACTTATATTTTAATGTGGTTTAGGAGTTATTGAAGGATTTCAGCAGAGAAAGGATATGTTCCTATTGTGCTTAGAAGCTTACATCTGGACAGTATGGAGGGTGACTGGGAGACGTGAAAACTAGAGATAGGTTGACCAGTCAGGACAGTTTTGGAGTAGACTGTTTGGGAACTGCTGAGGGTCTGGAGTAAGGGGGAGGAAATGTCAAGTGTAGGATGGATGTGACAATACTTTTGGAAATATCACTAATAGGTGACTCTTTGGATGTGGAGGGGGAGGATGCGGTAAGCCATGGCAAGGCCCAGCCCTGGAAGTTTCCTAGGTGGGCATAAATGGAAAACCTGTGGCTCCTGTGGTGAGTTCCCCAGTTATGGAACAGCAAGAATTGAAAACTCTTTAGTCCAGACATTAAACTGAGCTGACGTGGATTGCCGAGCAGCAGAAGTTTTGCTTTTCACGATAGTACATGCTGGCTGGCTGGCTGGATGCCGACATGGCAGAGGATGCCAAAGGCAGCAAACTCACCTTTCTGGGGTGTCCATCCTAGCAGCATCTCCCTTTTTAGGGGCTCCTGAACTGCAGGCATGCCTCGCTGAGATGCAAGGGTGGAATGGGAAACCTACCTACTCACCTGCGCCCTTATCTCACTAACAGCCTGCCCTTTGGCTGGAACCCTAAGTAGAAGCACCTTGAACCCAGCTCAAAGCATGATGCCGACAATTCCTCGAACCCAGCCCAGACTCAGTAGTCTGGCCTAGTGTAGGGGAAAAGGGTCAACGGTGATCTTCATGATCTCTGGGTTTCAGATACAAGTTAGTCCATCCACCACAGTAAAAATCAAAATGGTTTTTTCCCTGAAAGCCATTTGGGCGGAGATGAATTAGGGCCATGGGTGAAAGATGGAGAATGAGTTGGGCGGGGAGGATTCAGGTTTCTAAAACACGCCAATGCTTTCCTGCAGCAGCTAGAAGTCATATTTCTGTAAACACTCACTCAGATCCTTGCCATCCCGAGCATATGTTTCCTTGTTATCTTTTAATTGGTTTTTATCTAAATTTAACACCATGCAGTTTGTGATGGCGGCAACTGCGAGCATTAGTGTGGTACATGTCAATTCCAGGGCCGTGTGAGATGTCAGGACCTCATCCGTGCCCTCCCTCTCCTCCCCGCATCACACCAGCCCATATTAAGAAGCTGGAAATTGCTCCTCGTGCCCTTTCCTTTCTGTGTTGTCATGTTTATAGATGTCAGGTTCTGGGGAACAAAGGCAGAGGAGTAATCTAAAATCCGAATGATACCACCGGAAGCTGTGTATAACAGCAGGTGAATGCCAACAGATTGCAGGCTGGTATCAGCAGGCCCGTGATGCATGAAATCCTGCATCCCAGGAAAGGACTTCAGAAATTGTCGAAAACAACTCAGCAAAATGCAGTAATCAGGTGTTTTCAAGAAAGCCGGGGAAGTCTTATTTCCAAAGATCTTGTATATCTGTGATGTGGAAGGAAGCAGGATGCAACGGGAGAAGGAGGATTTGGGAGTTGAGACTCGGTGGCTGAGTGATTTTAAGACAAATCCTCATCTGCAAAGCAGGATAATGAGAATATTGCAGAGGACTGTCAGGACCAAGAGTGTCAAGGCTGGCAGAGCCTCTGGCCCATAGCAGGTCCTCAATAACGTAACCATTAGGAGATTTTCCAGGATGGGCTCTAGCACACTAGTCCCACAGATCTTCTACAAGACGTGAATTCCATGTTCAGATTATTTTTGACAACACTGCCTGCTATATTTCCTTCTTGGAGATGTGCAATACATACGAGAATTTTTTTTTTTTTTTTTTGGCTACATTGAGTCTTCGTTGTGGCATGTGGGATCATTCGCTGTGGTGCACGGGCTGCTCTCTAGTTGTGGTGTGCGGGTTTTCTCTCTCTAGTGACGCACAGGCTCCAGGGCGTGTGGGCTCTGTAGTTGAGGCGCGAAGGCTCGGTAGTTGTGGCACACGGGCTTAGTTGCCCCTCGGCATGTGGGATCTTAGTTTCCCGATTAAGGATCGAACCTATGTCCCCTGCATTGGAAGGCGGATTCTTTACCACTGGACTACCGGGGAAGTCCCTACATGTGAGCATTTTAAAGGCTTTTTGAAGATTTACCAAAAACCTGTGTAACTTTTACTCAGGTTGTTCCTTCACATTAGAGCTTGAAAATCTTTTTGTCTGTCTATTTGTTATTTTGAGTAATGCTTTCAACAGATCCTAAAAACAAGTTCTATGAGATCTACTTAGAAAAATTCTGAGTTTTTAGTTATGCTGCTTCTAATAAGGGAGAAGCTTTCCCTTTAAATTCCTCTCTCCAGATCTGGCACCAAATCCTCTTGTTTCTTCTGAAATACTCCCCCGGTTTACCCCTCATTCTCTGCACACGGTTTTCAGCCCAGTCTGACCCCCAGACCTCCACGCCTGCATTGTTACTACAGCCCCCTGGCTAGTCGTTGTGGTCTCTAGTTTCTCGTTCATTCAAACATTCATTCATTCATTCAGTCTGCATTTCACCACCTGACTCATCTTCCTTGGCTGTTTTCGTCCTTTGTGCTATTTCCTGTTTAGCTCTAGCAAAGGCTGGCTCCTAATTGTTGCTTCAAGCCTTAAATCCCTGGTCTGCTTCTTCAGGGACCCATTCAATATGGCCCTATGCTATCTATGTAACTGTATTGCTCATTATTTTTCCAGTTAAAACCTCTGTGTCACAGAGTTAAGCTCTTTAATGGCCTCCTTGGCTACCTTCACCTCTATTTTTTTTTTCACCTTACTGCCCTTACCCTGATAATCTACATTGTCCTAACTACCTGGTCAGCTCCTCCCATTCTTCCAAACATAGTCTTTCATGAAGCCTTCTGGGACTTCTCCGGCCTCAGTGATAACTCCTCTTCTCTTCTTACAGTCTCAGCCATGTGATGGAGGACTGGTTGGATACCCTGGAGTCAGACAGACCTGGGTATAAGTTCCACTTCTTCTAGTGAGCACGCTATGAACTTGGGCAAAGTAATTAACCTCTCTGTTGCTCAATTTTGTCATCTCTAAAATAGGGACAATTTCAGCACCAACCACGAAGGTCAATATGGAGAACTGACCTCAGTGTTAACTCTTAACTGGAGATTAAGAAATCCAGTCATCCCTTCATGTTCTACAAGATGGCTTGCTGCAAAGAATCTTCCTTCCCCCTGAGACTTACAAGACTCACAGATCCCTCAAAATTCCCATTCTTTGTTGTATAAATGATTAGCTGAACTGCTTGTCCCCACTGATCATTCAAAACAAAATGCTTGTTAATCAGACTTCCTTCCTTCCTCCAGACTCTTGAACTGTAGCCCACCTTCAGCTTGAGCCAGTATACAGCCCCTCCTGAGAATGGGCTGGCCTCATACCACCTGCCCACATGTGGTTCTTTCTAGCTTTGTTTGCTTCTCTCTATAAAAGAAAAACTCCTTTTTTCTAACTTTCGAGATGCTGGCAGACCTCATCAGAGCATTCTCCCAATTATAATTGTCTCCCCCTATTATTACAGTAGTCTCCCAGCCATGTCTTGCAATAGTCTTTTTGAATAAGGCACTCCCTACTAAGTCTAGATTTGCTTTTTACTTGACAGAATACATGGAAAGTGTTCCACAGAGTGCCAAAATGTGTAATAGAGAGCAGCTGCTATTCTTGTAATTATTATTATTATTATGTTTTGTTATCTTGCTATCCCAGATAGATTGCAAATTCTTTGAGGTCAGTCTCATTCTTTAGAGCTCTCCACAGTACCTAACACAATCCTGGGTACATAACAGAAAGATCTGGGTATAGATCTTTAGTAGACGTATACTGACTAACTAATGAACGTGTCATTGAATCTGGAAGCCGACAACCCAGTGTGATCCTACATTTGTGAACAATTCCACAGACAGTGTAAAGGATACTTTACCTCTGTTTGGAGAAAGAAGGTGACCAAATAAGGATTGAGACTCCACCTGGGGTCATCTTAACAAGTGATGAGAGACTATGGCAATTCCTGTTTCCTTTCTATCTTCTCTAGCTCATAAAATTGCTTTTAAACAGTAGACAGTAAAGAAACCATGTAAGATAGAATCGTTGCTCAAAATGATGAGGAGAGAAAGAAAGAGGGAAGTTAGCAACTCGGAGAGAATTGTGTCTCCAAGCTTCTCATTACCTGCAGGGCCAAACAACACCTTCCGTGTGTGGCTCTGGGCAACCATGGGTGGGAGTGGGAGTGGGGAGGTTGGAACAAATGCTAGAAGGCTGTTCTCTTTTCTTCAAATATGGGAGAATATTATATTCTGGACAGTAGATGTTATTAAACATTATACCCATGCCCCGCATGACTTGTGAAAATAGTGAATGTGGTGATAACAGAGATGTAAAATGAGTTTACTATGAGTCAGCCATGATAGCAAACCTCATATTCATTGTTTAAAGTATTTTTATGTTTAAATGCCCCTGGCCAAAGAAAACCTATTCATTTCACCATTCCCATGCGTTCCTTACCATCACTGGGAGACAGTATGGCCTAGTGGTTAAAAGCAAGGTTTTTGAAATCTGTATAACCTTAGTTTTCTAAGCTTCACTTTGGCTCTCTAGCAAAGATACAGAGCAAGGTGTAAGGATTCAATGAGATCAAGTATAACAAAGCATTACATTTATAGTGAGAGCACCATAGATCAGGGGTCAGCAAATATGACCAGCAGGCATATCTGGCCTGCTACCTGTGATTGGATGGCCCACAAGCTAAGAATGGTTTCTCTTTAAATAAATGGAAAATAATAATAAAAAGGAAAATAATATTTTATGACATGTGAAAATTATATAGAATTTAAATTTCAGTATCCACAAATAACGTTTTATTGGAATAAAACCATGAGTATTCATTTATGTATTGTCTGTGGCTGCTTTTACACTCAAAGGCATAATTGAGTAGCCTGCAAAGACTGAAATATTTACTATCTGACCCCTTACCGAAAAATGTGCCGATTCCTGCCATAAGTGGTCGGTAGCTCTTGTTATTAAGGATGCTGTTATCCCTCAAGGCCAAGCCCAACAGCTCCCTCCTCAGTGAAGCCTCCCCTGATCTAACTGTCCTGATATTAGCTGGTCTTTATTTGATCCTTTAAAAAAAAAAATAGCACTTAAATTCTGTATGTCTGTCTTCTCGCCTCTATAAGGTAATATACATCCTTTGAATGTAGGGATTACACATAATTCATTTTGGTATATTCAGAAGACTTGAACAGTACCTTGTAAACAGATATTCAGTAACTTAGTATTTGCTCTATTGAATTGAGTTCCAGTTTGGGTCTTCTGATTTTGCCTGATGTCAACGAACTTTGCGATGGAAAGAAAGTCCTGGGAGTCTGAAGACAGAAGCATAAAAAGGGTCTAAAAAGATGTACAGTCAAAAAAATAAATAACGGTAACAGCCTTGAAATGAGTACTTACCACTATACACACAAAGTCTCAGCACCGGTTACTTGTTGACAACATTGGATTCCTACTGTCTCTGAAAACACAAAATTAGATGTGCCTCAGGGATTTGGAGAAATTAAAGATGAATTTTCTTATCTATCATTTTAAAACGGTCCTAGTCTCTCAGCTTTCTTGACACCCTTTAAATTCCTGGCGTTGGGAGAGGTTGTATTCTGTTAGGGGGGTGTGTGTGCATGCGTGTACATGCACATAAGGACAGATATTCTTTCCGTTTTGTTCCTTTATTCATTTGGCATTAGACTAGAATAAAGACAAATATCCGAATTATCCTCCAGTAGACTTGTTACCGTAGGAATGAAAATTAGATACAAGATCCTATAGTGGTAAGCTTTAGAAACAGATAGAATTCATGACTTAATATATCTGAAGTGGCTTATTTTCTGTATTTCGCTGTGGGTTTTGATTCCAGATTGATACAAGGGAAAGATACCCCTGGGATCTTGCTGATACCTAGGAGGGATTTGCTTTTACTCTTTTCTGTGAAAATAAGAAAGAATCTAAAAATCCTAGCACTCTTTTAGTACTAACACCTAAGTATTGTAAATAATTGTTCAAGACGTGGAGTGGCGGTCCTGAAATACTACCATTTATAAACCATCCACTCCATGCAAGCACCATCCAAAGAGCATTGCATTTCAGGGAGAAATATTTTGTAACTTGAAAGGTTGGTTTGGGAGATCAAAATTTAATCTTATGCCACTAGTGTAGCATTTTTATTTGAATTAGTTAAAGCTCAGCATGGTCAACAGCATCTTTTCTACCCCTTTCCCCCCTAATATTAATTAAAGAATCACCCAATTCCCAGAGAAATTGGTTGCAGCCTTGAGGGTCCCCTTGGGACGGTAGAGATCACGTCACTCTGAACAGGCTTGCCGTCAAGAGCAAGGATGCCTGACAGACAACCAACCACATCTTTTGATTGATGTCATGCATCAAACCTGTACGTGGAAGCATGTTGTCATAAACGAATTATAAATTTAATGGCATCTCTTCCTTCCCTCTTTCCCATCCCATGGGGCTCTTGGGGACTTTGTGACTCCAGTACTGAAGCCAGTGACTCAGACATATTCTGTCTCTGCTACCTTCTGCCAGCTCAGTCAGGCACCTCGGGACTGTCAGAGGTCTGGACCAAGTCATGGCTTTCTCGGCCTCATTTTGGGGGGCAAGTGTTGGAACCCTTCCTCAATCCTAGTTTTGTTTCCGCACAATGTGAGGGACTTCTGATCTCTTTACTATGTAGGAATTGACTTTATAGCCACCTTGGTGGGTTAAGTTCCTGCAGACTTGAAGCCTGCTACTTTAGTCCCTGTTACTGAGTATTCTTGAGTATTCTGCTATCTCTAGCCCATAGAGATCCTCGGTTGGTTTTTGTTTTGTTTTGTTTTTCTTGAGCATCAATTTAAAAGAAATCATTATGTATTTATTGAGTACCTGTTGGGTGCCAAGACTGCTAGGCGATGGAGTAATGATGGTGAACAATGGCTGCCATTGAAAGCTAAGATACCAGAGGCCCTGCTAAAGGGCTTTGCCTTTATTATCCCATTTAATCTCAGAACAGTTCTATGAGATGAGATAAGTTCTGTTATAAACCCATTTTACAGATAAGGAAACTTCAGCTCAAAGTGGTGAAGCATTATGATAACTCTGAGCTCTGAATTTGAACATGGGTCTTTGCCAGTTGTGGTGGGAGCCTGGGATATGACATGCTCACAGCATCCGCCTCTGGTTCTTACCCTGAGACCAGAAGGACTGCTGTACCCCTCTCTGGCCTTTCCCTTCATTTCCAGGACCAGACATCTGCTTTCCCACTTTGACTGGTGGTCCAACCTCAAGGGTCCCAGAGACTCTAGCCTCCTCATAGCCCATGTCCTAATACACCATTGGGTCTGGGAGCTTCTGCTGGCTCGGTGGCTGAGTGGGGCCATGTCTGGCTGGCTGGCTGGCTGCTGGGGCTGTGACTGTTGCTGTTCCATGTAAATCACTGCCCAGTCATTTCTTTATGGAAAAAAAAAAACCATGTGTGTGCATGAGAGAGAGTTAGACATTATAGGAGACCTTGGCTTTAATGGGGAAAGAGACAAGATGGTTATCTTTATTGGTTATCGTAACTGCCAACTGGGCCCTGCTTCCTTCCGAATAAGAGCTTCCTTCTTCCTTGGCAGGGCCCCATGCAGAAACCACAAAGTTATGTCTTTTTAACATTTATAATTATTTTAGTATCTACTATAATTACAAGAATTCAGGGAAGTAATTGCCACTATGATTTTACATTACTTCCCTGGGTTGAACGTCATGATTAAGTTTTCCTTATGGCATTTGAATGAGATGAGTTAAAGGTGGAATTTGTTAATATATACACACCTTTTAATCGTTGTCTGAAGGGACAGTATGAGGTCTGGCTTCTACAATTGCCCCTCATTTTGTCCTCCTCCTGCATGGAACTGTCTGCATAGGTGTTCCCTCCTTTTCACTTTCCATGAAATCCTTTATGAGATGAACATGCATGATTGAGTAGGTCTATTTTTGATCAAGAGTATAAAAGTTTTCTGACCTACGTTATTACGCACCTAAAGTAAGACTGACCACACAGTGCTTTTTTCTAGCAAAATCCAGCCTGCAAGGGGACCGTAGATGGCCATTTGGAATCTACTCCTTGTGGCGAAACCCTTCCCAGGGCCAGCATGTGGTCCTCTTGGCTGGGGAGCATGCTTGTTTACTTTTGGAATAGTTCAGGCCATTGTCATCAGAGTCTGAATCAGTAGTTTTCAAATTAGGCTGCTTGTACCCTGGGGCTCTGAGAAGATGGGTGAATGGCTCCATAAACAATACAGTTGTTTATTTTTACCACACAGTGATGATGTTCAATGACTAAGGAGTCTATTCCTGACTTTCATCTCTTTTGCATACTCGGGTTAGTTGTAGAATTTTTAAAAAGTGTTCTGACGATATTTATAAAATAAATTACTCTTGGTGACCTCCAACATGTTATCTGAAGTCAGAATCATTTGGTGTGCCTGGTAACATGTATATCCCCCACTCCACCCTGCTGATTTAAGGAAATACTGAGAGCATCAGGTCACAGGTTAATAGATGTTTAACATTTAGTACTGTCTATATGACTCCACTGGAAGCTCCCGTCTAGTTTCTCCTGGACTTTTTTCTCTTTGCTGATCTTAATCTGTATCCTTTGACTGTAATAAACCATGAACACAAGCATTAAAAAAAAAAGGGATGTGGAATTCATTCTTCTGAAAGTGCTCCCCCTGCTGTGACACATCCCTGACAAGCGGCTGTCTGGCATCTACAAGAACCCTGCTGCTAGCCAGTGCTCGTCATCTCCAAGGCTGCCCATCCTACTTGGTATCAGTTATAAATTAATATAAAAATCGTCCTTGAAGGAATCAAGAGGCTTCCAGGAATTTAGCCTCCCCACCCTCAGGCGTAGGTTTCAAAACTTCCTCCTAGGTGTACCCAAAGCCTGTCTTCCACGCCTCTAATATCACCCCCTGTCGTATCATTGTCTCCTTTTCCATCTACTCCTCCCACCATGCACACTGGAAAATGAGCTTTCTTGTTTCTTATTTATCTGTGTACATTAGCACTGAGTACTGTACCTGACACATAGTAGCACTCAATGAAAATCTGTGGTTCAGTCAACTCAACTCCCTCTCACTTAATAAGATCCCTCCCTTGGATCTCCATTCTGCCCTCTGAGATATACAGAATTCATGAGCTCCCTCTTCCGCATGACAACCCTTCAGATATTTACAGAGAGCACTGCTAAGTCTGCTTCCAAGTCTCCCTGTATCCATTCTAACTGCCCCGATTCCTTCAGCCAGTGTTCATATGACACTGTCTCCAGGTGCCCCGGAATCCTGATTGCCTGGCCTTTCTTTGGAGTCTCTCCCCACTTGTGACTCTCAATCCTAAACCAACTCAAGGTGTGTGGCTTGACAAGGCACTGTCTCTCTCCATCACCTTGGTCACTACACTTTCTTAATACAATCTAAGATATTTATGGGCTTAGCAGCCATGCTCCATTCATTGCCATCCTCTTCATCTTGTAACCCTTGCTCTCCCATGCATCCGGCTCTTTCCACCATTTACAGATGATGTTGCAACCAGGCTGAGCCACTGAGTGGCCCACACAAACCAGTGTGGGTTGAAGCTCTGGGTGAAACCCCATCTTATAATGAGAGTTTCATTAAGTTTGGGCAGGCAGCTGCAGAGACCAGAGAGTCTGATAAGAGAGGGCACAGGTTACTGGGAGATGAAAAGAGCCTGGTCCACTCAGTGCATTTTAAACTCAAGAGGACCAAGAGGTGTGGGACTTGTGTGGAATCCAAAATCGCCATCAGGAGCCACAGTCTATTTGAGCTCAGGGCTCCAAGGAGCAGGAGAGCAGCATAAATTTCAGTGAGCAAAGCTAAGTGGTAATGGACTTTAAGTCCTCTCATACATAGTTAATTTGCAGAATAAATTGGTCAGGGCAACAAAAGGATTTAACACCCAAATTCATTTGCAAAACAGAAGCTAGATGAGCATCAAGAGGAAAATGGAGACTGTTACAACATTCCCTTGCCGGTTGGAGTAGTATTATTATTGAATAATATTTTTATTAAAAATTTCTAGACCATTTGGTAGTTAAAGATATTTATAAGTGAGTCCTTGCAGCATCCAGCAAGGCATCAGATCTTTCGCTGTGGAGCTACACAAGCCCCGAAGACTCCCACCCTGCCCCGGTAACTCAGGTTAGCATCCCGAACACACACACACACACACACACACACACACACACACACACACTCTCTCTCTCTCTCTCTCTCTCTCTCTCTCTCTCTCTCTCTCTCTCACACACACACACACACACACTCTCTCACACACACACACACTCACACACACTGTACACAATGTACTGCCGAGTTTTTGTAATGTGGAGGCAAGGCAAGTAATGATCATATGTCAGTTTTACCCATTTCAGAATCGTCACAGGGTGTCCCCAGACTGTGCTCCTCTTGTCTAGGTTTGAAGCGAGAAAGAAAAGAGGAGATGAGGTAGGAGCTGGAGCCAATAGGAGAAGAGATGGAATCAGTGGAGTCACAAAGAGAATGTTGCTGGGCTGATGGTCCTGGCAAAGCTAAAGGTGCTCATGGGTACCCCCAGCTGAGAAATAACACTGCCTGGTGAACAAAGGGAATCGTCAATTTCACTCTGTGGATATGGCCAGAAGCTCACAGAGGCCCCCAGTGGAGCCCTCAACATTGGCAGAGGCCAAAGCTGGTGCAGGGAGCTCCCTGTTCTCTACACTCTCTCTGTTTCTATTACAGTTTTCTCCCTCTACTTGACCCCGGGCTATTTCCCTGTTTTTCTGGCTCCTTCTTGGGGAGCACCAGGAAAGAGGGAAGGCACCGGCCCCTGAGCGGTCTGGGGGTGCACACTTGGCTTCTCATCTCAGCCTTCCAGACTGGAAAACAAGACTGGGGAAAAAAGCCTTTAATCTCCAGACAGGGGCACAGAAAGTTCTTTCCTGGTGGCCCCGCTGAGCTTGCCCACTCCTCATGTGGTCTTTCTGCTAATGGAGATTTGAAAATAACTAATCCCGCAGGTGTTCCTCATTTTCACCTCTCTCCCAGCCTCATCCTCCCTCCCACTCCCTCTCTCCATGCTGCTCTGTCTGTAGCGAATCAGCAGGGATAATCTACTGCAGCTCTGCACATCCGGAAGGCTGTGACTCTGAATCTCTTATGTCAGGTTTGTTTGTTTGTTTGTTTATTTATTTATGCTGGTTTGGAAAAAGCTTTAATGCAATGGATAGTTATTGGAATAATAACTACAATAAATTTAGTATCAAGCCAAGAAGATATTAACTTTTTTTTTAAACTATCTTTACCATTTGGAATCACAAGTTGAATTTTCAAAAAATAAAGAAAATGGATAAAAAAATGATACCATGCATTGTAAGCTATAAGATGTGGTGTTATCAACAATAATCTTCATATTGATAATTATACTTTAAAAAAAAATGTCTGGCAATGATCATCCATTTCACAGAGAAATCTACCTCATGATGGAGTTTGGAAAGTCAAGAGCAATGAGTTAAGGGGACAACCTCTGTGGCCCAGGTCCCTTTGGCCTGTTCTCCTCTTCCCTACCAGGACGAGGTACATGAGAATCATCAGCTGGCCTGTGGATGAGATGGGGGACCCTGATGCCATTGAGATTTAGCCAAAGTACAGGGCTTCAGGGCTGGTTCTTGATCCTCTGAGGCCTTGGGGGCCATCTTCAGTCTGGCCGCACACAGCTGCGGCTGGGCTGGCGACGCTGATGGAGCTGGAAACTTCTTCCCTCTTCCCATTGTGCAGGGAGGAGGTCAAAGGGATGGATGGCCAGCCCCCAAATGGCCAGCCAATGCATTGTCACTGGCTGTGGGGCAGGGCAGGGCTGACTGTAAGTGTCACAGTGTTAGAGGCTATGGCTGCTCCAGTGGGTTGGATAGTGTCCCCCCAAAATCAGTGTCCATCTGGAACCTCACCTTGTGACCTTATTTGGAAATAGGATCTTTGCTGATGTAATTTGGATGAGGTTATCCTGGATTTAGGGTGGGCCTTGTGTCTTTTTTTTTTTTTTTTTTTTTTTTTTGTGGTATGCGGGCCTCTCACTGTTGTTGTGGCCTCTCCCGTTGCGGAGCACAGGCTCCGGATGCGCCGCCTCAGCGGCCATGGCTCACGGGCCCAGCTGCTCCGTGGCATGCGGGATCTTCCTGGACCGGAGCACGAACCCGTGTCCCCTGCATCGGCAGGCGGACTCTCAACCACTGCACCACCAGGGAAGCCCGGGCCTTGTGTCTTTATAAGAGAAGGCAGAGGGAGATTTGGACACGCACACAGAGAAGAGGACCAGGTAACACCTGAGGCCAAGATTGGAGTGATGCAGCTATAAGCCAAGAAACACCAAGGACTGCCAGGAGCCACCAGAAGCTAGAAGAGGCAGGAAGGATCCTCCCCTAGAGCCTTCAGAGGGACTGTGGTCCTGCTGACATCATGGCTTTCGACTTTTAACCCCCAGAACTGGAGAAATAAATTTTTGTTGTTTTAAGCCACTCATGTGGTGTCATTTGTTATGGCAGCCTTAGGAAACGAAACAGGAAAGATTTGATATGAACAAAAACCTTGGCCATCCACCGAGAGTCACTTGAGAGGCATTTGGTGAATAAAGACGTGAGACTATAACAGGCAAATGGAAAACCGGAATCATATAAACATTATAAATGTGGGTGTTACAAAAATAAGCTCAAAATGGATTAAAGACCTAAATGTAAGGCCAGAAACTATCAAACTCTTAGCGGAAAACATAGGCAGAACACTCTATGACATACATCACAGCAAGATCCTTTTTGACCCACCTCCTAGAGAAATGGAAATAAAAACAAAAATAAACAAATGGGACCTAATGAAACTTCAAAGCTTTTGCACAGCAAAAGAAACCATAAATGAGACGAAAAGACAACCCTCAGAATGGGAGAAAATATTTTCAAATGAAGCAACTGACAGAGGATTAATCTGCAAAATTCACAAGCAGTTCATGCAGCTCAGTATCGAAAAAACAAACAACCCAATCCAAAAATGGGCAGAAGACCTAAATAGACATTTCTCAAAAAAAGATATACAGACTGCCAACAAACACATGAAAGAATGCTCAACATCATTAATCATTAGAGAAATGCAAATCAAAACTACAATGAGATATCATCTCACACCAGAATGGCCATCATCAAAAAATCTACAAACAATAAATGCTGGACAGGGTGTGGAGAAAAGGGAACACTCCTGCACTGCTGGTGGGAATGTGAATTGGTACAGCCACTATGGAGGACAGTATGGAGGTTCCTTAGAAAACTACAAATAGAACTACCATATGACCCAGCAATCCCACTACTGGGCATATACCCTGAGAAAACCATAATTCAAAAAGAGTCATGTACCACAGTGTTCATTTCAGCTCTATTTACAATAGCCAGGACATGGAAGCAACCTAAGTGTCCATCGACAGATGAATGGATTAAGAAGATGTGGCACATGTATACAATGGAATATTACTCAGCCATAAAAAGAAATTGAGCTATTTGTAATGAGGTGGATAGACCTAGAGTCTGTCCTACAGAGTGAAGTAAGTAGAAAGAGAAAGACAAATACTGTATGCTAACACATATATGTGGAATTTAAGGAAAAAAATGTCATGAAGAACCTAGGGGTAAGACAGGAATAAAGACACAGACCTACTAGAGAATGGACTTGAGGATATGGGGAGGGGGAAGGGGAAGCTGTGACAAAGCGCGAGAGTGGCATGGACATATATACACTACCAAACGTAAGGTAGATAGCTAGTGGAAAGCAGCCGCATAGCACAGGGAGATCAGCTCAGTGCTTTGTGACCACCTAGAGGGGTGGGATAGGGAGGGTGGGAGGGAGGGAGACGCAAGAGGGAAGAGATATGGGGACATATGTATATGTATAGCTGATTCACTTTGTTATAAAGCAGAAACTAACACACCATTGTAAAGCAATTATACTCCAATAAAGAGGTTAAAAAATAACTAAATGTGGGTGTTAGTGCACACACAAATTTATTACAATTTTTGATAGGGAGTACCTACAGAGTACCAGGTGCTGGGCTCTAGGGATGCAGGGATGAGCAAGTCCCACCCTGGAAGTGAGTGGGATGGACAAGACATAAAACTAAACTCAGTCTGTTACAGTGTGGTAGGTACCCCTCTGGACACAGGCACTTCTGCTAGGGATGATGGGAGCAGAGTGGCATATATATGTGTGTGTGTGTGTGTGTGTGTGTGTGTGTGTGTGTGTATGGAAGGATGGAAGGTAGGGAAGAAAGAAAAGAGGGGAGGGAGGGAGGAAGGAAGGGAGAGAAAGAAAGAGAGAGAAAGAAAGGAAAAGGTAAAGAAAGACATTTTTAGGGTGTGTTGGGACGACAATGATATCCGCCGGGTCTCCCACAGCCCACAGACGTGTGCACGAAGTGCGCTGTGCACGTGCTTCCGGACAATCCCCCTGAGCCGCTCTGGCTTCCTGGCCTGGCCTGTATGATGAATCCTAATGAGGCTTTGGGTTGCAGCCTTGAGGAATTGCAGGCAGTCAGAGAGTAGAAAGAGCTAAAAACCTTTTGCTTCTTTCCATCCCTGTGTGTTTGTTGAACGCTTCTCAAGTGCGGGGCCTGGGTGAGAGCCACGACGCTCCAACAAAACAGAGGCAGCTTCTTGCCCACTGGGGAGGAGCAGTCTAGCTGATTAGAAGAGCTCATTTTTGTAGTAAAAGCTTCAGGGCTTCCCAGGAATTCTTGGATTTTATTTTTGTTCCTCTTGAGACGCATGGGCTGTTTAGAGATGCATATTCAGGCATCTCTAAAGTGGTGGTTGCATCACTGGGCTGTCTTCATATTTTCCTTTTCACACTAAGTTTAAGATTGAAAAGAGGTCACTTTTTTTTTTTTTAGCACTTATGTTCACTGCTAGACAAAGGCTGTCTTTGCGTTTTTATTGATTCCTTGGTAGAGGCTGCTCTCCTGCTATTTCTCGGACTCAACCTCTCATCCCAAAAGGAACATCACTATTACTGACCAAAAAGAGGCTGACGGAGGCTTTGGCCAATTTGTCAGTTTGTTACGAAATTAAAACTGTTCCCACATCAAAGCTGACTAAGAGCTTTTGGCAAGGACAAAGCACTGCAGCTACACCAAACTTCAGCTTCACATGGACCTGCTGAACCAGGAGCCTCAAGCAGGCAATTATTCGTTTGACAACATGCCTATTAAGAGGGGGGCAATCTTCAGAAAATGTAACCTTACGTTATTGATCCACTTTTTAAGAGCTGTTTGGGGACGAGATACCATTTTCTTTCTGTCTCCTACAGCTTCCACATCTGCATGGTCATAATTGATGAACAAAATCATCACCTGCAGCTGCCTTGGGGAAAGGTTTAATTCTGTTTGGTAGGCAATGCTTCATGAGTGAGGCAGAAAATTGGAAAACAACATTTTTAGAGAAGAAGAATGTCAACAAGAACTGGAGGAAAACTAAGCATTTTCTGCTAAGTAACAGTTAAAGAAAACATTTAATTTTCCAGAAGACACCTTTTCTTGAACGTCCTGTTAATGGTGCTTTGCTGAGGTGCCCAGTGGGTATTTGATGACCACTGACTATTACACTGGACTTCACCACACCCAGACATGCCGTTCACGCTTATAACAAAAACCATCTGATCTGCTATTTCCAGAAATTTCTTGAAGGAATACCAAAGAACTAGAGCTGAAGTGTACACTAACTTTAATATTTTTTTGGTTTACATTACATCCCTGTATCTTATTTATTTTATACTTAGTAGTTTGTACCTCTTAATGTAACTTTAACTTTAGAACACAAAGGATACATCCTGACAAAGGATTTTTGTTTTTTAATTGTGGATTTATTTGTAAGGAAGGACAAGAGTATAAACTCTCTGGAATTGGGACTGTTTCTGAACATGTTGGATAGTTGTCTAGTATTTAATCCCCAAAGAAAGATGTGCTTCCTCTGAGCTAATGGGTAGTGATGAATGTGTAGTGGGAAAGGTGGATGGGCTCCAGTGTGCAGGCTGAGACTGGGCAGAGTAGAAAAAGTGCAGAAGGCCTGGTTCTCTGTGACCGTCCTTGGGGTCTAGAATGCCTCTCTCTCTTGCTGTCACACTGCCTTGTTTGCTGGTGAAGTGGTCCACACAATGTTGAATCCCAGTACAATGCTATCGCTCAGCTCTCAGAGCTGCCTAGAACCCCACAGCAATGTACCTCCACCTCAGCTACTGGTACCCATGGCCCCGCAGGCCCAGGACACCAGTCCGGCCTTTTGACACATTGTGACATTAGTGACCACAACTTTCTCACATTTTCTAGTCGCAGGAGAACCACTGTCTGCTCTTCAGCGCCACAGTCGGCTACTCCTTTTCTTAAGCGTAAATCCTTAAGTCCCAAGGTGATTACCCAGTGCACATTAATAACCTCTGAGATATGTGTGTATACTTTCAAAATTTGCAAAATGTATTTTTGCAATATTATCTCAAATCTTTGTAACTAGATTATCTCTGACCAATTCCCGTTTGTACACGAAAGTAGTGGAACTCACTCTGAGTTGATGTCTCTTTCGAAGAAAACTAGAAAATCTCAAAAGAACTCAGGACAGCAAGGTGAGAAATGAAATTAAACCCAGCCTGTCTAGTTAGTACCTGCAGAACACAGGGAGTAGTCACTTTGTATACAAGTCATTAGAAATGATTTATTAGTTGGACAAACATTTGTAGGCATTCCATAAATATTTGTTTAATGAATTGTCAAATGCATTAGTTACATTACATGTTAGGCACTGTGGGATATTATAGTGGCGAACAAGACATAATTTCGTCCTTCAAGGAGCCAATCATTTGATGGTGTGGCTGGCAGCAGTGTAGATAAGTAGACAGGCATTGTGAGAATCATTAATTTTAGAGAGTACTCACTATGTCCCAGCTCCGCCAAACTCTCTCTGCATGGATTTTATCAATCCATTGTTACCACAGCCTTACTAAATCAGTTGTTATTATCATCTCCATTTTATGTATGAGAAAGCCCAGGCACAGAAAGGTTAAGAAACCGCCCCCAAATTACACAGCTAACAAGTGGTAAGGTCAGAAATCAAGCCCAGGCAGTCTGACTCAGACCTTGCAGAGAAGTGGATGGCTTGGGGGAGGTAAAGTACATAGATTTAAGATTGATTGGGAGAGCAAGAAGGAACCCACAAAGAAGCCAGGATTTCTGGCTCTGGCATCAAGGGAAATTGATGCCCTTTCCTGAGCAAGGACGTATGGAAGGAGGAGCAGGTTGCTGGGAGGGTGTGGAGACATGAGGACTGCGGTTTGGGACACGTTGAGTTTGAGGTGCCTATTGAACATTCAGATGGATTTCCAAGCAAGCGTATTAAGTTCTGTTATACTTGGGGAAGCAATCCCAGCTAGAAATGTAGCTTTGGCTGTCGTCAGATAACGTTTTCTTTTCTTTCTACTTGATTGCTCGAAGCTTTGGTAAGGGGCTAGAGACTATTTACAGATGCGTTGGCTTTATTCTTTATGTTTGACTTGTTTTTAAAATTTAAATCTATGGTCATGACTTACTATATTCACTCCCCTTTTCCCTCCAAAAAAAAAAGTATGTATCCATGGATATATAGATAGACATAGATAGAAAGAGATATGGAAATGGATATATACACCTAAACCAGGGAAAGGAGTTTCAAATATGAAGAAGACACAATCCCTGCCCCCAGAGCACCCGTTATCTCCTATTGAGGTGTAGAGAGAAGTGGCCGGGTCACGCCCTATCCACTTGTCCCTGATTATGAATCCATCGTATTATATTTTGGTCAGATCTCAGAAAGTGTGTCTCATGGCAGGTCTAGGTGTTCAATTTAAGGCCATCCAGAGCGACCTGACCCTCTCTGTTTACAGACATAACTAAACACCGTAAGAGGCTGATTTGACCCTGGGTGCATGGGTGGAAATGTGAATTCGGGTAACTTCAGGATTTCTGGTGTGAACAGGAGTAGACTGGGGTGGGGGGAGTGGGAGTGGGGGTAGGTCATGGAAATCAGGGTGTCCGTGGCCTTCAGGATGCAGTTCACTATGGCTGTGCTTCATTTACCCCACGTCAAGCTTTCTTTGCTGTGGGTCCTAAGCTGTCTCCAAAAGCTGGGATCTGACAAGTTTGCATTTGATTTTTTTTTTTTTGGCTGCCTAATGAACTGCCTCTGTAGTTCTAGCTGTGATGTCATTAGCATCTCATTGCCTTGGGCACCGACTCAGGAGAGAGATTCTTAAGCAGTCCCAGAATCCTACAGGAATGGTACCAATTTACTTCATAACAACTAATTCACCTTCATGACCTGTCAGTTTCCAGCAGCAGAGCATACCCTGCATGAGGATGGTCAGTCACTTTTGTCATCTGTCATCCTCCTATGCTCCTGAGTCTAGGTGGGTCAATATGTACATGCCTCAGGCCACAAGCACATCCACAAAGAGATTTTGAACACTGAGGATGCCAATAATCTCATAGCACAGTATTCTATTGGGGAAATTCATCCACTGTGTGCTGTAGGATACAGATTTAGCCTAAAGCAAATGGCATTTATTTATAGCAAACTGTATTTGCAGAATGCTTTGCAGTTTTGGGGTTGTTAACGACATTCCAGGTTGGCTGTTCTTCTACTTGTAAGAAAGCTTAAGTGTGATGAGGACCCCACAGCCTCCCCTGAGAGCAATAGGGTGAATTTTGCAAACGGGGCTGAGTGGGGGGGAGCACACTCGGGTATTCTTGGTCAGAAGTTACCTTTGTCAGTTATATTCTTTTAAGACCTTAATTGTAGCTTATTTTTGTCCAGAAACTGTGTATTTGTTGAAATAGAATATTCATTTTATTAAGAAACAAGATAGTGTCTCAAATTACTAGAGCATTTCTACCCAGGATCTAGAGGGCAGAAGAGAGATGAAGTAAGAAAGGACTGTCATTGGAGTGGACATAGAAGAAGGTGGCCATTGAACCATAAGGAAATAAGGCAGAGACTCTTCCCTCCACTCTCCACACACAGACCTCGCCACCACCCACTCCAACACTGAGCTGGGGTTTAAAAGCAAATGTCAAAGCTCAGACTCGCCTGAAGCTTTTAGGTTTGAACTCTTTCACTCCCCACAGACACGTTGGTTATTGGTACTCTCTTTGGGCAAAGGGAGATTTATCTGGGCTTTCACCACTGGACTCCATCATTTTAAGGAGTATTTCCCGATCGTATCTTTAATGGCGCATGGAAAATGCATTTTCTTTTTGAAAAATCTCTCTCATAGACACACATCTATTCTTCGCTGGAGCCTGAATAGATGGCTTTGGGGAGTTAGCCGCTCATTACTTCTGTGTAAATCTCGCTCCTCTCTAGACAGTTCCATCCTGCATGATGAGGGGACCAGAGGGGCAATTTGTCTTGGCCTCCAGCAGGGCCTGCTCTGTATGGGCCTGAATATTATCAGGAGAAGGAAAATACAATTCTGATGAAAACAAGAGTTTGGTGGCCTCTCACCATCTTCCTCTGTAAACCCCTTCCTGTGCTTCTCTACGTCCTAATCTTACACCAATCCAGGGCTGACAGATACTGAAGGGGATTAGTTGCATCTTGATTTTAATTGGGAAAGCCAGAAGACGGAAGCAAGGGGAGCAGCCCCTCAAATGTTTACAGCGATTACAAGCCTTAATGATGCAGCGCTGGAGGGCAGGGAGGCTGTCACTCAGCTCGACTGCGTTTGGGGTTGCAGTGCCCTCTCGTGGCCCAATTTGTCTGTCAGATGGTGCACCCTAAGTGATGAATGGGCAGGGGTTATATGTCTTATATACGGATATGTATGTAGGGTGTGGGGGTAGTTTCTGGGTGTTTGGGGAGTGAAAGTGAGAAAAAAGAAATCTGGTGGCATATTATTTCCCCCTTTAAGTAAACTATACTCCATGTGAAGGATATGGAGGGGGATATATATATGTATATATATATATACATATATATATATATTTTTTTTTTCTTCCCCCCGGTACGCAGGCCTCTCACTGTTGTGGCCTCTCCCGTTGCGGAGCACAGGCTCCGGACGCGCAGGCTCAGCGCCCATGGCTCACAGGCCCAGCCGCTCCATGGCATGTGGGATCTTCCCGGACCGGGGTACGAACCCGTGTCCCCTGCATCAGCAGGCGGACTCTCAACCACTGCGCCACCAGGGAAGCCTCTGGAGGGGGATTTTTATTTTCCCTTTAGAGTTTTATTTTCCCTTCCTTGTGTCTCTCACAATTATGTCTCTCACTCTGTATTTTTCTCCTTAGGATAAGTTTTATGGATTTGTTTTATTCAGCTTTTTATTATTTGATTGAAAGGAAATTGTACCATGACTTTTTTTTTTTTTTTAAAGTAGCCAGGTGTTATTTTTCCGTAAGTTTATTTTCTGTGGTACCACAGTGGCCACACCGGATTGATCACGCCTTTTCTTTCCTCTCACAGAAGTCATTTTAGAGCTGATATCACCATCTCGTGGTCATTTCATAGAAATGCTTCTCGCAGCCTCTTTGTTGAATACTTTCTCAACCAGGAGGTTGAGATGACATGTGGATGGATAATGAAATGCTTGTGAGGGTCAGGAGGGCCAGCAAGAGACCCTCCAGCTCCCCGGCAAGGCTTGCACAGTGAGATGTTTTAAATCTTATCTTGAAAAGAAGCATGGTCTCTTTACTGATTTTTTTTTTTTTTCATTTCCTTTCTCAATGAACGAGGGCCTGTTTTTCTGGAAATCACATCATAGTTGCAAAGCTCTCACCCCACCCCTACTTATCACAGCCCAGTTCATACAGCCTGTTGAAGAAGATTGGAGGCCTGGCCAGGGGCTGGGTGAGGAGAGTCCTGCCAGGTCGTGGCCGCTTCACGAACCCTCCCAGTGGGGTTCACTGAGTTTCATGAGCCTGAATGTCAATCAAGATGTACACATGGCTTGGAGTTGACTCTGGGGCTAGCTGGTGTGGGCTTCTGGACTTCCTATTGGAGGCCATCATTCTTGGTTTTGGTGTGTGCTGTCATGCAGTTCCCTTATAACCTAGCAAGGGCTTGAGCTCAATCTTTGATCCGTTATTAAACAAAAGGCACGTGTGAAATTATATTCCATATTTATAGTTTCTAAGTGAGCCTTTGCCTTTGCACACAGAAGGAATCTGGTGTCAATGGAGCTGCTGGTAAAAATGTCTCATCTGCACAGTGATGATGCTCATGTGGGAAACAACAGTGCTGAAATACCCCTGGACACTTCCAAACGGTCTTACATTACATCGCGAACAAGGGGAGAATAACAGTGCTCCCTGAGCCCCATCACAGGGAACTCTGCTATGAAGTCATATCTCACAATTACCTTCTGGAACCACTTTGCAAATCCTTCCAACCAGTTTCCCCAAAGATCTGGTCCCTCAAGCTCGGCACTCTTGATGAGCCTGAGAACCAGAAGGAACATTCTGTGTCTGCCTGTTGTTTCCAAAAGCCCAGCCATCTCCCTGAAATTGTTTCATGTTCGGGCATACAACTGTGCACAAAGGACCAGGGATCTCCTAAGGAACCCAGAGCTTTTTGTTAGCAGATTCTACTTCCATCTTTCTTTAGACTTAATAAATTAAATGAAAAATTAGGAAGGCTTGGAAGAGAAATGTCAAGCAATGCTTTCTTCCATAGGGAAGAACTCTTCTGGTAGGCATTTCCAATGTTTGTCACCAAAAATAAATCAAGAGCTTCCCCAAATACCTTTTACTCATCAGTCAAGGGCAATGTGGACCCATCTTTCAGGCTTTGTAGTGCAAATCTTTTTGAAAAAGTCCAACTTCCTTCTGTATCTTTAATACATTGATTAATAATGAAGCAGAGAAGTCCTGTTATTCCCTCTGACTTAACGGCTTTAGGATCAGACAAGACTGGATTTAAATTTCAGATCTCACTATATACTAGCTGTGTGGTCTTGAGGCTCTTGGCCTCACTTTCCTCATCTATAAAATGGGTGTGATGATAGAACTCATGCAGAGAGTTGTTATAGGGGTTAAGGGAGATCTTTAACAGATCTCACTTTCACTGTACAGACTTGATAAATCTTACTGATAGTTACGATTAAAACTATGATGATGGTGCTCCAACATGCACTAGCCATTGTGTTTTGTGCTCTAAAAATAGTTGGCTATTTATAACCAATGCTAGAGGTAGGTATTATTAATATCTTCATTTTTGGGTGAAGAAAATGATTCATAGAATAGTCACTGCTATTATTGTTTATATTATTGATGACAGCCATAAATCCTGCACAGATACAGCAGAAGCATCCATCTGAAAGGATCCGTGGGGCTGATGATTCTCAGAAAGGAAGAAAACCCGGTCTCACATTTGGAAGGGTCATTTCCAGCTGTGTGGGTTTCTGGGAGGATGGGCTCCCCACATTGAGTGGGATAACAGCATCACATTCTTACCCCCTCAGAGTCATTTTCTGACCTCTCAAGGACTTGAGTCTAGCACTCAGGGGCCACGAGGCCATGCAAGTCCCTGCTCTTTCACCTCCCTCACTGTTCCTTTTTATTTTGTGTCTGCCAGGCAACTCCCCATCCGACGAGTCAGAGGAGCGGGAAAGAGACCCCAAGGTGCTGACATTCCCAGAATACATTGCCAGCTTGTCAGAGTCTGGCACCAAGCGCATGGCGGCTGGAGTCCGCATGGAGTGCCAGAGCAAGGGACGGTGCCCCTCGTCCTGCCCCCTGTGTCATGTGACATCCAGCCCTGACACCCCTGCCGAGCCAGTTCTGCTGGAGGTGACCAGAGCAGCCCCCATCTATGAACTGGTCACCAACAACCAGACACAGAGGGTAAGAGGCCTGGGACATGGGGTTCAAGGTGGCATCAGCAGCAACAAAGGGTTTTCCAAATGGCCTGAGGGGGTGACAGGGTCAGCTGAGCTCAACGCTACAATATGGAGAGTGAGACTTTTTATTTAACTACTCCAGCCACCTAATTTGCTTATATTTGCATTTTTGCATATTAAATCAAATCAATGCATCTGCAACACCCATGGTGGTGACTCGGGAGTCACCGCTTGGCATTTGTACAGGTCTTTGAGCAACAAGGGCTGGAAGGAGGAAGGGAGATAAGGAGGCATAGCAATCACAGTCACCAAAGCTTTGTTCAGAAAGCCTCAGGGGGTGGTCGTCGGAGGGGACTCAGCAGTACCACGCCCTTGTTGGCCCGGCAGGTGGGCCAGCTCCCCTAACTGATCCAGGACTGGGTCAGCTAGGCTAGAAGGAGCACATTAGGTGCAGATCCCCAAGGGAAGGGTCTGCCCACCTTAGTCTGGAGGGGGTTGGTTTTCTGCCCATCACTCTGACTCTTAAGAACAAAACTCCACGTCCATGCAGATCTTTCTGCCTTATATTATGCAGCTGGGTCATGACATTTCCCAGCCACTCCTCTTTTTCCTCTGCCCCTCCCTTTCCCAAGGTGCTAGCAGGAAATGAATGGACCCAAAAGGGTAAGCTAAATAAATGCAGCAGAGGCAGTGACTTACCTCATTTCCTAGCTCTCTGATCTTCTCAAGGACGTTAAGAACAGAGCGGGTCAAAACACAGACAACAACGACAACAATGACAAAAATAGAAAACACAAAAGCTCAGGGTGGGGGACTTCTGAGACTAGGCAAAGCCACTTTGGGGAAAAGATATAGTAGAGTCACAGCAGTGAGCTGCTTGCCTGCCTGAGAGGTGTGTCTCTCCAGGTGGGGTGATAATTGCTTTCTCTTTTCTCTTTCAAGGGACACCTGGTGCGTCACAGTTTGTTTCATAGGTGATGCTCAAACCGACAGGAGGGATTTTGCATGTGTGTGTGTTTCTCTCGCCTCTCTGCCTCTGCTACAGATACCTCATTGAGTGTTTGAAAATAAGGTTTTTCACAGGAACAAAAAAGATAAATTGTTCCTTTGGCCTGCAAATTTCTCTTCACTCTGATAGAAGTGACTATGGGAAGAGAAGTGGGAGAGAAGAGACCACTGGAGGTGGGCTTGAAAGGACGATGAGAAGGAGGGGCTTGTGTCACCATGGAAACCCCAAAACTGCAGTGCTTTTAATCCAATGCCCAGCCCTCCCCTTACATGTCCCACTCTGTCTTCTGTGAGCACCCAAGGCTGCTTCTCTGAGCACCCCAGGAGCTCCTGTGCACTTGCCTGGGAGCAGCAGAATCAGGGAGCTCACGCATAGAACCATCCTATGGGACAGGGCATGCGAAGCTGCAGACAGGGAAGAGCTTGGCGGGAGAGGGGGGCCTGGAGCCCCTGCTTCCTGTCAGGCCAGTACCAGCAGAATGAGGAAGCTGAAGATGTTTTGTCTTTAGCAACGCCCCTTTCTGGATCCCCTGCTTGCCAGAATTTAGCCCCTCTCTGTCTCCCTGCACTGGTCTTAGGAGAGTGGTTGAGAGATACCTCCCATCTGGCCGTATTTTGAACCTTTAATTTCTAAACACATAGAAAGGTGGCCTGAGCAGGAGTTTGGTCACCACATCTTCTCTCTTCTTCCTTAGACATTGCCTGTGTCCACCATTCCCTCCACTCCTCTGCTTTTCTTTCTAATTGTGCCCTTTCTACGAAGGAATAGAGATGAGGAGTGATGAAGCAAAGGACCAGTGGAGGGGAGCTAAGTCCTGGCATTAGGAACTCGCTGTGTTCCTATCCCTACCTGTCTGGCAGATCTTCAGGCCAGTTTTCCAACCTCTTGGCCTCACTGTCTTCCTTCTGTCGGACTAAATAATCTCCAGTGCCATATTTCAGTCTAGTCTGTGACTGCAATTTAGAAACAAGTAGATCAAACCGTATGACAAACCAGGTGTGTCAAACCCAACAAACTTGAAGTCACCACCTTCCACCCTAAACTATACCCGCTTGTGCTTCCACTTCAGTGAACGGCATTCTTTTCTACCAAGTTGCCCAAACTGGAGACCAAGGATGCTGCCTAGACTTTTCTTGTCCCTAGCATCTAATCCATCATCTAGGGCCACAAATATCTCAAATCCGTCCTCTTTTTATTACACCCCCTGTCACAGCCTAACTATTTCAGTCATCTGTTGTAATATCAAGCCACCATCTTCTTTGTTACAGTAGCCTTCTTACTGGTTTCCCTGTATGAGTCATCTAACTAATTAGCCTTAAGGCTAATACGAACTCCTGATCATACAGCAGCAAGGTAATTCAGTGGCTCTGCAGAATCTGTTGAATAAATCTGAAGTCCTTAGCACCTCCTTACAAGGGCAGTTCACTCTCCGATTTTGTCTTCGCTTACATGGTTAGTCTGTACCCACTCTATACTGTATGCTTTACCCGCCAAAATTTAACTCCTTGTACCTCCTTAAACAAAACGCATTTTCTCCCATGCATCTGACCCTTCAGACTTGCAACTCTCTCTCCCGGAAGTGCCTTTTCCCACATTACTGCCACTGGCAAACTCTTAACTGTTACTTCCAAGTTTCAGCTCAAACGTGACTCTCCCTTACACTCCCAGGCCGACCCGCTGTTCCTTCATGTCGCTCCCACTGTATGTGTGCATACATCTCTTAAAGCATGCACCACCTACTCTCCTAGGGTTTATATAGTTGTTCACTCTCCTCTAGACTGTGAGAAACTTTCTCTTCTATGGAATCCCAGTGCCCAGCAGTGGTCACACATAGTTGGCATTCTGCAGAATGAATGAACGAAGTAATGAATAAATGGACAGATGAATGGATAGATGAACTTGGCTTGAAAGTTCAGCTCCTTGGACTTCCCTGGTGGCGCAGTGGTTAAGAATCCGCCTGCCAATGCAGGGGACATGGGTTTTGAGCCCTGGACTGGGAAGATCCCCCATGCCTCGGAGCAACTAAGCCTGTGCTCCACAACTACTGAACCTGCGCTCTAGAGCCCACAAGCCACAACTACTGAGCCCGTGTGCCACAGCTACTGAAATCTGTGTGCCTAGAGCCTGTGCTCCACAACAAGAGAAGCCACCGTGGTAAGAAGCCCACGCACAGCAAGGAAGAGTAGCCCCCGCTCGCCACAACTAGAGAAAACCTACGCGCAGCAATGAAGACCCAATGCAGCCAAAAATAAAAATAAATAAAAGAAATAAATTTATATATTAATAAAAAGTTCAGCTGCTTTCCTTAGAGAAAAATAATAAAAATTGGAAAATTCGATTTCTTTTCTGGAATCAGGATTAAATCTAATAACAAACAAGGATTCCTGTGGAATGCCTGGCACATTGTAGGTACTAAGAAAAATGTAGTTTTCCTTTCTCTTCCTTTCCCAAAGCGTTCCTTCTTGATTCCTCTCTTGTACCCTCATCCTACCTACACAGTTACCTCTCGCCCAGGATTTAGAGAGTAGGAACTCTCAGCGAATGGTCTGAAACGGCATTTAGAATGTTTGTCATCATATGTATTGTCATCAATAACTTTGGAAGGAAAATCTGATCAGGTTGCTCCCCTGTTTGAAACACTTTGATGGTTTCCTGTTGCTCTTAGAATGTGACACCCACCCCCACATGGTGTCCTAAGGACTTTGTAATCAGCCTGCCACCCTTTCACTTTCTTAGCATCTCTTTGCCCCTGCCCCCGCTCTGTCTCTTATAGCAAGATGAACTTTTTCTTAGTTGATTTTAGAAGTCAAGTTTCTTGCAGGCTAAAGTCTTCTTAATATTGGTTTTTCTACCTGGAATACTTCCCCAAGCTTTGTGACCGGATTACTCTTGACCTATCCCTCCAAGCTCATGGAGGCCTTCCCAAACTCCTCCGTGAGATTGGCCCCCTCCTTGTCCCTTCTGCCACCATTTCACCCTTTTCTGGAGCCCTTATCACAGTTCTGGTTATTTATATAACTTTTGTTTGTTTATTATTTAGCTGTAAGACTTAATGCAAGCAGGGGCCGTATATATCTTACGCACTGTATCCTTAATGCTTAGGACAGGAAATCGTTCCTACAGGTACTTAGCCAATAATAGTTGATTGAAGACTGTAGGGCAGCAGCCATGATGTCTTCTTTATTCTGCTCATCTCAAAGGATGTCTGTTTTCCTAGTTAAAGAAAATGCACCTTTTGATTTGAATTTGGTTTAGTCAGGTAAAGCATGAAGTGAGCACCTACTGTGAACTGGTATTCATCCTGGGAGCTGGTGGATATGGTGTTAATCAAGAGAGCTTGATGTTTCCATCAAGCCTGAGATGTAAAATCCGTCCTGTTACCCATTTACTAACCTGTGGCCATGAGCAAGTTACCTAACCTTTTGGACTCTAAGTGTCCTCCACTGTGAATCATGGTAGCTGTCTAACATGGACCTCAAATTAAAGTGTTACTGAGCCAAACTCGGGTCTGCTCACCCACGCACAGTAAAGCCAATCTACTGACACCAGATTGTGGTGAAGGAAAATGCAGCGTTTATTGTAAAGGTGCCAATACAAGGAGGACAGGTGGCTTGTGCTCTAAAACCCCAAACTCCCCAAAGGCTTTCAGGAAAACAGTTTTAAAGCCCAGGTGAGGGAGAGGGCTTGCAGGGTGTGTGATCAACTTGTGCACAGTTCTCTGATTGCTTGGTGGTGTGGTAACAGGCCGGTGTCGCAGGGGTTAACATTATCAGTCCTTAGGCTCCAGGAGGCCTGAGGGCTACTTGCTCATGGACATCAAGTAGTTAACATCTTCCATTTGCTGGGGGGGTTTCACATCTGTAAAACAACTCAGGAAATGTGCATCAGATACTACTATCTAGGCACTTCAGAGAGGAGCTAAAGCAGAGGTATGGGGGAAGGGTCTGCCCCCAGAAGGCTCCATAGGGTCTGCTCCCTTACAAAAGTGTTAGCATTTAAAGGGCTTTGTCTCCTTAGGTAGGTTTATTCCTAGGTATTTTATTCTTTTTGTTGCAATGGTAAATGAGAGTGTTTCCTTAATTTCTCTTTCAGATTTTTCATCATTAGTGTATAGGAATGCAAGAGATTTCTGTGCATTAATTTTATATCCTGCTACTTTACCAAATTCATTGACTAGCTCTAGTAGTTTTCTGGTAACATCTTTGGGATTCTCTATGTACAGTATCATATCATGTGCAAACAGTGACAGTTTTACTTCTTCTTTTCTGATTTGGATTCTTTTTATTTCTTTTTCTTCTCTGATTGCTGCGGTTAAACTTACAAAACTATGTTGAATACTAGTGGTGAGAGTGTGCAAACTTTTCTTGTTCCTGATCTTAGTAGAAATGGATTCAGTTTTTCACCACTGAGAATGATGTTGGCTGTGGGTTTGTCATATACGGCCTTTATTATGCTGAGGTAAGTTCCCTCTATGCCTACTTTCTGGAGAGTTTTTAACCATACATGGGTGTTGAATTTTGTCAAAAGCTTTTTCTGCAACTATTGAGATGATCATATGTTTTTTCTCCTTCAATTTGTTAATATGGTGTATCACATTGATTGATTTGAGTATATTGAAGAATCCTTGCTTTCCTGAGATAAACCCCACTTGATCATGGTGTATGATCCTTTTAATGTGCTGTTGGATTCTGTTTGCTAGTATTTTGTTGAGGATTTTTGCATCTACGTTCATCAGTGATATTGGTCTGTAGTTTTCTTTTTTTGTGACATCTTTGTCTGGTTTTGGTATCAAGGTGATGGTGGCCTTGTAGAATGATTTTTGGGAGTCTTCTTCCCTCTGCTATATTTTGGAAGAGTATGAGAAGGATGGATGTTTGCTCTTCTCTAAATGTTTGATAGAATTTGACTGTGAATCCGTCTGCTCCTGGGCTTTTGTTTGTTGGAGGATTTTTCATCACAGTTTCAACTTCAGTGCTTGTGATTGGTTTGTTTATATTTTCTATTTCTTCCTAGTTCAGTCTCGGGAAGTTGTGCTTTTCTAAGAATTTGTCCATTTCTTCCAGGTTGTCCATTTTTATTGGCATATAGTTGCTTGTAGTAATCTCTCCTGAGCCTTTGTATTTCTGCTGTGTCAGTTGTTACTTCTCCTTTGACAAAAGACCTATATGCGGAAAACTGTAAGACACTGATGATGGAAATTAAAGATGATACAAACAGATGGAGAGATATACCATGTTCTTGGATTGGAAGAATCAACATTGTGAAAATGACTATACTACCCAAAGCAATCTGCAGATTCAGTGCAATCCCTATCGAACTACCAGTGGCATTTTTCATAGAACTAGAACAAAAAAATTTCACAATTTATATGGAAACACAAAAGACCCCGAAGAGCCAAAGCAATCTTGAGAAAGAAAAATGGAGCTGGAGGAATCAGGCTCCCTGACTTCAGACTATACTACAAAGCTACAGTAATCAAGACAGTATGATACTGGCACAAAAACAGAAATATAGATCAATGGAACAGGATAGAAAGCCCTAGATAAACCCACATACATATGGTCACCTTATCTTTGATAAAAGAGGCAAGAGTATACAATGGAGAAAAGACAGCCTCTTCAATAAATGGTGCTGGGAAAACTGGACAGCTATGTGAAAAAGAATGAAATTAGGACACTCCCTAACACCATACACAAAAATAAACTCAAAATGGATTAAAGACCTAAATGTAAGGTCAGACACTATAAAACTCTTAGAGGAAAACATAGGCAGAACACTCTATGACATAACATCATAGCAAGATTCTTTTTGACCCACCTCCTAGAGAAATGGAAAGAATAACAAAAATAAACAAATGGGACCTAATGAAACGTCAAAGCTTTTGCACAGCAAAGGAAGCCATAAATGAGACAAAAAGACAACCCTCAGAATGGGAGAAAATATTTGCAAATGAAGCAACTGACAAAGGATTAATCTCCACAATTTATAAGCAGCTCATGCAGCTCAATAACAAAATAACAAACAACCCAATCCAAAAATGGGCAGAAGACCTAAGCAGACATTTCTCCACAGAAGATATACAGATTGCCAATAAACACATGAAAGGACGCTCAACATCACTAATCATTAGCGAAATGCAAATCAAAACTCTGATGAGGTATCATCTCACACCAGTCAGAATGGCCATCATAAAAACATCTACAAACAATAAATGCTGGAGAGGGTGTGGAGAAAAGGGAACCCTCCTGCACTGCTGGTGGGAATGTAAATTGATACAGCCACTATGGAGAACAGTATGGAGGTTCCTTAAAAAACTAAAAATAGAACTACCGTACGACCCAGCAATCCCACTACTGGGCATATACCCTGAGAAAGCCATAATTCAAAAAGAGTCATGTACCACAGCGTTCATTGCAGCTCTATTTACAATAGCCAAGACATGGAAGCAACCTAAGTGTCCATTGACAGATGAATGGATAAAGAAGATGTGACACATGTATGCAATGGAGTATTACTCAGCCATAAAAAGAAAACGAGATTGAGTTATTTGTAGCGAGGTGGATGGACCTAGAGTCTGTCATACAGAGTGAAGTTAAGTCAGAAAGAGAAAAACAAATACTGTATGCTAACAAATATATATGGAATCTAAAATAAAAATTGGTTCTGATGAACCTAGGGCCAGGACAGGAATAAAGATGCAGACATAGAGAATGGACTTGAGGACATGGGGAGGGGGAAGGGTAAGCTGGGATGAAGTGAGAGAGTGGCATGGACATATATACACTACCAAATGTAAAATAGATAGCTAGTGGGAAGCCACCACATAGCACAGGGAGATCAGCTCGGTGCTTTGTGACCACATAGAGGGGTGGTATAGGGAGGGTGGGAGGGAGATGCAAGAGGGAGGTGATATGGGGATATATGTATACGTATAGCTGATTCACTTTGTTATCCAGCAGAAACTAACACACCATTGTAAAGCAATTATACTCCAATAAAGATGTTTAAAAAAAAATAGGGAAAAAAATAAATTAAGGGCTTTGTAAATTCTAAAGCTCTACACAAATCATAGTGATAACAGAGAATCCCTGCTCCCTTGAGGCTCCCAATCCAAGGAGGGGGGTCAGTATGAACTTTATGTCATCTCTTCTAACCTGGGATGGATGGGACATAGGATACTGGCTTTGGACTTGAACATGTTGTATTTTGTAGGATTATCTCTTCTTTTTCTTATCTTCTTCTCTTTTTTTCTTTCTTTTAATTGTTTGGCCTAAAACTTTCCAGGATAGCTGTTTCATTTCTCTAATGTATCCATTATGTTTGGGTGTGGTGAGGATGAAACAGAGGGAAGAGAATCAAAGGAAAAGCAGAGGCTGCAGAGGTTGAGTTGACCTGGAGAGAAATCCCTGAGCTTGCCCTGCAGCTGTCTCAGGCTCTCCCCCACCCTGGGCTGGGGTTGAGGCAGCAGGGCCTCACACAGGGCTCAGTGCCTGTCAGGACCCAGCTCCTCACCAGGGACTTGCCCCTCTCATAAGTTCTGTTCCCTCAGTGATCTAATTTTATCTTGTTGTCCTTTAATTGAATAGTGAATATCTGCTGTGAAACCACTGTATGTAAAGACTTACTCTAGGTTCTATGTTATTAACAAGCTTCCACACAAGACGCAACCCTGTCATTCAAAGACAATAACAATTGCTGTTATTTATTGATGACCGACATGTACTATTTATATGCAGCTAATGTGTGCATAGCATAGGCACGATGCCATGCCCTTTGGCATGTATTTATTCATCTAGCTGTCACAACATCCTTATAAGGAAAGTGCTGTCTTTATCCCACTTTACCATCCAGGAGCCTGAGTTTATGTAATTTGCCCAAGGTCACATGGCAGTGGTTGGCAGAGCTGGAGTTCTCACCTAGAGGGACTGCCCCAGAGCACGGCTCTTAGCCTGTGTGTCACGTGGTTTCTACCTTCTACGGGGAAAGAGAGGTCTAATGCATAATCACAACCGAAAGCAGAACTGCATAAATGTTGTAAGTGAGATACAAGGCATGCTGAAGGAACGCAGAGGAGATACTGGGGCAGCGTGAAGAGGGCAGAGAAGGATGCTCAGAGAGGCAGCTGAGAAAAGGCTGAGTGCCTCTGGCCCGGGGGAGAGTGGTCAAGACTGGCCCTGCTGAGCGTATGGGGAAGAGGTCATGGCTCTAGAGCCCTAGGTGTGGAATGATGGTGCGGAATGGGAGGGAGGGAGAGGCGAGGTGGAATCAGACTTGTTTCCAAGATGACAGCCCTCAACCACAGGGATGAACTATTATGCTAATGAGACAGAGACACCCTACGGGTCCTACAGGGTCCAGGCGTCCCAGAAACACTCTTCTGGGGTAGAAGTAAATGGAGACGTGGTGCTACAGGCTGCTGACTGGAGTTATTTAGGGCCAAGCAGAGCCCTGATGCTCTGTCTCATTACTCTGGGGACCCAGCCCTGGCTCCCTGATGCTTACTCTTTTCTCTGCCCTCTCTTGCAGCTCTTGCTGGAGGCCACCATGAGCTCCCTCTGGTGCTCCGGGACCGGAGATGTCATCGAGGACTGGTGTCGATGTGACCCCACCGCTTTCGGAACTGATGGACTCCCTGCCTGTGCGCCTCTCCCACAGCCCGTGTATGATTCCCTTTCTCGGCCTTTCTCTTGCTTGTGTGCCTCGCCATTATTCTGCAAACATATGTTAAAGGGTGTCTACTCTTTTCCAAGCAATGGGCTGGGTCCTGGGGAACAGAAAGAAAAATATGGTGCAGTACCTGCCTTAGGGGCGCTTTCAGTCTTCTAGGGAGGCAAGTGAACCAATGTAACAGTAGCAGAGATGGTAGGATAAGAGTTATATGAGACATTTAAAGACAGTGTGAAAAGGGAAGAGTCGAGTCTGAATTTGAAGAATAGTGAAGGCTTCATAAAGGACATAGCACTTGAATTTCTCCCCAAAGGTGGAGAAAGCAGGACAGCATGGCTAGAAGAAAAGAGGGGTAAATGTATTGTTGCCGTGGAGGAAGATAGAGGTCAGTAATAAGACCCAGGACAGCAACACACTTACTGGGTGTCGGGCACAGTGTGAAGCAGTTAGGTACTGTTATCACCACGACCACCCCCTTTAACAGACAGGGAAATGGATTCCGATGGACTGAATAGTTTTTCCATGGTCATAGAGCAGGAAGCAGGGCCATAGGTAAGAGACTGTGATCTTAACCATAATAGTATAGTACACAGAGGCTACAACTCAGAGATGACTTTGGGTAGAACCAGCAGGGTTTGGTGACTGATTGACTGTGGGAGTGAGAAGGAAGGAAAAGTGGAGAATGGACTTAAGACTTCTGACCTCAGTGGCTGGGACAATGAATAGGCTACAGCTGAGAAAAGAAGCGTCCCAGGATAAGCAGGTTCAAGGAGGAGGTTGGTTCCGTTTGGACCTGCCTGAGAATTATAGTGGGGCAGTCGTATAGAAATAGTCAGTGGTCATGAGGAAAGATGACCTGGAGCCCTATAACAAAGTAAACGCTCGAGATAAGAAGATTGAACTCAGCCTCAAAGAAATGAGAAATGGAACCACAGCTATGAGAAAGGATGCTCCAGAATGACTGTCATCTGGGAAGAGCAGAGGGTCAGGGATGTGCATTAAGGGGCATCTGCATTTGAGGGGTGAACAAAGTGCAAAGGTGGCTGAAAATGAACATGTCCAGTTTTCATACACTCAGAGGAAGGCTGAACAGAACTGGCTGAACTCATGTAAAGGGCAGGAAACCCTGTTGGCCTCGAATGTGGCATCTGCCATGGGAGTAAAGCACAGAAATGTTGTGTCTAATAAAGAGGGATGGTAGGACGAGCTGGAGGAGCCTGGATTGGTAAGGCCAAGAGAGCCCAAAGGGAGGATCCTGACTCAGTAACTGGAGGGCTGAGTAAGCAGGAGCAAAATGGCAGGAGGAAACCAGCAAGTGAGAGGCTGGTCTGTGTGCATACTGCTATCTGGTCTGTTCCGTGAAAGTGTGGGTGGGCCTTAAAGGGCCAGGACTGAGCAGGAAGAACATTGAGAAAGAGGAGAACACAGTGGTACAGGGTCATCACAAGCCAATGCCTTCTTTTGTCTACAGGCCTTCTCTATGTGGGCCATTTTAGACACGCCAGCCATTGGCTTCTTGCTCTTTACAAGCCATGACTTAGACCTCTCAGCTCAAAAGAGAGTCAAGCTCATTATTAGTAAAAGGTCTTTCTTTTGGCAGAAAGGGAACTCTGGAAGATGGTTCTTCTAGCCTGATTCACCAGCTAAGAGAGCTACCTTTGACATACAACACTAAATCAGGTGGATGCCAGATCTAGCCATTGGTGTCCTAGGGCTGATTTCATTTCAAAATCTGCATTTACTAAATGTCGTAGCAAAAGAGATCTAATTGGGCTAAATTTCCATAAACAGGAACATCTACAAAGGACTTCACTTTTCTTGTCAACTCTCGTCACTTCTTCCAGCAGCAAACCGTAATTTCTTGAATTTTTATCGGTAGTTGGATATAGGAATGCACTCTAGTTTTACACTAGCCTCTTTAAATCATACACACTCCTATTTCTCAGTAGAGGCCAGCCTCAGTCCATGTTTTCACGGAATCTGAGTTCTCAGTAAGGCTTAGTTACTTACTTAAGCTTCCTAATGCTTTTTTCTTCAAAACAGCCCTCTGCATATGATTCTAATGAATGAATATCTGCACTGTTTGGGGTCTGTTCCATCTTTAATGTCATATGTAAACTATGCACTCCTTCATAGTAAGCCACTAAAGAGCGTGTGGTTTGTGTCATTCTCCCACCAGTTGAATTCCTCACTGTTGCTCCCACAGCCTCCCATCATGTCTTGTTAAAGTTCTCATCACACACTATTACAGTCACATGCAGAATTTGTATGTTGGTCTAGTGACCACTCCATAAGAGGAGGGGCTGGAGTTGGCTTTTGCACCAGTGCACCTTCAGCACCGAGCACATTCTTGTAAGTAGTGGGTGCTTAATAAATATTCGTTGACTTGAAATTGAACATTGCTTTGATGGGATCCATCCACAGTACCTTGCCTGGGGATCCTTGAGACCAATGACACATCTGGTGAGCTGAGTGTAGGCTAGAGCACCAGGATTATGGGTGGTCATGAGATATGGGAGCGAAGGTTGGGAATGAATGGCAGAGACTCATGTAAGGGAGGGAGGCTGGTGTGAGATGAACAGGGAAAACTCCCTAAAGCCAGTGGTCTAGGAAGAAACAGGGGACAAGAAGCAAGTGGGAAACCGAACGCACACACGTGACGTCAGAACAAGGCAGAGAATCGAAACCTCTGGGATCATTGGAAGATCCATGCCAATGAATGTTAATAGTGTTTGAGTCTCTACAATAGTGTTTATTGAGTCTCTACAAGTATAAAGAGTTATGAGATGGCAGAGTGGTCAAAATGGACAATTTACATGACACAAGGAGACAATGAATTGGGAAAAGCAAGGCAAGACTAGAGTCTGGAATCAGGGTATTCATAGAAACCCAAGAGTAAAGACAGAAACTGAAATCAGAACCTGGGTGTGCAGGCGTAGGACAATGCCCTGAGGAGAACTTGGCATGTGTCCAACTTTCTCTGGCCCAGTAAAGCCCCCTATGAGCATTACCTGCAAACTGAGCACGTGTTAGTACCCGTAGCAAGAGGGGAAGCCAGGGTTCCGCCAGCAGGGCAATCCTGTAATGTTCTCGAAGCTGAGCTGACTGTCCTTCTTAATGCAGAGCTCTCCCAGACGTCACCTTTAGTGGGCCTTGGTATGAGCATTATAGGCACATTTTCTTATTTTTCAAGAGCAAACCCAGAAATTACATTTTCAAGCCCTATAAAGTGCTACTCCAAAGGCCCTATCCACTAACCCTGTAAAATGCAGGCATTCCTTCATCTTTGACTCACCTGCTTATTTATTTACAAATATATGTTGAGTCCCCAATTTGTGACAGGCACTTAGATGAACAAAATATAGACTTTAAGGATCTTCAAGAATCTTTATTTTACAGTGAAGGAGACACACCCTCAAAGAAATCATCCTAGTGGTTGGTTAAGAAAGGTTAGAAAGAAGAGTTTACGCTATAATAATAATTGAGAAGGTGGCCAGTAGTGGTATTGGGGCTGGGCCCCCATTTCATGTTTCTTGCTGTCTGCACTCAGGCTCAGACTCTCCACGGTTCATGAGCCCAGCAGCACCCTCGTGGTCCTGGAATGGGAACACTCAGAGCCTCCAATCGGGGTGCAGATTGTAGATTACCTCATCCGTCAAGAAAAGGTCACTGACAGGATGGACCACTCCAAGGTGGAGACAGGTGAGCATCTCCCACTTCACAGGCTCATCTTGATCCAGGGTGGCAAAAAGAAAAGAAAAGGAAAATGTCCTGCCTCCTGGCTTTGCCCTGGGTCCCCAGGCAACGTAGGAGGAGCAGGGAGAAGCAGCAGCAGCTATCCTTTCCATTTGAGAGTTTTTGCATGGTGAGCATCTGACAAAGTCTTGTTTTAATTTTGTTTTTGTTTATGAAAGAGGTGTCCATTTCATTGTCTCTAGGCACAAAGAAACAACAATACAGTACACTAGTTATCCTAGCCCATAATTAGGAAACAATTCTGTGTTAACCACTGCCATGATTACAGAAAAAGTTTCTTTGCTAATAACCCCAACTCCCCACCCCATCCAGGCAAAAGCATGTAGAAACAGATGTTCTTATTACCCCATGTCTTATCCTAAAGCAAACCTTGCTTTTGCCAGGTACAGCTAGAAGAGAGACGTCTTAAAGGAGTGGAAACACCCCATGAAAAATGTTTCATGCCTTAGTATTTCACTGTCTATACATAGGGAAAGGTGAACATAAATCATTCCTAAAACTGACGCATGAGTATGGGCACCAGCAGGGTGGTAGCATCCACAGTCTAGTGCAGGGTAAATAGCTTCTGGTGAAACTATCACTGTGGCTTGGAAACATATGCACTGCCTTTGGGCATAGAGCGCTGGCTACGGCTTCTTCCGAGGCTCTTTCCTGATGCGCACAGGTACTGCAAAGGTCTGGCAATGACCGTTGACCAGAACAGCTGTTTTCTGCCCAAGTCAAGAACATGTCATAAAAGAGCTTGCAGATGTGCTATGTATATCTTGCTTTGGTTGTCTCAGCTAACTCTGGACAGATGGCTCCAAACTGATTAAATATGAAACAGAAAAGACCATTCCTTCTGGGTCTCCTTGCCCTACTAGGAATTTGAGAAGACCAGGGACCGAGTGATTTTAATGTTAAGTTCTAACGGAGTCAGTCCCAACCAGGTGTTGCTTGGCCATCCCTGTTTCTCATGCTTTTTCCATTCCTTCCCCTCTGGGCAGAAACGGTGCTGAGCTTTGTTGACGACATCATCTCCGGAGCGAAGTCTCCTTGTGCAATGCCCTCTCAGGTCCCGGACAAGCAGCTCACCACCATCTCTCTGATCATACAATGCCTGGAACCTGACACCATCTACATGTGAGTGACAGACACCTGTCTAGTTATTCCTTACCCTGAATGCCCCCAGACTTTTAGCTGGTTCCTTTTAGCTACTTGAGTTCCTTTAGAGACTTCAAAAAACATGGGTGTCTCAAGTCTTGTCTCAATCAGCATTATAGAGAACCTTCTCGGTACTGGAGGGGGAGAACCAAGAAAGATAATATAGTCCCATCCTAGTTTGCAACATATAAACAACTAACGTTAACATCAGGCTGATTGAAATTAAAGCTGGATGTAAAAGAGCAAGGAACCTGTTGTAGAAAAGAAAGAAGTGATTCTTTCTAACTAGAGAGGACGTCATCTGAATTAGGTTGTGTAGAATTTCAGTAGGAAGCATAACGTTGGAAAAGGCACACTGGGTGAGCGGCGAGTAGACAACAGGGTAGAAGCAGATAGTGAATAAAGGGGATAGAAGAAAGTGAGCTTGGGAAAATAGAGTGAATGCTGTTAAGTCAGAGGAGATGATTAATTTTGTTTTGGAGGAAAGGAGTAGAATACCAAGAATTCTGCTCTAGTGGCATTGAAATAGATAGTGTACAGAGGTGAGAGATGGTCTTTCTTCAAAGAAAGTACAGTGAGCTCCTGTATTGTGGCACTTGGAACAGCTCTATTCTTTCTGGTAGCTCTTCCCCGTTTCCCTCGGTGCTCTGGGAACAACAGTAAAGTATTCGCGAAACAGACATAAAAGATACCAAGAGAGGAGAGATAGTGATGGAATCTAAGTCATGACGGGAAAAATGCGCGGGCGGGGGGTGAAGGCAGAATTCATAGCGATGTAGTTCTGCGACTCTTTGACCCCATCAGTATGAAAAACATTTAACAGTTTACAGATGAGGTCATGGGAACAGAGTCAAGGTTTCTGGAATAAATCATTTCCATTTCCATAGTGGAAGAGTTCAAAGATGAAAAGCACTAGAAATGTGAGTGGCGTGGATTGCAAGATGAACTTAGATGCTCACAGGAAGGAGATGTAACCAAGGGGCCAGGCTGATGAAAGTAAAGCACATAAAGACAAGTGGTATTCTGGAGGGGCTGGAAAATATAGAGAGACATAAATGATAATAGTAGGACAAAGGAAAATCTCCTTAGGATTCTCATCAGATGGCCTGAGATTTGGGCAGTCTGGCCCTTCATTAGGAGGGGAACAGGTAAAAGGAACAAAGATTTGGGAACATGGAACACCTAACCTGCTGTAAATGCCTCAAACTCAGTGAAACTGGAATTACCATTTATAATGAGGGCCCACTAATTCCTGTCACTAAGTAACAAACGTTAATTAGGAATTTCAAAGTTCCTACAAGCGCGAGGCTGGCATGGTTGTCCGTTGGGGGTGCCAGCCCTTACCCACTCTGGGACCCTCCTCATATGGGCCTTGGTCTGGCTACATTTCACAGAGACCCGAGGCCGATGGCTTCTCCCACTCTGCTATCCTAGGTGAGCTTCTAGTGTCTCCCTCTTAAGTCTTGTAAAACACAAACGTTCTGTCAAGATTGATTGCTGAAGAAATTAAGAGAGAGTGCACTGGGCAGAGGGAAAAAACAGCCAATCTCCACTAGGTGGCGCTGCAGATCACGTGCAGAGAGCATGCAGGCGGGCCTGGGAGAGACGTTCCTCCTTGCAGAGCCATCGAGTGGACCAGAGCTTCAGTCCCTGGTGCAAGGACAGGAAGGAGCCCTGCGTTAAGAGTTGAGAACACATGGGCCCCAAACCTGATTTTGTTTCTAACCACTAAGTGATTAAGCAGAACACTGAACGTTTCTGCAACTAAGTTTTCTTATCTGTAATATGGAGGAAGGCAGCCTTCATTTACGGAGGGTTCACTACGTGTAGGTGCTTCTGGGAACCACCACCCCCGACCCTGTGAGATTAGGGTTATTGTTCCCATTTTATAGATGAGGAAACTGAGGTTCAGCAACGCTGAGTAACTTCCTCAGAATCACACAGCTTGTTGTCTGGGTGTGGCGGGTGGTTAAGAATTGAATCAAGGTTTGCATTCTCTTATCTGCGTCTCACTCCCCAGCCAGTCCAGGCTACTGGAAGGATCGAGCATGATCTTATAACTCAAGTGAAAGCATAGAGCTGGCTCTTCACCTGGGGTCCACGGAGGCAGAATGGCCTTTCAGTATAGATGGCTTACTTTGTCATCCTATGCACTTTGATGCATTGGAAAAGCATTATTCTGAGAAGGGTCGACTGTACGAAAACAGTTAAGAATCCTGGTTAAAAGAGATCTTAAAGTGTGTCCGGTACTCTATCTTCATTTTACAGATGAGGAAACTGAGGCCAGAGTGGGGAAGTGACTCCCCGGCCTTGTAGCCTACCACACCCCACCACAGCGTGCCCTCACAGCAGAGCTGCTGCCTTAGGGGACGTGAGACAACGAACAGATAATTCAGAAAAAGGGAGTGGATTTGGAGCCATCCGTAGAAACCACCACACCTGGAGGGGGCAAGTGTGAAAGTCGCAGACAGAGACAGTCAGCCCCTGGCAGGAGGCCCAAGGATACTCCATGCACTTCAAGTTTCAGTCCTTTAAAACATCAGCCCTGGAGCCAGAGCAGGGCTGCGTTGGTTCACACACACACACGCACGCATGCACACACACACAATATACATGTCGTCACACAGGCTCTAACAACAGGCTGAACAGTCCCAGCAGCCAGGCAGAGGTGGAAAGGGCCCAGGAGCTTTGGACGAGACAGTGAATGGACTTACACATTATCCCTCTGGATTGGGAGCAGGGCTTATCTCTTCTGTCCAGTAATTCTGGCTATTACTACCCTACGAGTGTCCAGGGTGGAAATGATGCTGCTGACTATAAGCGGAGGACCTTCCTGAAATAACTGCACACGACATTTCCACATGAAACGTATAGAGTGTTCCCCAGGCTTGCTTCAGTAGTAAAAATAATCTGACTACTCCTCAGGGTCCCTCCAGGACCGAGGGAGCCAGGACCACTGAGGATGTTTTTTTAGGTCAGGCATCCTCTCTACTTAGAAGGATGTGGGAAGACTTTTGTTTCCTAATAAAGGTAAGGGCTTTGCCATTAAAAATGGTAAGGACTTAGGGTCCTAAATTTTTTTACTAATTGCCCGGTGAGAATAATGAGAATTAATTACAGCATACACAGTTTCATCCCAGCCCAAGATCCAATAGAGTTAGTGGGAACTCACAGCAGGATTGAGCACAAAGCAAACTCTGAGGAGTGGGACAAGCGGGAAGGGGTGAGGATTAACTGCATCCCAGGCACTGAGAGAGAGCGTCCATCTGACAGCCACTTTGGTACCTGAAGCTTAGGACATTTCTCAGGGAATTTCTCCAGGGAAGTTGCTAAACATTAAAGGTTCAAGGTTAAATAAGGGTGCGCTACAAAAGGTGGCTGGAACCTACCGTAGACAGTCTAGGGCAGGTGACCCCTAAGCTTGTAAATATCCAGGCAGACAGCATCATGTAGCAAGATGCCAGCCCTGACCTGGAGTCCCAAGGCGATGCTCGGGGCCCTGGGAGGCGGATGGGAAAAGATGAAGCAGGGCCGTCTTACAGAGGACAGGACAGCAGGCAGTCTGGATCTCGGGGTGGGGGTGGGGGGGCGGGCTCAGGAGTGTGGGCTCAGACACCCAGTTGCGGAGGGACCAGTGAAGGAAGAGAGCACAGAGGTGAGAACCGGGGCCCTGGGCCTGGCTCACACTAGCAGCCCTGTGACTTTGCCAGTGCCTGGGCAACAAACAGGGCTTCCTATCTCCTGACTCTGATGAGAAGGGGCAGCCAGAAGTGGGATCAGGGCAGAGTCTGCAACAAAGATCAAGCGACCCACCTCTGAGCAGGGAGACGGACTTCCTACACGTCAGGGGCCCTGTCGTCAGGATCTCCGGTGAGAGAGATCCCTGCTCCATGAAGGGTACATGAGGGTGAGGGGGAATTCACCCATCTGGGAACCCCTGATCATGAGGTGCAGGTCTGCAGTCTGCCCTGGGTACCTCTGGGCCCATCTCTGAGAAACAGCTCAAGGTGGTCTGGAGCAGAAGGGCAGAGGAGGGAGTTGAGACCTGGCCTGAGACCGGCTTGTGAGATACGACTGGGAAATGGAGCAGTGCCAGACAGGGTAGAGCGGACATGCTGGCTTCAGGTTTGGTGGCCTCAGTCACATTTCTAGAAATAGTAGCAAAAGGCTGATCAGGTGTGTATATGGGGGGTGGGGAACAATGCAAAATTCCAGGGGCTGCCATTGCTCGGGGTCCAGGCAGCCCAGTGTGTGAGGCTGGATGCAAAGGGCTCACTCAGACCTGGGATGGGAGGGATGGTGACGGGGGAGAAGCCAGTCCCTGGATTTCGGATCAGGGTGGGAGAGGGGTTTAGTACTAGGTGAGGTGGTAGATCTGAACTAAGTAGCAAGACAAGAAGCAGAGGACAGTAGAACGGACAGAGACACCTTGTGCACATAAGATGAGAAAGCCAAGCACCTGGTCCTTGTCTGACTGACAGCAAGGAGGCTGGGCGGTCCCGCGGGAGCACACGGGCAGGTCTGCACCCAGCTGGGCCAGCACATCCAGTGGGATGTGATTCCAGCATGAGACTGGAGAAGGCAGAGGGAGGGAAGACAACACATCAGGACACACAGGTTCTTAACACTGACCGTTCCCTGGGCTTCTCTGTGGGGAGGCAGTCGTAGATGCAAGGCTGTCTTTTCTCTGCTGAGAGAAACTTATATTTCCTGACGGAATCATTAGGCCATTTCCATTCCTTTTCTACCTCATCGGTTCAACTGTCTTAACATTTACCTTAACATGTACCGGGCCCCTCTGTCCTGGGGCATCTTTCTTCTTTTCACATCTCTTCCTCCCTGTAGCTCTGCCAAGAGGAAAGAAAATCCAGACTTGCCAATAAATGCAACCTCCCATGGCGACAGCAAAAGAGAAAGAGACAAGAAAAGCAGCATTAATGATTTGTTTCAGACTCACTAGATTAGTTGTTAGAGGTCCCGGGCACCGACACCAGAGGTTATCTTCATGGTTATATTCAAATTCCTGTCTGAGTAGCAGAACCTGGCGTTGCTCTTTCCTCTCCATCGAATTCCATCACCCAAGGGGGAAATTTTACATTCAGCCTTTGATGGCCGGGTCTTCATCCTCTTCCTGATGTGTGTGTGTGTGTGTGTGTGTGTGTATGTGTGTGTGGAAGGGTGGAGGGGGCTCTTAGAACCACATCTTCTCGTTGCCAGGGGTAGCATAAGATTTCCACTCTGGACTCCTGGTCCACGGCGGGGAGCACCTAAGTGGGTCAGAAGGAACTGCATACAGGAGATAGAGCCCCTAGTCACAGGCACGTCAGGACCCCCCAGCTCTGGTGTTTTCACTTCTGACTTAAAGAGGAGAGTAGTCCTCAGTGCTCGGCATAAAAGCCTCAACTGGGCACAAGATGAACAGAACAGAATTAATATAATTTATGCAATGTCATTGAGCTCCAGGTACTGCGCTAGGTCTTCCTGTGCTTTATTATCTCATTTAATCATCGCAGTGACCTACAAGCAGTTTTATTATCAGCTCCATTTCACAGAATAGGGAGAGTAAAGCTCAGAGGAGTTAACTGACAACTCCACATGGCAGGGAGTGGAGGCTTCAGACCCACTTCAGACCATCTGTTTCCACAGATACATGCTCTTTCCCTCAGCTTGGTGGTTGTCAGAATGGAACTGGCATCAGAATCACCTGGAAGGCTTGTCATAGCACAGATCTTTGTCGCCCCCCCTAGAGTTTCTGATTCAGTAGGTCTGGCATGGGGCATGAGAATGGTCATTACTATCAACTTCCCCAGTGATGCTACTGGTCTGGGGACCCCACTTTGCTCGCCATGAGGTAATATCCTCAAGACAGCAAATGACAGCCCAAGACCTACCGGGAAGCAGCAAGAGGCTCTAGACTGCATGCTTTATGACCTGGTGATGGCAGTAAGTGCATGGCAGGGTGGCGAGAGCAGCCAGGGGCAAACCCGCCCGTCCAGTAAGGCTTGGCTGTCAGCTGGACTGCAGGTTCTCTCTGTTAATGCTACCCTCCCCTCCCTGCCAGGTTCACCCTGTGGGGAGTGGACAACACAGGACGACGCTCCAGGCCAAGTGACGTGATCGTGAAGACCCCTTGCCCAGTGGTGGATGATGTCAAAGCCCAAGGTAAGAGACACTGAGGCCAGCAGAGTCTGCAGAGGGATGCTCCAGGGACCTCCCCTCGCCATGGGGAAAGGGCAAGCAAGAGAGTCAAACAGAACAACCTGAAGTTCAGCAGGGAAGGGGGAGAATTCAAGGCTCAGGACAGGAGCATCTGCCTTCCAGGAACTCCTCAACCTCTGCCTCTGGCGGAAATCTGCATTGCATCCCGTTATTCCCACATAGTCTGTAAGTCAGAGAGCCAGTAGGAGATACTGGTGAAAGCCCCAGACACACATGGCGATGCACCAGGTGCTTATGTACATGGTACCAGGTGCTTTAGTACCTGTGACCTCTGCCCTCAGAATGCTGATCGGATAACTTACTCTCTTCATATTTTTTGGTACACATCTGAAAGATTAGCATAGGAAGGCTACAGATTTAGAATTAATTGCTATATCACTCCCTCCCTACCAAAGATGTGTCAGAATCTTCATTCTGTATTTTAGAGTTGTTATGGACCAGTTCTTTGGTAAAGAATTGTCCCTCTTCAGTGCACCAGAATGAGCCCCTGTCAATTAGGAAGAGTTTGTTTTCAGTCAACATCCATTACACGAATAGCACACTTCTCGCTGCTTCTTCTCCTCATGAAGCTCCCTGGAGGTCTTGATATCGTCACTTGCTCTAAGGCTTATTACATCCCCTCCACAACCAGAATTTAACTCTCTTGGGCACCACTTCTGTGGGGCTGTGGCACCAGTTAAAGTGATCCGATCAACTAGTAATTTCTGTCAACAGTTGGACAGCTAACGGACCGATAGCATACGCACATTAACAGAGATGGTGACTGATGCTAGAAGTTTAGGTTGTGCAAGTTTTAATAGGAGAAATGCTGTTGCCAAGCTGGCATGTGGTACCCCTCAAATCACCTTAACTGTGGCTCCTGACTCCAGCTGTATGAAGTTGGCTATGAGTTGACACAATCCCACAATGTTCAAAGGGTGATTCAAAGTCACAGTGGGTAGAGAGACCTAGACCTACTTGAATTAAAATCACTGATGCTGTAGCACTTTACACCTTCTGAAAGGACTTTCATTTATTGCCTCATTTAACATGCATGGCATGTTAAAGGCACTGTTATTTTCAACACAGAAATCTGATCACATAACGCCTCTTCTTACAACTCTTTAATGGATTGCTATTCCTCTTGTGATGAAGATCAAAATATGTAACAGGCATATTAGGACTTAAATGGAGGGACCCTTGCCCACTTCACCAGCCTCTTCTTGCCCACACTCCCCATCAATCTCTGTATTTCCTGAAGCCTCACTGCCTTTCTCAGTTCCTCCAACACACCATTTCCATTTCCAACACGGAGCCTTTGCACGTGTTAGTCTCACTACCTCAAATACTCTCCAGTTCCACCCCTTTCACTGATTAACTCCTCTCAGCCTGCAGATCTCAGAGCAAGTGTCCTTCCTCAGTACGGAAGGGGTCCAGGGCCACTGCTAGATGCCCTCATAGTACCATGTTTCTTTCTTTCAGAACATTTATCTCAGTTTGTTATTATAATGCCTTGTTCAATATCTGTTTATCTCATTAGACAGTGAGTTCCATGAGAGCAGAGTTCTGTTCTCTGTTTGCCTATGATTATGTCCCTAACACTTAGAAAGGAGCATGGTGACTGACTCGTTCCAGGAAACGTAGACTCTGGAGTCAGACCACCCAGGGTCAAATTTCTGCTCTACCATCTAACTACTTGACCGTGGGCAGGTTACTTCACCTTGTGCCTCAGTGTACTACTCTGTAAAATGGGGTGGGGCATAATGGTACCCTAGATAATAAGTTTCTAGTGAGAGTTAAATTAGTGAATTTATGTAAAGTGTTTTTAAGTGCCTGTCCAGTAGTAAGTATTCAGTAACTATTAAGGAGTATACATTGTGGGATTGTGTCCCTCATGGTCAACCTGATGCAACTGGAGTCAGGAGCCACGAACAGGATGATTTTCAGGCTACTAGCACATCAGCTTAGACACAATATTTCTCTTATTGAAACTTTCCCAACCTAAACTTCCAGCATCAGTCAATGTCTCTGTTAAGATCATTAACCATGCCTAGAGTTTGTTCTCAAGTAGGAACTCAATAAATATTTATTTATTTATGTACTTATTTATTTTTATTGGAGGATAATTGCTTTACAATGATGTGTTAGTTTCTGCTGTACAGCAAAGTGAATCAGCTATATGTATACATATAGCCCCTCCCTCTTGGACGTCCCACCCCGCTAATCCCACCCATCTAGGTCATCACAGAGCACCAAGCTGAGCTTCCTGTGCTTTATAGCAGGTTCCCACTATCTATCGATTTTACGCATGGTAGTGTATGTATGTCAATCCTAATCTCCCAATTTGTACCACCCTCCCCTTCTCCCCCGTGTCCACATGTCCATTCTCTTTGTCTGTCTCTATTCCTGCCCTGCAAATAGGTTCACCTGTACCATTTTTCTAGATTCCACATATATGCGTTACTATATGATTTTTTTTCTCTTTCTGACTTACTTCACTCTGTATAACAGACTCTAGGACCATCTACAACTCTACAAATGACCCTATTTCATTCCTTTTTATGGCTGAGTAATATTCCATTGTATATATATGTACCACATCTTCTTTATCCATTCATCTGTCATTGGACATTATATTGTTTCCATGTCCTGGCTATTGTAAGTAGAGCTGCAGTGAACATTGAGATACATGTGTCCTTTTGAATTATGGTTTTTTCAGGGTATATGCCCAGTAGTGTTATTGCTGGGTCATATGGTAGTTCTATTTTTAGTTTTTTAAGGAACTTCCATACTGTTTTCCATAGTGGCTGTACCAATTTACATTCCCACCAACAGTGTATGAGGATTCCCTTTTCTCCACACCCTCTCCAGCATTTATTGTTTGTAGATTTTTTGATGATGGCCATTCTGACCTGTGTGAGGTGATACCTCATTGTAGTTTTGATTTGCATTTCTCTAATAATTAGTGATATTGAGCATCTTTTTATGTGCCTCTTGGCCATCTGTATGTCTTCTTTGGAGAGAGGTCTGTTTAGGTCTTCTGCCCTTTTTTTTTTTTTTTTTTTTCTTTGCGGTACACGGGCCTCTCCCTGCTGTGGATTCTCCCGTTGCGGAGCACAGGCTCCAGATGAGCAGGCTCAGCGGCCATGGCTCACGGGCCCAGCCGCTCCGCGGCATGTGGGATCTTCCCGGACCGGGGCACGAACCCGTGTCCCCTGCATTGGCAGGCGGACTCTCAACCACTGCGCCACCAGGGAAGCCCCTCCTGTATCTTAAATTGGTTAAACACTACCATAACCTGAGCATAGGTGCAAAAGAGCAATGGAAGATAGAGTTTTAAAGCTTGACTCAAGCCCACACTGGCTATATGACCTTGGGCAGGTAACCTGGCCTCATTTGTAGCACAAAGACATTCATATTCATTGTGCAGTGGTGGTATGAGGATTAGAATTCACACATGTGAAGTTCTTGGCAATTAGTAGGATGTTAATACATAAGTACCAGAGCTCTTTATATTCTATATACTTTTTATTTATATTCTTTATATTCTATATAATAAATACCAGAGATCTTTATAGTCTATATCACTGTCCACTTTATCTCTTGATCTTATTTTAACAACCTGAGAATTTTAAAGTCCTGAAAATCTGAATGGATTTCTCAGCTGAAATTATTTTTATTGCAGCTTAAAGATGCTGGTTACAAGGGTTTAATTGCTAAAGGGTTGGTACAACCCAGGTCTGGAGATATATCACCAGAAACCCTCCACCAAAGTGGATTCAAATGACTGCCAAGGTCATAAATTTCATTCATTTAGCTAACATTTTTTTTATCTATTATTTTGTCTGGCCTTGGTCTTGCCACTCAGGACACTGAGGAAGTGAGGTCTGGCTCCTGTTTTCGTAGGCAATGGGCAAGATAGACAAAAAGGGAAATTATTGCAATGCTTGGGCAGAGTAGAGGTAGAAATTTTATTTATTCCAACCCAGGAAACTCTTAAAATGATGACTCAGTCATCACCAGCAACCTTGAATTCACTTGGAGCAGTGACAAGGGATCAGGGCCTTTAGGCTAACAGGGGGTCAAGTGGGCAAAGTCTGGCTTAGGAGCCTGTAGACTTAGCCTCTTCATCCCCAGATTTAACACTGGATCTGAGACAAAGCTCTCCAGATCTCAGTTCCCAGCTGTTTAGGAAGAAAATGTCAACAAATCTCCTTTCTGACAGGTTTAATGAGAAAATATTTAATGATAAAGTGCTTTGAGCTCCACAGGAAAAAATGCCAAGGCTACACAAATTCATTGCCACTTTGCCACATCACCGAGTTCAATCTTAGCAATGTATACCTTGGAGGCAGAAATGTAAGAGGTATAAATTAAGCCAAAAGATCACTCGTTTGGAACTGCAGAACGCACTGGATTCAATGTACATGTCAGCACAGATCTACAAGCTTGCCTTCCTACCTGTCTGGGTGGCCCTAGCAAAAAGACCCGCATTCCTGCAGTCACGGGGCCAGGTTGCTTTTGGCACTGTGGCTACTCCAGGTTCTTCACATGGCTGGAGGCGTGACCTGACAGTTCCCGACTTCATCCCTGAGCCGAAGGCTGCTCCCCGCTGCCCAGGGCTTCCCCATTGCTTTTGCAGGACTCACTTTGTACCCAAGCATGCAGCTTAGAGGTGCAGGGGAGTTAATGCCTCATGGGGGCAAATGTGAAAAGTCCCCATGGACCAATCCTGAATGGGAGCTGGATATAAAGTCTTCTTCTGTTCTCCCCCAGATGGACCAGTGAGGATCCAATAGCTTCATACATCCTCTCCTGCAAAACATAGCCATCAACTCCTTAGAGCATTTTCTTATATTCACTCTTCCTCCTTTCTTGCCTCATTTCTCTCTATCCTCCCTCCTGCTTCTCTGGGAATGCATTTGCCAATAAAGTATCAATCTATGAGCTCTTGCCTCAGGCTCTGTATTATTAGGAAACATGGGTGAAGACAAAGAATATTATCACGTAAATTGACCTTAGAGAGATTCTATTTGAAGCCTTTCATTTTATAGAAGAGAAAACTGAAACCTGATAGGGCAGTACAGTATTCTTTGAGTAATATCACACACACATGTGTATATATACACACACATATACATGCATATACACACCTATGTGCCTGTATTTATAATCATTTATGTATATGTGTATATATATATGTGTGTGTGTATATATATATATGTATACGTGTGTGTGTGTGTATATATATATGTGTGTGTGTGTGTATAATCTTATTTATTGGCCTTTTCTCCCATCCTCAGAAATAGCAGACAAGATCTACAATCTCTTCAATGGCTATACCAGTGGGAAGGAGCAGCAGACCGCCTACAACACCCTCCTGGATCTGGGTTCCCCCACGCTCCATCGAGTCCTCTACCACTATAACCAGCATTACGAGAGTTTTGGAGAATTCACCTGGCGGTGTGAGGATGAATTAGGCCCCAGGTAATCAGTAAACTTCATTATCTCTTTTAAAGACCTCAGCTTTTTGAAATTTTGTACCTCTTCCACTATAATACTGCCTTCATGAATTTGCAGATATCCTGGGTGAGCTTAGCTGCTGTAAGTCCTGTGCTTTTAGACAGCTTGGTTCATACTGATTAGTTATGGATAAGCTGTATTTATGCTGTATTTAAGTCAAGCCATGAATGCATTTCCTGAACTCTGAAAAAACCTTTGCCCTTGAGTTGTTTTACCCCCTCTTTATCATGCTGACACAGCATTCCAAAGGCTAAACCGTAGGAGCCAAAAGCTTAGTCTTTTGAAAGAAAATTAGGAATTTTATTGAAGAGGTTATCCAAAAATATTTACTGCATATGAACTTTACATATATGCATTATACAGACGTATTTCGAGCTAAATTCTACATTCTCTTGAAAGGCAGAATGGGGGTAGCCAATGACCCATCTTGACATCTAACTTGGCCAAAGTTAGGATAATGTAGTGTTTGCCAACTTGCCCTGGCCCCAAGGCTACAACTTCCTAATACTCAGTACTCCTGCTTTTAGGTTATATAGCCCAGATAGAGTTCTTGGAAAGAGAGGAATGGGAAGAATGCGTAGAGATAACACCTTTCCTTTGTTCCATTCAACATGGCTGTGTATTGCTGCTCTGAGAGGAGAAGATTTCTCTGGAAATACTAAGATTTTCAGATAAACACAGTGAAGAGGCTTTTCACGTGGAATGTCCCCAAACTTATACATCCCAAAACTATTTAGGAGTTCATAAAGAAAAAAGAAATAGCGGGGGGAAGGAAGGGAGGGAGGGAGGGAAGGAAAGAAAGAAGAGAAAGAAAGAGAGGAGGAAAGTAAATGAAGAAAATCAATACAGTAGGATCCTCTGGCACTCAGAATTCTTGCTCTCCTGCCAAAAGGGATCAATAAAAGTATCACCCAAAAGTCATCCCATGTGTCTGATATCTGATCAGTTGGAAAGGAGACTTAGTCTCAGGATGCCTCGTATGACCTGAATTTATAAACTTTTCTAGAAGACCATTGTACAGGACATCCCCCGCCCCGCTTACCTATTTTCTTACTTTTGAAGAAAGGAGAAAATCTAGGATTACCTTCCTAAAATAAAATGATTTTATGTGTAAGGTCAGGAAGAATCTTTCTGCATTCCATAAATTATTTCCCAAAGTTTATAAAGGTTGGTTATTCTTGGGCAAACAGATGCCATGGCTATGGACAGGACACAGAGGGAAATATATAAGGGGGCTTTAATTTGTTCTGTCTCAATTTTGGTAAAAAGCAAACCCTGGGTTAGAAGGTAGATATATATTATGAAATAGACTCCCTGCTCCATACCTTACCATTACTCCTGTCCTTATTATTACTCATACCTAATATCATCCCCTCTCTCCAGCTCTCTCCCCAATTCCCTTCATGCTCTCTCCTCCCTCCTTCTGACATTTATTGAGTACATATATGCAGTTCTTTGTCAAGGAACATAAATGTCACAATTTGAAAAGCACTAACATTGCATACATCATCTTGACTTCCAAGGGAATTTGGACTGCTTTTAAAATTTCTCTCTTGTAACTCAAGAGTCAGAAGGAAAATTGGTTAATGAAGAAAGTGCGCAGGGGGAAAAAATGCCGATCTCGTTGTAAAGTAAGGCCTGCTGCTGACTTGACAGACACTGTCTTCTCAAAAAGAGAAGACTCTCAGGAGTCTTCCCAGGAGACTCTTTCATGTGTAATACTGGTTTTTTAAGGCTATATATTAGGGGGGAAAATTGTAGTTTCATTAGCTTGTGGAAAATCAAGTTTCGCTCTTCAGTGTCATGGATCTGGGGGAGAACCACGGGAAACAAGAAGTCTCCTGCCTTGAGATACTTCACCGCTTTGGAGTTAGTTGTGAGAATAAGTAGAAAAGGGTCAGAGGGTACATACGCCCTGCAAGCAAGCAGAAAGTATTCCCTTGCTTCAGTTAAATCCAATTCCATTAAAATTCATGGAAGCCTCCATGAGAGTTGAAATACCTTGAGGACAGCCTTGGTCGCATTGCTCTTAAGAAAGAAGAAGGCTCTGAGATGGTCAAGGACATACCCAAATGAATTATTATCTTTTTTTTAAAAGGGAGCAATGAAAATAGCCACAAACAACTCCATGGGCTAATTAAATCCATTTGTTTGAAAGGATGGCTAGGATGTGTTCCTTTATCCACTTCTTCAAGATGAGGCAGATGCTGCCCTTTACTCTTTCTTCTCTCCCCCTTCATCCACATCCCAAGAATGTGTCAACAGCTAATGACATGCAGCAGGACAGATTAAGAGGAAGGCCACCAAAGTCCCTGTTGATGATGACTTTTGGAAAGCCTGCTTGGCCAAAGGGCAGAGGCTGATGGGCAGAGGAGAGGCAATCTGCATAAGGTGTGACTTAGTCGGCAGAGTGTTTGATTTTCTCTGACCCACCATTGCAGTGGGAGAAAACTTGACTGGCCTCCGATGACCTCACACTCTCTGGGTCCCTTGACTTTGCTGCCACAGCTCAACACCTTGCTTCCAACGTCCGTCATCCCCGCCCGTCTCTCGCTTGCCCTCCTAGGAATGTGGTGAGCTCACCCCTTGTGACGCTCGTAGCCAGGACGGAAGAAGAGGCATGAAATGAATGTGCTTCTTGTTCTTGAGAGCTCATTCTAAACTTGGTGAAGAAACTTCCAGTTTCTGGAAAGAATTGTTGATTGCATTAGAAAAGAGATGCTTCCTCACGTGTTAAGTTAGCCTAGCAGTTGATAAATACTGCAAGGGGTCCTGTTCATTGAACTTTCCAGAACAGATTTTAGAGCCTCACGTGGGCTTGTTGGAATAAGAGACTATTCTTTCATGGGTCTCTGGTCACCCATGGTTTTTTGAAGAAGGGAAAGAACACAGCTAAATGAGGGAATCCCCGTTCCTTCACTTATCCTGAGTGTTCAGAGTCAAAGCCAGTGCGGGCTGAGAACTGGCCGTCAGGCAGTCCCATCTCTAACACCAGAAGTGGATGCCAAGAAGAGGCCGTACACCAGTGAGCTAGATCCTGGCGACAGCCCGCTTCCCCAAGCTATGCGCAGGGGGTCTCACACCCTATTCTTGGCCCAGTGGGATCACTCCTTTACAGTGTGTGTGAACTTGGGGAGACCTTGCCCTCCTCTTCCCATTCTCTCAGGGATCTGCAACAGCTCAGGTGCCCTCTCATCACCTCGTCTTCTTCCCACTCTTTGGATGGGGTCTCAGGGGTCTCAATGGCACTAGCCTCCTGACTTTCCGAGGGAGATTGCAGAACAGAGCAGGAGCTCACCTGGGGGTTAATTAGGTGATGCGTGCCACTGAGAGTCTGCATTTTCCCAAAGAATGACCCTATGTCAATATGCACTGAGGGCACTATTGTTCGTGCCCTTATTACACTATAATTACCTTCATACAGGCATAATGAGTTACACTTGATATCCCTCAAAATGCAGTATATTGGCGGCTTCTACTCAGTTCAGAAATACCCTTGAAAAGGGAAACATCCAGTCAAACACATTATTTGTCATTTAATGGTGATAAATTACTGGCTTTAAAGTAAATTGGTCCGATTTGTCAGCTCTATGATTTGAAAAGAGCATAAATCCCCACTAAAGTATGTCATTTCCTCTTCCGTATTTGTCCTTATTGCATTTTGTTTCTTTGTTTCCATTTTGGTGCCCTACTCTGCTCGTCCGTCCTTATTAATTAATTATTTCATTCATTCATTCATTCTTCCATTCGTTCATTCATTTTCTTGACAAGTATTTATGGAGGTTCCCCCTCTTCTAAGCGCCAGCCATGGCACAGTAAGCAAAATAAACGGGGCTCTTCCCTCTTGACGTTTAAAGTCTCACACTGTTTACCTTTCCTGCCTTCTCTTCTTTCTAACCTAAGCATCCTCCATGCTTGATCCATAGGAAAGCTGGCCTCATCCTTTCTCAGCTTGGGGATCTCAGCAATTGGTGCAATGGACTCCTTCAGGAACCCAAGATAAGCTTGCGACGCAGCTCCCTTAAGTACCTGGGCTGCCGCTACAGCGAGATCAAGCCCTACGGACTTGACTGGTCAGAGCTTAGCCGGGACCTTAGGAAGACGTGTGAGGAGCAGACCCTGAGCATCCCTTACAACGATTATGGGGACAGCAAAGACATCTAGCGCCATGATGCCAGAGAGCAGCTGCCAAAAGGAAGCAGGAGAGAGGAGGGGAAATGTCTGGGTTGGTGTGTGGATTTTTAATGTTTTTAAGGGAACATTCAAACCTCCACAGGCAACATCTAAACTAGCGAGAAGGTGATCCTTGCTTCCTGCAGAACTTCTCGGGTGTCATGTTCTCCATCTGTGTGGTCAGTAAGCCTGCTAGCCAGGGCTTCCTAAATTTCTTCTTAGGGAATTACTTTGGGGCTTGTTTTGCGGTTAATTTGTTTTGTTCATTTTTTGTCCAAGAGGTTCATCAAAATGCTCGGGTTCTGCCATGCTTCTCATGAAAGGGCCATTAGGTTGGTGCACCCTGTGCTCTCTGAGTTCCTATGTCCCTTGCACCTGGGGACAGATATGAGGCCAGAAAGTTGTAGAGTGGCCTCAGACCCCAGCCTCAGATGTCCTAGGGAAGCTCTCACACTAAGACCCTAAGCTCTGCTCACAGAGAACAACAGCAAGAAAACTGGGAAGGTGGCCCCTGTGTAGGTCTCATGGTTTCCGCCCCCGGCCTTCCGATTGCTATCTTCACACTGCAGAGGTGAACTTCGCCTCCATTATGGGCCCCGGTCGACCTCCTGGATTTTCAAGGGAATTTTAAGGGAATTAAATCTCCTTCTGGAAGAACTCTGCCTTCTCCTCTGAACAACATATCTTTAAGAGGCAATAAAATGCTACCTGTCTAATGCCCCTGCAGAGCAGTCTACCTGGGAGTCTGGTTAGCAGTCCATGTTCTCGAAAAAAAAAAAATGTAGTTTCTTCTTTTAAAAAGCTCCTGTACCTCCAGGGTGAACTTCTGCAGACCAGTAGTGCATGTCGCATGCCCGGATTCTCTGTGGTGTCTGCGCCGCTTACCTTGCACAGATCCGTCCCGGCTGATGTCCGCTCTGGTCAGGACGGGTCAAGGCCTCCATGTCAGTGTTTTAGTGAACTCAAGTTATTACCCATCACAAAACACTTCCGTCCATTCTCCCCTTTGCCAAATTTGCTTAGTTATGTTGCTAGTTTTGCAAATCATTTCTCTGGGTGAGGATTCCATTTTCACCCCCCATCTAGTTGCCAGGAGCAGCAGAGGTTCTGTGTAGGTGAGCTCCCCTGACCACAGGTAAGGGCCAGGCCACTGCTTCTGCCCCGCTCCCCGAGCATTGGCACTGGCACAAGCGGGGGCCTGGCCAATGGGAAGTCCAGCCTCTCAGAAAGAGCTCTGCAGGGCCCTGCGGACCAGCAATGGCCTTAATTGTCCTCACACACCTCAGAGGCCTGAACACACACGTTCAGCCACCCTGCCTTTGACCAGGGCTCCTCATTTGGAAACACAAGAGAAAGGTCAGGAAGGAGATGCAGAATCTATAAGGCCTGTTGTCATTGAGCCGTGTTGAATTTTTTCTAAGTGGTTAGAATGACAGAGCTTGTTTATTGAGTGCTTACTGTGTGCCAGACGCTGCTCTAAGCACTTTACGTAAAGCTGAATTCTAGCAACAGCTCGTTTCTTACCTACCTGAACCACCATTTGAATTCAGGCTGTCGGACTCCAGAGCACAGGATTTTAACCCCTCGCCCTCCTCAGCTCTGCTTTCCATGTTGCCTGGACGCGCAGCTCTCCCTGGCCCCTGCCTCCATGGCACAGATATGCCTGCAGTGCGTTGCAGTGGGAGGAGGGCACAGTGCATCCTAACCCTGCAGCCGGGGTGTCCTTTGGGACCACGGATCTGCAGCACAAGCCTTCTCCCCGCCAGTGCCTGAGAGTGAGCCTGTGGCAGGGCTGCAAGCACAGGTGACCTCACGCCCCTCTCTGCATCTTTCTGCAGAAAGATGGAAAGACAGTATATCGACTCTGGAATGCAGCCCCCTCAGTTCCAGAGCAAAGGCTGGCAGAAAACTGAGACCCACCTGGGGTCAATGCTGGGCGGTGGGTGAAATGCCTCGGAAGCCAGTGTCTCACCTTGACCGAAGAGGAAGGGGTACAGGAGGCAGCAGTGGGACCCCAGCCAGTGGGGCGGGGCCTTGGTGAGAGCTGGTTTTGCCGCTGCTGCTCCTTTATTCAAGTCTGCACAGAAAGCTGGATCTGCACAGCAGAGGACCAGGACCTTGGGCCAGAGAGGGGGGCCGGGGAGTGGCACCAGGGACACCGTTCCCTGTCCCTCCTTCTGTGTTATTAAAATAAAGCACGCTCACGCTTTCCCTCCCTCCTGCCGTCTCCCCCCAGGTCCATCCTCATCTTTGTCTGCTTCTCCTGCCTGATACCCTTCCTCCTTAGCCCCGTCCTTCTCCCTCCGTGACCCTCTCCCTCCTTCAGTGTGCCCTGTGCCCTCCACACATACACACAGCACACACTCTACACAGTATATACACACACTACCCACACTGTACACACTCGGCAGAGAGTATATACACATACTACACACCCCAGACACATGCACACGCTACACACGCAACACACACACATGTGCACACACTACACACACGCTCTACAAACTCTGCACAGTGTATACACATACTACACGCACACAACACACACGCTACACACTCCACACACAGAATATGCACATACTACATGCACAGTATACACACTACACACACACACTATAGACTATACACATTATTTACACACTACACAAATACAGACTATAGGCACACACACTATACACATACAGACTGTATGCACACACCCTCTGCGTATACTGTACACACTACACATAGGCACACACACTACGTACTACACGCAGCCACAGAGATACACAGACACACACTCTACGTCCACAGTGTACACACACAACACAACACACACTATACACGCTGCACAGAATACACACACACACTATACACACACACTACACACACACGTGCACGCTGTACACACAACCTCTATGCCTGGGTCCCACCTACTTTCGAGTTAAAAATAAGGCCCATATGAATGGAGTAGGAGAGGGTGCTCGGGCCCCCTGAGGATTTCACTCGGGGATTTTGCCCGAGGAAGGCAAGCTCGCTCACACCCTGACGACACTGCCCACAGTTTGACTGCAGGAACCTATTCTGACTAGAAGGGTGACGGACGGGGCCACTATTAAACCTCGACTTTCCAAGCTGCCAAACAGGTCTTAAGGGAGTTGCTTATACCCACCAACACTCTGCCAGCCCTGGGATCCCACGAGGCCACTGGTGTCTCCTCCTGAGTGGACATGGCCCACTGTAATGGCACGAGCCCCTTAACGGAGTGTGCGGCTGTCTTCCGTGGAGTTTGGTCCGTGCGTTACTTTCAGTTAATCACACTTCTTGATATTTGAAAATGTTCTATTAAAAAACTGAGTGTGAAAAAAAACCACTTTACTACTATAGAAGGAAGGGAGAGTATAGTGTGACCAACTTCAGGTATAGCAGTATTGTTTAAAAGAGAATCGGTGTACGATTATACAAATGGAATAATCAACTAAATAATAAACAAAGCTGTCAGTAAGTGTCGGGTGTGTGGATGTTACCGGTGTCTTTTAATAATCGGAGTGATCTGGTTAGACCAACTGGGGAATTATTAAAGCTTTTAAATGTTATACTTTAGATTCTGTTGATACATACATAGGTCTTATAGCCCATCATCTTAAGTAGAAAAAAAGGTTAAATCCTTCACAGCAAATTGTAAGCTTATTGTTAGGTACTAGCTATTCTCATCTTCTTTCTTCCACTCCAGATAATTAGCCAATGAAATGTACTTATTGCACGTCTGCTGCATTTCAGACACTGTGTGTGGTGCGGGAGGTACACTGGGTGGTAGGACAAGCTTGTTCTCCGTCACCGAGAATGGCATTTTATAGGGAAAGTTAGACATCGAACCCATCATTACAAGGGTGGCAAGAGCTATGACAGAGACATACAGGACTCTATGGGAGTTGCTGAAATTTCTATGTTGGGCATCTAAGAAGAATGTTGCAAAAGGCCCTGCCTGACCCATTCTTATCTTGCATTCTGTAGAGGCATTTGGGAGAGGCTGGCTGTTATGAACTGTAGCTCAGAACCTCAATCTTTTTTGCCCCCTCTCTACAACGTACCTTTAAATAGATGTTATCTGTGCTGCCACCAGCGCATGTGATTCCCTTTAAATTCTTCAATAGCCAGCTATTCAGTGCCTAGGCACTAGTTGGCCCTCTTGAAAAGTAACCGTGACAGTTCTGGTCTGTGCGCGCAAGTGAGAATTATTAAAAGAAGACAGGCTGGCAGTCTTAAAAGACGGCCCCATAAATTCTTAGACACGCCTCCCAACTAGAATGGTGTTCTACTGCCTCTGCCCTTGAATCTGGGCAGGTTGATGACTGTTTTGACCAATAGATGAGAATGGAAGTGAAACTCTCTGACTTCCAAGTCTGAGTCATAAAAGGCCTTGGGGCTTCTGCCTTTTTCTCTGGAACTCTTACTCTTGGAGAAGAAATCTGAGGCCACCGTGCTGGGGCCACCATGCTGGAGACGTCACATGTAAGCACTCTGGGCCACTGTCCCAGCTGAGCCCAGCCTTCCAGACATTCCAGCTAAGGCACCAGACACATGAATGAAGCTGTCTTGGCCCCTAGAGACCCGTCCCTCTGCCAGCTGCACACCACCCAGCGACCTCTATCAATGTCACATGGAAGAGAAGAATCACCTGCCAAGCCCCGCCTGAATTCCTGGCCCTGAAAATTATGCAACGCAATAAAATGGTTATTGCTTTAAGCCACTATGGGGATTGGTCTGCTAAATAAAGGGGACCGGATGAGAGCTCAACGGTGTCTATTCCACCCAGCCGGTGACGGAGCATCTAAGTTTCTGTCCCGGGTGTGAATTCACCATGAAAAGAAGAGGTGATTTTACCCGGGCTGGGCTACGTAAGCATAACGTCCCTCTCACCACCTTGCAGCAGTGAATGTCTTGCTGCAACAGAGAAGAGCAAAAAAGAAGGCTGGATGCTTCACTCCAATACCTCTCAGAGGGCCAACCTCAGGGGCTTAGTGGAAGCCCTGGGAAGGGGGACAGTTGTTCCAGGGCCAGCAAAAAAAAAAAAAAGAGAGAGAAAGGAGAAGACAACTGGGGACAAAGTAGGAATATTAGAAGGGAAGGGTTTCTTCCAATTATTTTGCTTTTCTGCCCCTTTGCATTTGGAACTTCCTGGATGTGAATGTGTACATCCCACACTTAAAGTGTGCCAGGCACCGTGCTAAACAGTTTAACTGCAGGCTCCTCCTCAATCTTCATGCAGTTCTGTGAACTGGATACTCTCAGGAAAGAGGAAGCAGGATCTCAGAGCTTTTATATAACGTGCCCCAGTTCACAGTGAAGTAGAAGTAAGGCCTCTCAACCAAGGGCTCTCTGACTCTAACCATTACACCATCCTGCCTCCGCCATTCATGAGTTGGCTTCTTACTGAGTTTCCTAGAAAGGGAAGAACTCCCACTGAGATTTTTTTACAAATCACTGGCTGGTCACCCTATGTCAGACCATAAAAGAGAATGTGGATCAATACAAACCTACCACGATTAGGAAAACAACTCAGCGTGCATAGCTTGTTTCCAAGCTTGTTTGCTTGTCTGTTTGGCTTGGTTTGGGATTTGTTTGGCTTGTTTTTTGTCTGTCTCGTGAGGATAATGCAGAGTCAAGAAAATCCGTGACTCAAGCTCTATCTGTTGAACGTAGCCTTGTGTTGGCTTTTCGTGGTTCTTTTGCCCTGTTCTCTGTGCCCTGCATGTATCCTAGGTAACACCCAATACTTGAGTGAGATCTTGGGAAACAAAAACCTCCTGCCCTTCAGGACAGCATAGCTGGTCATGTTGATCCAGGACCCAGCCTGATTTTGATAACCTACTGGCTCCCAGCCCTGTTTCCATCACCACCTCCTTTTTCATTGTCATTTCAAGTGAACCAATGAATGAGCGGCTTAGTGTCAAATGAAACCTCAGTGTTATATAGAACAGCTGACAATTTCTCTTTGATGCATGTGGGACTCCAGGCTTTGGCTCATGTCTGCACTATTCTAAAGTGAGGGGAAAAAAAAAACCCTCTTTGTGCCAGGGCTTTGCAGTGTGTGCTGTAATTGAATTGATTCCTGTAGGAACGCACAGGTTTTGATATCTTGTTTCTTCACCAAAACTGCCTTTTCTTAGAGTTTATGAATATGTCTGTTCACACAGAGCTACCCATTAGTGTAATTGATTTCTTACTACCTCTCCCAGGAAGAAAACCTCAGCCATATTCTGCACTTAATAATTAGGAGCAACTTCCTTTGTTCAGAAAAATTCAAATGTCAGGTAACCCTGAGGCCTTTGCTGTCCAAAGAGTCAGACAGTGTTCTGTGACCTACTGGCTTAGAGATGAAACCGTCTCCTGCCATGTCCTTGTGGTGTCCCGGGACCTAAGAGCCTGTCGATAAGACAAGGTTGGACATGCCTTCACCGCCATTTTGCCCCAGTGACTGTTGAGTGTAACTTGGTAATGCCCATACTACTCAAAAGCCAACTGCCTCTTTGTCCTCAGATCCATTCCCCGGCCTTCTGCTGCTCTGCTGTGTGTCACAGAGAGCTGGCTCTTGCAAGCTACATTTTCCACACAGCCTTGCCAACAGGCTTCCAGCCCGTGGGACAATGGCAGGCACTTGTGGAAGATTGGAGGACAGGGAGAGGAAGGAAACCAGTGTATTTCTTCCTCTCTCTGACTGGATGGTGTCGTTAGCATCTTCTTTGTGGTTCCAGCTGCCTCTCTGGCCTCAGAACTCCTCCAGCAAATTCCTGCCATGCTTTCAGCTCCCTTTAGGTGGCTCCAAGTCCTGAGTTTTAGTAACACGGTCTTATCTCCTCAAAGCAGGAGCTTCCTGCTGTTGCCAATCTTTGGGTTGGCCCACGATTTTTCACATGCCCTTTCTGTTATTCCAAAGCCTTTCTAATTAGTTTTCCATTTTGAATTTTCTCTATTGAATGATCTAAAATGTGTTCTGCTTTCCTAACTGGATCTTAACTAATACGTACTTCAAACTAAAAATTATTACATATCATATGACATAAAAGTTTTATAACTCTTTAGGATCTGAATGACAATCTGGAACATAAATTCTGATGACGAAAGTAAAGAAATTTCCATAAACTTGAAGATAGATCGCAAGGATGGCGAATGGGTTTTCACTTGAGTGCTAAATTTGATCAAGTGTAGTGGCTGCCTGTGATTTGTATTTTCTTTTTTTTTTTTTTTGGCTGCATTGGGTCTTTGTTGCTGCGCGCAGGCTTTCTCTAGTTGCAGCGAGTGGGGGCTACTCTTCGTTGCAGTGCGTGGGCTTCTCATTGCAGTGGCTTCTCTTGTTGCGGAGCGCGGGCTCTAGGCTTACGGGCTTCAGTAGTTGCATCACGTGGGCTCAGTAGTTGCAGCACGTGGGCTCAGTAGTTGCAGCACACGGGCCCTAGAGCATGTGGGCTTCAGTAGTTGTGGTGCACGGGCTCAGTAGTTGTGGTGCGTGGGCTCTAGGGCACGCAAGCTCAGTAGTTGTGGCTCGTGGGCTCTAGAGCACAGGCTCAGTAGTTGTGGCACACAGGCTTAGTTGCTCCGCGGCATGTGGGATCCTCCCAGTTCAGGGATAGAACCCACATCCCCTGCATTGGCAGGCGGATTCCCAACGACTACACCACGAGGGAAGTCCCACTGCCTGTGATTTGAAAAGGATTCTGAGACTGGATCTGTATCTGGCCAGAAAGAGTGGTGAGATGAGTGATGAATGCCTAACATTGATATGGAAATGCTGAATGGCAAAATGTGTGCCATGCATTTGTCTTCCCTAATTTATAGAAAAAGAATAGACACAGAATACCTAAAATCAGGACTATACAGGAAAATCATTTATGTATGCACCATAATATAAAATAATAATGTCATATAGCTTATATACAAAAGTGAATATAGGTTCATTGTGCAATGATAATGGAAATAGAGTGAGAACAAAAAACACATTTCTGAAACCTCTGGCCCCATTACTATGTGATCACTTTCACAGCATTTTATTTATGTTTTCTGAACTGTTCTTCTTTCATTTCTAAATCTGTATTTTAAGATAGTGTTAGTGGTGTTAATTTGGTATCTTAGGTGGCAGGAAACAAAGGATTTCAAAGTCCCCATCTGTTTCAGCCTCTTGCACAGTGTGTCAGTTAAGATGCAGTCAGGATTTCCACAGAGAGAATTGAATGTAGGGAATTGGTTAAAAGATACTGGAGGAGCAAAAGAGCAAAACTCTTTGAAATACTGAGATAACACAGAGGTATGAATAATTGCAAGAAGCAGCCACCGCTCTTGGACTCAGAGAACAAAGGGAGGAAACAGAAAGTAGGTTTCCTCAAGGAGAGGCCATTTGCTTGGTGATGGAGTTTCTTTGTGAGAACATAATAGAGCTGGTCCTTCAAGGGCACAGAGATGACAGAGACTAGAACCAACTGCTGCTGCCATGGTAAAGGGCCATTAGAAGGATGCTGCTGCTTGAACCGCAAGTAAACCCAAAGGAACCAACCCGTCCATTCTCCTTCTTTCTTCCAGTCTCCCTCTAGTGGCCCCTACTGATGAAACCTAACATGAAGCTGACAAAAAAGAACTGAAATTTGCAGTGTTTCAACAGCAGCATCACAAAGCAGAGGACAAGAGGGTGGGTTTGAGCTGAGAGACAGTAGCTTAACAACTGGCACAAGTGGCCTGAAGATTAAATGAGATAATGCTTTGGAGGCGCTTAGCACAATGCCTGGAACACACCTAGTAAATGCTCCACAGTATTGGTGCTCCCTGGCTGTCTTTACTGTTCTTAGACACTGAAATGGAGCCACATGTGCCACAGTCATTTATCCTTTCCCAGTAGCTTTTTCTTGACAACATGATAGGGTAGCAAGGAAACATGTTTCAAGTTTATACTATGCATTCTTTTTTCCCTGTGGTTTTTTTTTTAGGTAACACTGGTTTATACCATTACACGTTTCACGTGTACAACATTATATTTCAGCGTCTGTATGTACTACAACGTGCTATCTTTGAAACTGAACTTTCTCTGAGAGGTTTTACCATTTTATGTGAGATTTGTCACTGAAGATGTTGGTGTTTTTAATAGCGAGTAACATTGACTGATTGCTTATTATGTGCTAGGCACCATCTAATCACTTTGACATGGCTTCTCTTGTCTAATTCTCCCAACAAGCTTGTGGACAGATACTGTTAATATCTACATTCTACAGATGAGGAAAGTTGGAAATCTTAAGTAACTTTCCCAAGACCGTAAGGCAGGTAAGTATGGGAGCCAGAGCGTACCCTTTGGACTGCTCTCCGATGCTGCAGTGTGGATTTGGAACCTATGTGACATCAACAGGGTGATTCAACTAAACCAACAGCAAAACTTGACTGAACACGTTTTTTGTGTCTGTTGTTTCTCTTTGTTTTGTTTTGCTGATGTGGGGGTCGGGGTTTCCTTGTATGCAGCAGAACCGACAAAGGAGACTCGGCGATCTTTACATGTCCACGTCTTCCTGCTCCTTCCTGGTGTTCAGCAGGGCGTCAGTCCCTGCTGTGGAGAAGGCGTGGCTAGGGAGCTGGGCCTATGCACTTTCAAGGATTCTTGTGACGTGAGTTTATTGGCATGCATGGAAATGGAATTCCTCCCACGTCTGATCTCACTGACTTTTGTGTCTCTACTGGCGTAAAAGTCATTCCCGCCCTCCAGCCTGGTCGTATTCTCAGGCAGACCATTCCAACTACGCAGATGTCTCTACAGTTCTAGAACGGAAGCGTTCAACCACACCCATGGATCTACTGTGTCTACACCGCGGTAACCCCTGACCAAGGTCAGTCTAAAGCACTTCAGGTCTCTGGACCTTCCTCACTCTCGGGTATCAGACAGGGGAAGATGTTTTGATCCTCACCCTGTAGCTTCCGTGTCCCTTGACGACTAGGAAGGAATCTGAAGAGACCCACAGTAGAGGTGTTGGCGATGGAGCTGACTGGTGTGGGGCAAGGAGAGGGGAACATAAAGAAAGGGCATTTGGCTGCCCCAGCAATACCAGCAAACACTCAAAGGAGAGGGTGTAGCCCAGAACTTAACAAAGTGCCACTGGGTTTGAGCAGCCGCGGGAATGTCTGAGTGGAACTTCATCCTCCCCACAGAGCCTGGGCTGAGGCCACAAGCAAGGAGTGCCCTAGCTCTCAGGACTCCTCAGGACGAAGACAGGCACGGAAAAGACAAGCTGACCTCCCAGGTGTGGGTTTTCCTCTCCCCCGGGGCACAGAATGGGGACCTCCCAGAAGAAATTTGGGAAACTCCACAAAAAGCCAAGAGAGACGTGATCTACAAATTATTTTTCCCCCCCCAAAATTCTGAGCTGGACATTCTTCAGGGAATGAGCGGGCACTTTGAAAGTTCTTCCCCGCAAAAGTTCACTTCTGTCTTTTCCTTTGCTGCCTGCCCTTCTCCAGCGTGGTATTCTCACTGTGGGCATGGACCTGGGATCTCAAAACCCTCACGGTTGGATCAAACAGAAGACAGATCCGTGGTGTGTGTTAGCCACAGGAATGGGCAGCAGTGGGTTGAAGAGGCGAGTCTGGAAAGACGCTGGCGCCGGGAGAGATAAGACCACAAGGACAGTGAGGGGGTGGGACTGGCATGACTTGAAGAGCTGGTGTTGGGGAGCACACAAGAGCCTGAGGTCAAGGCGGGGTCTGTGTCTGAAGCCCAGCGCTTAGATGAGGCTTCACGAGCCAGGAGATTCATAAAATCCTGATAATAATGAGGTATTGTGGACAACTGCTGGCCAAGTTGTTTATGAGGAAGGAGGCCTGGAACTCCCTTCTAGAGCCTGGAAAAGATATTGCCAGAATCTGATCTTGCCTTCACCTCCAGGTCTTGCCAGACTCAACCCTTCTCCAGATTCAACTCTTTCCTGTCCGATTTCCTCTTCCCCGAAGCCTTAACTAGCTTAGAGGAAACTCTTGTCTGAGCTATAGCATGAATGGAAACTGGAAACAAGCGGTGAGATTTTAAGTACACCTGAAATGGTAATAGGAAGGTACTGGGCACTTCAATGGAAAAGAAGGAAGGAAATTCTTTCACTAATAAATATTTATTATTAATAAGTATTTATTGAACTCCAGCCGTGCTATGGGAAAGAAACTCACACGGAACACTTTGTATACCAAGTGCTTTCAAGGGTTACTAAGGTTACCCTATTGAGTGCTCATAATAGCCCTGCAAATGTAAACTCATCCCCGCTTTATAAACGGGCCCTAAAAGACTCATCTGCCCAACGTCTCCTTGAACTGCGAGTCCACACTAGGTCTTCAGCCTGAGGTCTGTACTCTCCGAATGATCAAGATGAATACATAAATGCCTACGATTTCTACCAAAATTTACTTTGAGTCAGTCAAGTCCTGATGCCTTGGTACCTCCAGGAATGTCATTTACATCTAGAGGAAACCTTGTTACTCTCCCCAAGCCACGATCCTTGCCTGGGGCCCTCTTTACTTCGTGAAGGTAAATTGTCTAAAACTACAATTAGTATGGGTGGATCCAGTTTGCTTATTCGTGAGTATGCTGCCCAGGCAGAGCCCCAGGACATGCTCTGGCATCAACACGACCCTCTAAAATTGTGAATAAATTACATTTCTTGATGACATAGTTTAAACAATTTTTTTCCTCCCCTTAATACTTGGAATCAGGGTCACATTCTAACTATTTAATCTGGGGCCTCGAACTGGCACATAGCATGGCTTTAAATGAAATTATATTTAAAACATAGCCAAAGGTTCATAGAACACTTAATTGCATGTGAGCATGTGAGTGTGTGTATATGGGTGTGTGTGTGTATGTGTGTGTGTGTGTGTGTGTGTGTGTGTGAGAGAGAGAGAGAGAGAGAGAGAGAGAGAGAGAGAGGAATACCCATTAGAATAATTCACATCCCAGGCTAAAAGAAACTCAAAAGCCAGCCAATCACCATCCCCACTACTCTCTTCCTCCTGTACCAGGGATACTTCTATTGATCTCGGGTAATAATACTTATAATCACCATTTTAAAAGTGCCTCCATGGGGACTTGCCTGGTGGCACAGTGGTTAAGAATCCGCCTGCCAATGCAGGGGACACGGGTTCGAGCCCTGGTCCAGGAAGATCCCATATGCCGCAGGAGCAACTAAGCCCATGTGCCACAACTACTGAGCCTGCGCTCTAGGGCCCGCATGCCACAACTACTGAAGCCCACACGCCTAGAGCCCATGCTCCACAGCAAGAGAAGCCACCGCAGTGAGAAGCCCGCATACCGCAACGAAGAGTATTCCCCGCTTGCCGCAACTAGAGAAAGCCCGTGTGCAGCAACAAAGACCCAACGCAACCAAAAAATAAATAAATAAATTTATAAAAAAGAGAAAGAAAAAAGTGCCTCCATGGAAGGCACTTCATAATTATCGTAGTAAACCTGCATGAAAATTCTCTAAGTTAGGAATTATCATGCCATTTTACAGATGGGAAAGTTGAGTCTTAAGCCATTAAATAACTTGCTCAAGATCAATTCACTTCATCTCAGGTCAGGTTGTCTCTTAGATTCTCAATCTTGCCTAATCGACAGTTGCTGCTTCTTCCTAATCCATGTGGACTACACATCTAAAAGCAAAATGTGCACATCTTAGCTGAGCTAAAGCAGACCTCAACATAAAACTGACCGACATACCCTGAATTCAATGGTCAGCTTCAAAATGAGTCATTTTGAAACTATGCACTCACAACCCAGTCTTCTGTGTTGGCCCTGTGTTATCCTTGCTCAGACTATTGTTAAAGAACCAGTCAAAGCATAAAACTCGAGTGTCCACAGACCCACCCACCCCCCTCCAACCCCAAACGCAACATCTTCGTTTCTTTTGATTCTCACATTCCCAGAATCAGGATTGGGATTCAATTCAGCAAATTTTAAGGTTTTATTCAGGCAAGGCACTGTGCAAGGCAGTGTCAGAGATCCAAAATCAAGTAAGATGGTGTTCGTAGGGCCACAGTGTAGAGATGTAAAGTGGTGTCTTGCCCGAGGCTGCCTGGTCCAGGGGGTGAATACGGCCAGAAATCCAGCCCATGCTATACGTTTCAAGCCATGCTCTCTGACATTGGTTTGCTTTCACTCAGATGAAGGGGAGCTTTTTTTTTATTTCTCAGAAAAGGTATCGCATGGTCTAGTGGAGCCCTGAGTTCACCTGGCTTCGAAGAGTTTACGATTGAATAGGAGGGAAAGATAAGAACACAGGTAACAAAACATCAGTCCATCAGGTTGATGATCCTGGGGGAGGACAATACGGAGCCATGGACACAGTAAGTCTCATCGGATGGGGCAGGAAGCACAGCTTCACGGAACTGGAGGACACGAGAGGGGACTGGGAAATGAGCAGCTTTGGGGCATGTGGAGATGGAGGGAGGGCATTCAGGTCCGGGATTAGCACAAGCAGAACCAGGAGCCTCAGGGGCTGTGGGCGCATCCTCTCTGACTGGAAGGCGGGGGCGGGGGGTGGTGTGTGGCCGGGGAGGACCACTAGTTGGGAAGCAGCGGGAAGCCAGTGTAACAGGTTGGCTGTGCTGAGAGTGGTTTGATCCTTCAGGACAGGCAGACACCGTGAGCTCCTTTCCCTGAGTCCCGGGTGACCGGACGAAAGGTGTGCTACAGGAGGAATGATGTGGAAGCCTCGTGCCAACGGACTGCTGGGGAAGAGACAGGAGAAGGGACCTGGCTTGGTGACGTTACCATGGCAGTTGAGGAGGTGATGGCAGCCCAAGCGGGGGTGAGAGGAAGGCAAACCGGAAGGAGGAGGATGGATGTGAGAGCAAGCACAGGCGATGGATTATGTGCAGGTACAGAGAAACTGGTGTGGGAAACAATTTCCCTCCAAGGAAAAGCCAGAGAGTCCTTACCGCGGCTAGGGAGACCCTCTGTGACCCTCCCCATCCCCCAGCCCTCTCTGCCCTCACCTGCATCCCTCGCTCTGCTCTTCTGCAGACAACACTAAGCTCTCTCCCACCTCACTTCTGCTGCCCCCTGTTCTGGCTCACTCTCCCCGCAGGTATTCACGGGGCAGCTGACTTCCTGCTGTTGAGAAGCATTCACAGACCTTCCCTATAGAAACTAGCACTTACCCAGCCCGGACCCCCTTTACCCCACGTACTGCACCTGAGTTTTCTTTGTAGCACTCTTCACTGTATAGTCTGTCTCCACCAATGTCTTTCCAAATAAGGAGCTTTGTTTTGTTCACTGCCGTATCCCTAGCACCTGGCACAGAATAGGTGCTCAATAAGTATTTATTGATATCACCAGCTATTTGGGTATTTTTTTGCTTCACTCAAGTCAGAACAGTCCAGATATAAAATGTGTAGCCCTGGGAGACAGTGATTTCCTTAATACTAGACTGATTCACAATTAGGCAGGACAACCCATGGTAGGAGGGCTTCCCTGGTGGCGCAGTGGTCGAGAGTCCGCCTGCCGATGCAGGAGACACGGGTTCGTGCCCCAGTCTGGGAGGATCCCACATGCCGCAGAGTGGCTGGGCCCGTGAGCCATGGCCGCTGAGCCTGCGCGTCCGGAGCCTGTGCTCCGCAACGGGAGAGGCCACAACAGTGAGAGGCCCGCGTATCGCAAAAAAAAAAAAAAAAAAAAAAAAAAAAAGAATGAACTCTGCCATTGTCATACCAGTTCTTACTTAACACTGGCAATGTAACCCGAGGATCTAGTGGCAGGATCAAGGGGAAAACAAACAAAAAAAGGGATCATCAGCAAATCACGCACACTTGGAAACAATCATTATGTTCGAATGAGTCTTAACTTTGTTCCAAATACCCAGGGCATGTGTAGGTTTTATGGGTGTGGACATATATTACAAGATACAAGATTCTCATCACCATCCCTTTTTCTGAGCCAACCGTTGGGCAAACGGAAATGTTATCGGTCCAGAACCAGTGGTCTTCTTGGGGTGACATAAAAAGAGATGACCCAAAGCCAGATCCAGAGATGCCCTGGAGTTATTTATAAGTGAAAAGCCATATTACCCTCCTGCCATCCTGAGCCCCTCAACATCTGATTGGCTGGAATCTTAGAGTAGTGAGTCTCCCAGCTGACAGGTGACTCATCATGTCATTTAAGTTTGTCAGTCAGTGGAAACCAGAGGTCCAAAGTCTCTCTCCAGGACTCTCCCTGGGGAAACTATTAGGGAGAAGGCAGCCTTGCCAGATGTCTCAGCCCAGCTGGCCTAATGGGCATGTGCAGGGCATCTGCTTATACTCAGGGCCTGGCATGAGCAGAGGGCCCTGGAACGATTCTCTAGGTTTGCTGTCAGTTTTCTTACCATCAGCTACTAAGAAAGCCACCGGTAAACCAATGAGCACCTTGAAATATAAACAAGTAAAAAGACATTTAACTTTCCCATTTCAGCTGGGAAAATCTGAGTTCATTCTGGGTCTAGTGGGCTGGACTTCATGTAGTGGAAAGTACATCACATTTGGAGACAGAAAAGTTGGATTCCCATCCCAACCTGCACTTAGTAATATGAACTTAAATTTTTCTTTTTTTCTTTTTTTTTTTTTTGCGGTACGCGGGCCTCTCAGTGCTGTGGCCTCTCCCGTTGCGGAGCACAGGCTCCGGACGCGCAGGCTCAGCGGCCATGGCTCACGGGCCCAGCCGCTCCGCAGCATGTGAGATCCTCCCGGACCGGGGCAGGAACCCGTGTCCCCTGCATCGGCAGGCGGACTCTCAGCCACTGCGCCACCAGGGAAGCCCTCTATCTGGCTTTTAAACTGATTTTATCAAAAAGCAAAGACATGCTCTTTCTTCAGAAGCTTACTCCTCCTGGCTTCCCTTTTCTGTCAGTGATGATAACCTTTATGGGTATAAAGATAACGCAGAGTCATTGTCTTTGACATCTCTCTCCACTTCTCCTTTGCCTTTTCCCATCCTATGAACCATCGTTTTTCTTTTCCTTCTTTTATCTATCTTGGTGTCTCACAGAACCAGGCTTGACTCTAGTGCCAGGCATATGACCTTAAGGAACTTTCTTTACACACTGACACTTGGTGTCCACATCTGTGAAATGAAATAGTGGAAGTTGCAGATCTGTCTGTGAGGATTAAATCAGATTGCCTTTGCCAAATGCAGGGCACATGTGAGCTGAGTTCTCCCTTCTAGCTAAGTTGGATGCCCCAGGGACGTCTGCTATCACCCAGCCTTTTCCCCTTCCTGCTTCCATAGGGTCAACCCTGTTCTTCACTTTGCCTGGACTCTTCTCTCCCCCCTTTCCCATTTCTGCCTGTCAAGCTCGTATGCATCCTTCATGGACCATCTTTCAAATACTCCCTGCCTTTGGCATCCAGAGGTGACGCTACTGCCTCTGGACTGTAAATGATTCTTGCATTTTATTCCTACAACTCATGAGGCACTTGACATGACTACTGTGTACTCTGCTTTTGTATATGTCATCTCTTCTTGTGAACTTTCATGTTTATCTTCCTTATGCATACCATTTACTTAATAAATAGTTTTCAAGTGACTGAAAAGAATCATCAGTTAATCAATGATGGATGTCCAGACCTGAAACGAGCAAATGAAGTGCTCTAGCAATTTGGAAGTGATGGAATGATTTAAACGAAGAATAAGACACCAAAGACACTTCCCATTTTGTGTGCTGATTTTTTAATGAATATTTTATAATCTTACAAAATAACTGGCTGTAGCTGTTTTACGTTACAATACAGTAGATAGCTCCTTTCACTGTGTTCCCAATCAAGCCAGCCCCTTGGGATGCTAACTGACACACTCAATAGTGATCTCACAGAGGAGAGGACATGCCAAATCCAATGCCTTGTAGTGGGGGGGAAGGAAAAGAGAGAATCAAGAATAGCTCTTTACTTGCATGTACAAGTTTGTCAGCTGACCATTCTCCCCACTCTGCCCTCTCAGCTCTCTAGTTGGAAACGGCCACACTAATCATCAGAGTCATCCAGCCCTAGGCAACCTGGACCCCGGCGCTCCTAGTTACTGGGAAAAAGAAGAAGCAGAGAAGTGATTTTGGAACAAGGAAACAAATGGAAGAGCCTCTGGGAGAGGCCCTCTGTGGCCCCACGTATGGGGGAGAGCAGCAGAACGCAGACCACCACATGGAGTGAGTGTGAGTTAATATCCACTGGGGATTTGTGACCGTGGTGTCTTAGAGCTTCAACTTTATTAGTGACCTGAGGAGCCCGAAGCACTAGGCTCCAGGGACAAAGGCTGGAAGAACCTGCCATCTATGAATGGCCAGGACTGACTTGGGCTGGGCAGCCTGTAGCCTGAAAGGCTTTCCACACACCCCCCAGAACCCTCCTCTCACCTTCCCGGGGCAGCGATGGAGTGCAGATGTTGCCAACAGAGAATGAAATATTTTAAAATGAAGTACGAAAGAGAAATGTTCTCACTGTAACTCCTGTGGGAAGACTGAGCCCAGATCCATGCTGGCATGAACCACAGGCTCTGTATTCCTGGGGCTTGGGGTGGGAGGGGGTGGGGGGGGGTGGGTGGGTGGATGTAGCCTTCCTGAGCTGGGCGAAGCGTAGGATAACTCTCAAGCTCAGACATGGCAGGATTCCCCTGCACGGAGTTTGACATGCTTCAAGAAATTTGGATAACCATCTTACAACTGTTTTAAAATGAAGAATCTAAACTCTTCTACTGTCCTTTCCATATTGAAGCCTATCAGAATCCCAGAAATAAATATTCTCTTCTTGGGGGCACTAAATGTGAACCCAGATAAGGAACAGTAGGTATCTCGGCTATTGTTTCCATTACGGCTGGAAATACAGAGAACAAGAGTATTTTGGATGGGCAGACTCTGGTCTTTCCCTTCCCCGGTGACCTTGCCACCCTCATTTCAGATCCCCACAGATAAATATGTTGTTCTTTCCTACGTGAAGTCTGGCTCAAGACAGTGGGGGAAGCATTTCTTCTTTCTATTGATATTTGCACAGCCACTGCTTTCGGGGTTGATGGGAAGAATAGAAAACTGTGGTCAGAGCCAAAGGGCAGGCGATCCAGGGAGACCAAGGCTGCCCTTGAACTTTTGCCTGTTCTTCCCTTCCTGAGATGATAAACTGGGGTGTTGAACAAGAAACTAGCTCCTTACTTTCTTTCCCCAAGGCCTAACCCATAAATCGTCACTAAAGAACAACTGCAGGAGACCACGTGCAAAATGAGTCAGCCCAGGACGTAAACAGAGGCAGGTTAACGCGGTCATTTCACATACAGTCCATCTATTGAACAAGAAAGAGGGTAACAACGACAAAATGGACCCTAAGCAGCTGAAATTCTTCTCTCTCCCCACAGAGTGTCACCCTTGCTCCATGTTATTTTCATAGCTTGCTCAAAGTGCTCTCTCTGGGACACATTTGACACATCACACTTGAATAGAATTTACCTCCGAGTCTGCATTGTTCAAAAGAAAGATCCCCTTTGGTCTGCTGTGGAGACTCGGAACGAGGCTGAGTCTCCTTGACTCAATTCATCCTCCAGCCCTGGGCTCTGATTTACCCTGACTTCTCCCCTGTCTATGGCCTCCTCCAAACCTGCCTGTTCTTCAGTTTCCTCCACCTTTCCCCGATGTCATTTCCATGACATTTTTTCCCCAGAAAGTCAACAATAGGTCATGTGGCTGTGGATGATGGCCAGGCTTGGAGACTTAGGAAAAGGGAGACCACAGGCCAAGTATGAGGCATGCGTGAGTTCCTGTAATCCTGGTGATGATGGGAGAGTGAGCCTACATACAGACTTGTGGACTGAGTGACTGGCTGAGAGCCACACTTGGAACAGGCACCTGTGGAAGTGCAGAAAATCCTGGGCCTCACCAACTGCAAAGAAGAGTTCCAAGAACTGAAGAGAATGTATTCTTTTTGGATGGATACTCAAGAACCATAGTCTAGTTTTCCTGGACCCATCACCAATGGATAACCCCACCCACCTTTCCATGCCTTTTAGTATTATCATTCCAAGCCCCCATCTCCTCAAACTGGGCTCAGCTCCCAGTTCATAAAAAGATGATTAGCTGACATGTGATTATCAAAAACTCCATCTAATCTCTCCCTTTCCTTCCCCAGCTCCCTCTCAGCCTGCCAATCCCTAGGAATAGAAAGATTGCAGAAGAACATGTCTTTCGGTCCTCAAACCCTCAGCATTCATTTTGGACGTGAACTTCACAGCAGCATGTGTGGAACAATGGATAATTTTTAGCTTAGTAGACAGCAAAAAATATAATATATATAATATATTTATATCATTATGTTTAAATACTTATAAAGAATTAATAACTAACCTCATTATTACTAAGGGAGACTACACAAAGAAAGGGAGAGAGCCAGTTTAGATTAGACGAGCCCTGAAAGATGGCCATCCATTCAAAATGGGTATTAGCAGAGTGTCCCTGGCAACTTCTCTTCTAGTATTTTGGTATTGGTTTACAAGTTGGGTGGGGCTGAATAGTTGGCAGGGTGCAGAGTGGGGAGCAGGGCAAGAGTTGAGGATGGGATTTGATGATAGAATATAAATGGGGAAGGAGGGTCCTTGTATATATATCATATTTCTCTTTCCACTTTAAATCAACTGCCTCTTTGAAGAAATGTTTGCCTGTGATCCTTACTTGGGCTACTTGACGCAATAGTTGGCACCTATAAACGTCCTCTTGCATTTCTTATAGGATCCTTGGTGTTCTTCTTCCTTCCTTCATTTCATGACCTTTCTTCTTCATTGATCTTTTGTTTCCTTTTGTGGAGGCCTCTGATTCTTACTGCCTCCAGGGCAGTGGAAGGAGGGGCTTGATCCCACAGTTACAGGTTTTCTTCCGCCTTCGGGTCTCGGCAGGTGCATTCATCCAGATCACAGTCAGCAGCAAATGGAATGACCTAGGAGAAATCAAAGAGAAGTTGCAATCACTCATTTTTGCACCAAGCATCACACTTTCAACCAGCTTTTGCTTTTTTTTCTCACTTGGTCCCAGAGGAAGTGTGGGATTGCGTGTTAGTATCACAGAACTGAAATTAACACTCAGTTCTTTCACTTACACACCATGTCTCCTTAGGCAAGGTAGACCTTCCTTGCTTCACTTTCTTTATATATAAAGTGGGAGGGCAACAGCAACTACCCAAGAGGGTGTTAGTGTAGTTTAAATAAGATGATGGATATGAAACACACATTTCCAGGCACCTCTAATATCTGTTACTACTACTTCTAATATTACCACTAGTGTTCAAAACTACTGCTGTTAATGTTTTTGTTGTTATCAATCTTCACAAAATCTTTGTAAAGTAGGTAAGAGGAACGTTAGTATTTTCTTCTTACAGGGAAGGTCAAGAGAGGTAGGATGACTTAACTCAAGGTCATGACACTACTACCTGGAAAACCAAGGCTCTGTTACCTAGCTCTATGTCTTCTACTTTTTTGATGTTCTTGGGGCCATAGAATCATCTCTTCTATCTTCATAAGCTTGAGGTTTTGCCCTTCTTGAACCCAGGATATACTTTGGCTTGGTGAAACAATGCATCTTTCTACCCGTTGTTTGTGGCTAGATTGCCTTCCTGCTATGTAATTATCCCTCCTCCAGGTCAGAGATGGTCCAGCAAAAGTTGCTCTCTTCCTGCTTGCACTGCTACCAACAGATAATCATACTTTTTGAGTGTCCATAATTAGCTTCAGAGAGAACTGAGCATTCAGGAGACATGATGTAAAAGTGGCAAAGATTCTGCTCTTTGGGCATGGATAGTCAAATGAAACAACAATACATCCGCATATTATTTAATAGTCCAAGTACACTGAAGAGATAGGCTGGGTGACTGGGCAAGTGGGCTGGAGAACGGGTGGTGGGGTTTGAGGAAATTTCCCAGCATATTTTCACATATGAATTAAATGTAATTTAGGAGTCAACAGGGGTGAAATGCTTTTTCAATCCTGACTCATGTGTATACTGGCCACAGGCACCAAAATCCATTAAAGAAAAACCCTAGATCTGCTGAGTGTGAGATGGAGATGGGGAGAGAACTGATTGCTTTCTTCCGAAGTGGTTATGCCTTCCTGAGTAGAAATGGGATCCTTGACCAGTTACTTTCTTCAAGTGAGACCAGGAACTAGTTGGCATGATGTCTGACCTGCAATCCAAGCTCTTGATCTGTTTCTCATGGTTTGGGATTTGCTGGTTTTTAGAGCAAAAGGGGGCCAAACTGAACAGTGATACAAAAGTCCCCGAGCTCTCTGCACTCAATAAGTTAATTCATGTCAGTGGTGAGAACAATGCTGGCACAGAGTGAGCCATCAGTAAATATTAGCCATTAGGAGGAGTATTCAGGTCTGTGTAGAGGTGATCATGCAGACGTGACTTTATTGTGGAGACACATACAAGGAAGGAAACATTCTTGTGTATTTCTGATTCGTCAAATCGGCCAACTAGCGTCAGTTATCTTTGGAGCTCTTGGGTTTTCATCCATATTATTCCAAATTTTCAGCCTATTCAATTTTATAGGCTTAGAATAAGCATATCTTCTATTTTAATAGAGTCCAGAGCAACAGGATAAAAGGCATCAAGAAAAGGGCTACTGCTCAGGATACAGCGGGGGAGGGCTCCAGGTAGCTTGTGGTGTCTGCTCAACATACACCTGCAATATGCTTGTGATACACTTTATAGGATTATTCATTTAGCTGTGAAGTGTAAAAGTAAGTGGATACCACTTCATGGAGAATCCTGCCTCTCCAAGGAGTGACGGCCATTTTTCCCTACCTACAGAAACTTTTCCTGGGCAATGACAAGCAGGTGGGAGTCTTTGAGCGGCAGAAGCATGGCTTTTCTCTAGCAGTTACAGGACTGACAATGAGAGACTAGTATTTTCTAACAACCTATCCTAAAATTACTATCCTTAATCCTGTCCCTGTAGAAGCTCCAATGTTTGTTCGTTATCATTCCCTCTTCTTGACTGTTGAAGGAAAACAAATTATGATGCACCACGAAGGAGAGCTAGCCAAAGCTCCTGCCTCTATTCCTGGAGCTGCTACCCTCTCCCTCCCACTCCCAGGTGCCCTCACTTACCTTCTTGGAGGAGAGCGTGGAAGAGCAGCAGTCTCCCCCATCATAGTGGCAGTAGGCCCGGTTATTGATGGTATCACACCAACCATCTGCTTGGAAAGGCTGGTAAGGAGGCAGCAAGTCACGGTCTAAGTACAACTTCACTCTGCTTCATTCACCCTATTCTCCCGCTCATCCCACCCCCAACATAATCCATGGAACTCGAGACATTATTATGGGAGAGCACCAAAGGGGGCAGGGTAAAAATTGATGTAACACTCTCAAGAAGTTGAAAAGTCTCAAGATAAGACCATTGGATCGAAGGAATTGTCAGATTTCACAACGAGTATCTGCTCCTGGCCTACTCTAGGGACCAGGATGGTTCATTTAATTCCTTGATCAACTTTTTCACCTTCTCGTAATAGTAGGTCTTTACATCATTAGGTAGGTTACAAAATATTTTCACACATGTTAACTCTGTTGATCATCAGGAAAACCTGTGCATCAGGCAGGTTTGGCTTTTAAAGTCCCATTCTATCAGTGAGGAAATGGGGATAAATAGAGATGACAAAAATTACTCCAGGTCACACAGCTAGGTCAAGCAGAGTTTAGGCTTAGAAGTCATGTGTCTTGATTTTTGATTTTTTGCTGCTTCTCACAGATTAAGGACCATAACCCCCATCTCTTCTGGTACTTGTACTTAGAGACCCTAACAGGCGTGGGTTGCTATAGACTCCAATGATGTTCGTCCAGAATGCGGTGGTCCTAGGGTTTGGGACACCGGTGCTGGAACACAAATCATCCCACATGTACAGCTACTTCATGCATAGCAGGTAGACACAGGGTTAGAGCAGAGGAAGCCAAACGGTTTCCATCTACTCCTGTTACTGCTGCAAGTTAACAGGAACCAAAATGGGAAAGGGGCCCAGGCCAAACCAGAGTTAGTGGAGTGTTTCACCCCAAAAGGGAATGTATGACAAGAACAGCACTGTTTCTCTAGAACCACTCTCAGGGGACAGTGTCCCACGGCATCCTGGAGGGTGCGCCAGCCCAGGCAGCCCACCTACTCACAGTCACATTAGCCGCTCCCCACCCTGAGTGGATACCCAATTGCGAAGCCTCAGGAAGCATCTCGTAGTCAAGCTCTTTGGGCCACAGGACAGTCAGCAGACTCTTGAGGCCTGAGGCCACCTTCCAGTTCACATATTCAAATCACTTTCTCTTCCCCCACCCTCCTTAAATGTCAAATAGAAGGACTTTTCCCTATTTCACTCTGCGTTGATGAGATAGATCACTAAAGTAAAAAATGGCCATTAAGGGACTTCCCTGGTGGCGCAGTGGTTAAGGATCCGCCTGCCAATGCTAGGGGACATGGGTTCGAGTCCTGGTCCGGGAAGATCCCACATGCCACGGAGCAACTAAGCCCGTGCGCCGCAACTACTGAGCCTGCGCTCTAGAGCCCACGAGCCACAACTACCGAGCCCATATGCCACAACTACTGAAGCCCGCGCGCCTAGAGCCCGTGCTCCGCAACAAAAGAAACCACCGCAATGAGAAGCCCGTGCACCACAACGAAGAGTAGCCCCCGCTCGCCGCAACTAGAGAAAGCCCGCGCACAGCAACGAAGACCCAACGCAGCCAAAAATAAATAAATAAATACAATTTTTTTTTAATGGCCATTAAATAATTTTCAGCAATTGAGTTACATCAGAATGAGCTCATCCAAGTTATTTCTTCAATGTTTTGATTTATTCTATGGGGTCCTGAGGTCACTTGAACATCATTCCAGATGTATACCAGTTTGCGAACCTCTGAGAAGCTGCTACTTGTGGGGTGGAACTCAACAGCTGTCACACAGCTGCACAGCAATGTCAGTTGAGAGCAGGAAGTGAAAATGAATTCTGTTCTCAACACACGCCTCACTGGGATAAAAGACATAGATTTTGAGATGAGCATTTGTCTTTAACCCTGGAGCCAGTTACTCTGGCTCTGGAGAACTTGGAAGAACTACATAATCATAACTTGAATCTACAATGGCAGCCAAATAGGAGTCAAAATACAACTAGCTGCATCCTTAACACCTATAGATGCCCTTGGGTTCTCCTGGGAGGACCAGATACATCCATTGAGATTCCCCCAGAAGTTTCTTTTTCCAGTGTGTGGAGTATATCTTCCTCATCTAACACTGCATCTGTTACTTTTCCTCCAACCCTGACTGACTCATTGGCAAAACTTCATCTGCTTCTTCTTTCTTTTTCATGTAATCGTCTATAAAAATCCAAAGAGCACCCAGAATACTTCTCCTACATGTAAAAGTATGGTCTTCAATATGGAGGATTAAAGGGAGATCTAAAGATCTTCCTTTTCATAAGAACAACTTAGACATTTGAATGGATTAATAAAAGATCCTGGGAATCTTTCTTTCCAACCTCTCCCCCAAGGATGGCGTCTCATCTCAAGAGTATTAGGGAAGGTATGTTGAAAAGATTGGAAATTGTCTAGGTGACCTTCTCTAGAGCTCACTAGACTTTGATGGCTATAGCCTGGACATGATTTCTAGAATGTTCTTAAAGGGTCATCTGGGAAGAGAAGGGAATTTATAAAAAGGAGCATAAATACAGAGAAAAGGTTGGAAAGACACAAGTATTTAATTTACTATATACCTATTAGAATTAATTGCTCCTCCCCTAACCTGCCAAAAATAACTACTCCACCCTAAACAAACAGAGTCTCCTATGGCAACATGTGCCTGAAAGCTTGACAGCTTGAGTCCAGAGTTACAATGGAAAAAATAGGAAGGGAAAAATGACTAATCGATCCAAAGTTTCTAAAGTATCTGAAGACTGGACTAGATTGGGGGACACAAATCTCAGTAATTGAAAGGTGTCTGACTTGGGACATCACTCCTCCCCACAGGAAACTTCCCCAAGGAATGGTACAAGGCTTGGCTTCTCTGCACAATGTGTCCATAGGTGAATTTTTCACTACCCATACCTGCACCTCATTTTCCTGTAACATCAGAAAACGAAGTGTTCCAAATAAGAGAATTTTTCAAGTACCTAAAGCTTATTTCCTTAAGAGTCACTTTTTAATTTTCATTTTAATTGTTTTCACAAAAGAAAAAAACCTGTACAAAATTCCTGTTTCCTGTGCTATGCGGCTGCTTCCCACTAGCTACCTATTTTACGTTTGGTAGTGTATATATGTCCATGCCACTCTCTCACTTTAGCACAGGGAGATCAGCTAGGTGGTTTGTGACCACCTAGAAGGGTGGGAGGGAGGGAGACACAAGAGGGAAGAGATATGGGAACATATGTATATGTATAACTGATTCACTTTGTTAATAAAGCAGAAACTAACACACCATTGTAAAGCAATTACACTCCAATAAAGATGTTAAAAAAAAATCCTGTTTCCCTGCCTTTTAATAACTTATAGAATACAAAGTCATTAACATGAATATTTTTCCTTTTTACTTATAAGGAGGCTCTTTGCATTGGGCTATTTACCCCTTTACTAAATGAGCCTCCTTCAACACACACACACACACACACACACACACCCCACCCTCATGGGTCAAGCTTTGTAGAATTATACCTAAAATGAATACTTAAGTCTGAGAGAGAGGCTGGGTTGCTCTTCTTATGATGTATGAGCTTGATGATACCTATTTCAGTTGTTATAGGAACGCTTTTCTTGCCAACTGGCTATGTTCCAGGCAGTTGAGGTGGCCATATGAATGGAAGTGCGTAAGTGATGAAATACAAAGAGGAAAGGCTGTCAGTCTATCCTATCCATATGACTTTACTTCTCAGAAGTAAGATAATTTCTCCTTTATGTTATATTATCTGGTGATATTTTCTGTTTAAATTGTTCTGGGGAGTTGGGTATAGGAATGGTAGCTCTGTCTGTTGCCTATGGATGTAGTCATTTATTCAATCACTCAACATTTATTCCTCACCTATTTGTACCAGGCATTGTTATGAGGGTACACAGAGAAATAAAACATGGCTCCAGTCCTCAAGAGAAGCCCCCACTTGCAGTTATAGCTTATGATGACGAGTGCTAGCATAGAGATGCAGACAGAAGTACCTAGTCCAGATCTGGGGTGGGTGGGGATGCGGAAAGGACGACATGAGCTTTCAGGGGATGGCTTTGCTACATCTAGCCCACATGAAAAAGAGTTCAGCACTGGATGATTCAGAGGGGTAGAGGGGCCTGAGAAAACTGTGCAAGTGAAAGAGGGTAAAAATAGATAGGCAGGTTGCCCCAGACTGCTCATCACAGAGCCCACTGTCAGTAAGAGTTCCCTAAACTTCGACTGATTGGCTGACAGTACCTCTATTATGTGAATTAGATTAAGAACACTTTTCTTCTGCAGCTTGCAACAGAACCCATGAGCACAGTGACCTTCTAGAAAGGTTAGTTTGGGCTTCAGACCCTCTGCTCTACTAACATAAAGATTGAGATGTCAGCCCAAAGTGATTATACCCCTATAGGTAAAGCATGGGACAGAAGCCCGGTAAGTAATCTTGAGGAGAGTGTTAAAACAGGAGAAGACGCTAATCACATTTCTGTGTAATGCCTAACACTATTTTCTTTCTCCTACATCATTTCCCATCGAAACCTTCTCGTTATGTGAATGACAAATCAGACCCACACCCAGTTCTTCATATTGATTAGGCTACATCAGGCCAAAAGAAGCCATCTTCCAAGGCAGCTGTGGTGCCACACCCAGTGAAGTCCATGCAGCAGATGCAAGTTCTCTGGCTCTCCAATGAATGGTGACCTCCAGCCTGGTTCTTTCAGCCCTTGGATCTGCCCACGTGTCCATTGCTTCACCTGCGAATCTCAGGGGCAAAATTCAGAGGTCTTTGAGGCCCCTCAGGGACTCTTAATGACCAGAACATTAGTTGCTTGCTTTTTTTTTTTTTAAGGACCATAGATGCATAAAATTCAAAGGCTGGATGGATTCTTGAATACTATTTAGTACAAAACTCTCATTTTACAAATGCTGAAGTGGCCCCTTAAAACAGTGAAATGTCTTGTTTGCAAGGCTAGTTGTAACAATCCTGGGAACGTAGCCCAAATTTCTTGATGTTCTTTCTGCTAAACCATGCTACCACTCTCTGATTATTCCATTAACCTTCTAATTTCTTGGGAATGCAGGGTAACAGATTCCTTTGGCACCTCTATAAAAAGGGCTTAGGTGCAAGAACATTAATAATGAAGTGAACCCAGCGATCCAATGTAGAAACAGAGAAAGGATCATATATATAATCTCAATTCCCCTAGACCCCCCACAACTTCACTTCTGTTTTTCTCAGTTGCAGGTTAAAAGTTTACCCAAATAAGCTACCTGGTACTATAGCTCCTTCTGGCCTTGGGGCCCGGCTGGCCCATATTTTCCTAGAAGCTGATTTTGCCAGGAGGAAGCAGCACTGCGCTCCCATCCCATCAGCAGATGCCTGCAACCCAGAAACATTTATTTCTGGGCCCTAGAATGCTAAAGCCAGGCATCTTCTGCTCATTGCAGTCATCTGAGGAAAAGAGGAAATGGAGTTGTTCCACTCCTCCCGTGTTCACCCCTTGGGGTGGGAGGGTGCCAGTGATCTCACATATGTGGGTTTGCAACAATCTTCTTGGGAAATGTAAAATTAAAATCGACAGATACCCTGAGATGGGTTGTGCAGGAAGAATTTCTTAGATACAAGCTCCTCTGGAAAATCTCATCTGGCTTCCTAGACCCAGAGAGTTCTCCTTGCCTGTGTACTATGGTATGTTTTATCCATATGTGCATTATAGGACTTGACATTCAGAATGTATTATCAAGGGCTCAGAGTCTAATCCCCTTCAGTCCCAGCTACCAGTTCAGTAGGTTCTCAAGAAATAAATAACTATGATGGTGGCTAAATACATTTTTTTTTTTAGCATACTTTACAACCAGATCCCTCCTTTTCATTAGTCCTCTCCTACTAGGGTGCAGAGTATTGGTATACATTTATTTCTGAGTGGGAAGAAATAGTAGAATAGACCATCTAAAGTTCTCCTATTAACAAGCTGAAAATGTTGAATAAATCTATCAATATCATCTCAGCACCTCAGATGGTATAATAAGAAAAGAATGGAAATTGCCAGGGGCCAACAGCAAAAAGAAGCTGAAAACCAGAGCAGAAAGAAGACAGTGAAACTGTGGCTGTCCTAGGAATGTTTGCAAACACTATCTGTAATCAGGTTGCTGGGTTTTAACAGCTGATCGGGAATCGGGGCCCAGGTCTTGGAGCTTTGCAAGATGGAGATCTTTTAAGTGACTCTGTTAGAATTTTAATAAGATAAAACGCGAGGACTGATATGGAATGACATATGGAATGGTGATGTTGCACAGGTAGCTTGGCTCACTTGGAACTAAGAGATTTTCTCCTGCCTACCAGCCCTGAAGTCTCCATGGTTCAATCCAGGCCTGGGCAAAGTCACTAGTCACTAAGATATTAAAGACATGCTGGGTTACCAGCTAACAGCTGAAACTGCGAAGAGTACCTCCTTGAAGGCCAAGAGTCTACTCTTCAAACAATAGATAAGCAAGACATAATTGAAAGGAAAGCAATGAAGATACACATTCTGTTGGATAGGCAGAGGGAAACAGCCCCGTTTGGTGGCCCCTAGAGAGGGGTCAGTACTCAGGTCTACTCTTGTGGTCTGTTGTGCTTTACTGGTCCATGTGAGATCATGTAGCTTCTGAACAATTTTCACAGAAGAAAAAACCTTTATAAAATTCCTGTTCCCCTGCCTTTTAATAACTTATAGAATACAAAGTCATTGACATGAATATTTTTCCTTTTTACTTATAAGGAGGCTCTTTGCATTGGGCTATTTACCCCTTTACTAAATGAGCCTCCTTCAATACACACACACACACACACACACACACACACACACACACACACACTCACACACACACCCTCATGGGTCAAGCTTTGTAGAATTATACCTAAAGTGAATACCTAACTCTGAGAGAGAGGCTGGGCTGCTCTTCTTATGATGGGTTGCTCTTCTTACCCTCAAAAAAGGAAGAGCAAGTGGGGACCTTTACAGGGCTGGAAAGAGAAGCCTGATTACCACCAGCTTATCTCTATCTGACACCAAAACCAAAGTGTAGTCTTAGAATAGTAATAGCCAAGTAGTGCAAAAACGAATCTCTTCTGAGAGAAACAGAATGCATTGAGAACGGAAAAAGAAAAGCAAACAAAATAAGGTCAAATGCCTTCTTTCACCCGTAATAATTTTATCTGCAGCAAGGTACCCAAAGCTTAGCAGCTCCTGCCCAGGAAAATGCTCAAGGCTGTACAGTATGGTGATTCAGAGTATGAGGTATGGTGTAAGATAAACCTAGGCCCAGGTCCCAGCTCTGCTCCTTACCAACTGTTAGAGCCTGAGCGAGTTACTGTGATTTAAGCTGCGGTATCCTCATTTGTAAAATAGGAATAACACCTATTCAGAGGGTTGCTGTCAAGAGAAAAATGAGTGAATGGAGGTGAAATACTTAGCCCAGTACCCGGCCCACAGTAAGTACTCAATGAATCCTAGTTTTATGAAGGCGGCAGGAATGCACCATTGCTTTGTGCCAGTGTGGGTGGGTGTCTGAATTCCCTCCAGAGAGACTCTGGTCAAAAAGATGTCAAGATTCTGCCACTCGTACTTTAGAGTCAAAGCGTGGACGCTCTCATCCCTGAGAGCCTCCTGTTCCCTTCGCTCTCACCATAAATGCACCCATCTGAGTCATGGAGGAGAGTCGGGTGACAAGGGAAATGGGTCTGGGACTTATAAAAATAGAGTGGGAAAGGCCTGTCTGGCTTCTGGAAACCAGGGCTCTCCTCCAAACCATAGTGGTGACTCAGGTGTCTTAGCCTCTGAAAAACCCCAAACCGTCACAGACACCTCTTCCCTGATGGGCACCACAGGAAAACAGGAAGGTGGGAAGACTCTCTGTGACTTACTTTTCAGTCAAAAATTACCTCCTAGCAGCTCCTTCCACTTAGCTGCAAAAAAAGACCCAGCGGCGCAGGCTCCCCACCTCACTTACAAACACACACGACCAGCTTCCCCACGCGGCCCCTCCTCTTGGCCCCAAACGGCCCTGATGCTTCTTGTCATCCACCCCCGGGGGGTGGATATTAGGGCCCCCATGGTGAATTTGGGGCAGGAGGGTATTCAGGTAGAGTCTGCACGTATCTGTGCCAGAAAAACACGGTCTCCAAGTCAGAGCTCTGCTTCTCACGAGAGACATGAGAAGAGAACATCTCCCCACGGTTCTTGTCACACTCTCTCAGGGGGCTTAAAACGACAGAGCCCTCCTGCAGATCTGTGATCTGTCCCTTGGTTGAGAAACGCTACTCTATAGAACCACTGCTGCTGATGGGACAGTGTCCTGTGCTGTGGGCCCTTTTCTCCCTCCACCTCTTACCAAAACTGTCTGAGGCTGTGAGAGCACCCCGTGCTCCAAGCCACTCTCAGCCACCACCTTAACTCCTTCCTCAAATCCCCATAATCACTCACAAGGTCACTGCCTGCCCCCTCGGCATCAACCCCCAGCTCCATGTCCTAAACAAAATGCCTCCAAACCTTTTCTCTCCTCCTCCATCGGTCTCACTCCTGTCTCTCACGCTTTCCCTTTTCTCTGGAGCAGCGGATCCTGCACAGTCAGCTAGTCCAGATTGGATGCCAGTGATTTCCAGTCCTTTGCTGTTAAATTGGGATTTCATGGCAGCTCCACCCTCCTCCTTCTTGAACCACACAGCAACGCTTCTCAAGACACGGCAGCAGTCCTCCACGTGACCTAATGGCTGTGCTGGGGCTCCCAGTGGGAGCTGATGATGACACACCCTCAGAACCCATTTGTGTCTCCATCGCAAGGCTGGCAGACCCGTTAATTCTCATGATTTTGTCTTGTTTTCACGGTGGGAGGGGCATTACAGGTGGCCTGCAAACTCTCCTGACGGTCTTGCTACATGGCATTTGGCTTTCTTCTTTAAAAGAGGAAAAAATTAACAATTGTGCATTTGGGGGAATTTCCTGCCTTGGCTCCAGAATTGGAGCCAGCCTACTGTGGTTCAAGGTCAGAGGTAGAAACGTTGAACACAAGAGGTCTGAACTGTGCAAGGACTACGGGGCAGAGACACTTCCGGTTTGTCTCCTTTTCCACTCCTGTTTCCTTCCATCAGCAGTAAGGCCCCTACGTCAGCACAACACCTAACAGACCACACGAGCTGCTTCGTGAATAGCTGGTGAGTGAGACACGTGCCGAATCGACTTTGTAAGCTAAGAAGGCAGAATAGTTTTTGCTTTCTACTCCTCTGGCCTTTCCTCCAAGATAAGGTACCTTTCCTCTGTCTGGCTCCCCTAATAGCCTCCCCAGATAGCTGTTCTCACTATCAATGACTCTCTCTAAAACATCACCTGAGATAGCTCGGCACGGCCTTCCAGGGAGAGGTTTGCTAACCGCAGACTCTCACGGAACCAAACTGCAAGCCTCAGAAGAAGGAAGCTGAGAGCAGAATGTCGGCCGCTGCAGGTGCCTTGCTGAGCAGGTGGGACCTGCCCCTGGCCTCCAGGCACCTCTGGAGGTGGCCCCTCACCCGTGCCTCCTCTCTGGGCCTCTGCCAGCACCAGACCCCTCACGATCGGGCCATGGAGCCGTACAGGCTCTGTTCAAGAGCTCACAAAGCTCTGGGAGGCGAGGGAGGTGAAAGCGCGAGGAAACGTGCAGAAGTCAGAGGCGGAGGACCTGCAGCTGGGAGACGGGGACGGGAGAGCACGGGAGTCCTGGGAGAAGGCCCAGGGCGGACGGCTGGGGTCCTGCTCTGACTTCGAGCGTTCCCCTCCACCATCCCCTCTCCGGGCTCCTCGGCCAGCCTGCAGTTCACGGGAGGTTGAAGCAGGCCTGAGCCGATGGTGGGAATGTTCCACGGCAGCCCCCGACACGCGTGCTGGCCCCCGGGGGCCCCCAGCACACACACTCTCATGCCAGGCAGGTGGGCATTGCTTGCTCCCCGAGCCCACCCGTGGAAGAGGACGGGGAATGCAGACTGTGGGAGGAAATGACAATACTCATTGTTCGGATTAAATACTTTGCTTGGCCCTCCTGGTGTTTGCTGAGCGTCTTTTGCTTTTTCCTTCCCTCCTCCCTCTCTGTGCCCTTCCCTCCACCTCTTTCTCCTCTCTCTCTTCCTCAGTCATCAAGCACACTGAGAGAAACTTCAAGGAGAGGGCAGGAACTCCTAGGGTGGGAAGACCTGTTTATGGAAATCAATCAACGTAGTTGACAAAGGCTTCTGCCATTCTGATACCACACCCAGCTCTTCACTGGGGTGTTTCACTTTGGGGTAAATCTAAACCTATTAATACACTGCTTTGAATTTTTGTAAGTTTTCATGGGATATAACTCACAGCACTTGCTTTCTCTCTCATTCTCTCCTTCTTTCATGTATATGTAATAGGTGTGTATATATATACGTATATACACGTATACGCATAAATATGATGCATAAATGATATATACGTACTGTTCGTATATAAGATAAACGTGTGTATAATAATCACTAACACATAATATTTATAATACAGATATATAACATTAAAATATGTGTTTATATTTTGTACACAGAAACAGACACGTACATCCATATACAATTTCTCTAGAAGCTCCAGGCATAAGCAGTGCCTCTAAAGGTAAAGATAACTTTACAAACTAGAAGCCGTCATATAGAAACAGGATACTAGTGTTTTGTTTTGTTTTTTGCGGTACGCGGGCCTCTCACTGTTGTGGGCTCTCTCGTTGCGGAACACAGGCTCCGGACGCGCAGGCTCAGCGGCCATGGCTCACGGGCCCAGCCGCTCCATGGCATGTGGGATCCCCCTGGACCGGGGCACGAACCCGCGTCCCCTGCATCGGCAGGCGGACTCTCAACCACTGCGCCACCAGGGAAGCCCGAGAAGCAGGATACTATTTTTATTTTATATATGGCATTTTCTGTGTATCAGGTACTGTGCTACAAGGTTTCTTCTACTCATGATCTTATTGAACCCTCACAACAACCCATTTTACAGATGAAAAAATCCAAGGATCAGAGCTGTTAAGGAATCTGTCTCTAGAAAAGATGTGGACCCACCGTCTGACACCCAGGCCTGTGCTATAACCATCCTGACATGCTCACACCGCCTCTAGCATTATTCACCATATAATAATGATATGCCTCATTTCACTTCTCAGAACTGCTCGCCCGATCCAATCTCTACCATAACTATGGGCATGAAGTAGCCACTTTCTGGATGGAAGGTCAGTGTCACATAAGTCCATGAGAAATGTACCATCTAGGATATTTAACTTCAAAACATATACTATGAGCCAGGCGTGGGGCTAATTGCTAGAATCCTAGGCTATCTGTTTCATACATACTTAGTGTGTCTCCTATGAACAAGGCATGACAAAACATTTGCCTTAAAGAAGCTTTGGTGGCATCAGCCTTAAATAAGGCAGAATCTGAACAGCATCTGAGACAATAAGAAAAGAAAATCACAGGCCAATGGAGGACTGATTGCCAAAGTAATTAAAGGCACCAGTAAGAGCTACAGAAGTTCAGAACAGGAAAGAGGCTGGGGCATTTCAGAAAGGCTTAATGGAGTAAATGGGATTAGACTTAATCTTTGAGGATGGATAGGATTTGGGCAGAGAAGTAGGGAGAAAAATCCCAGGAGGAGGGTAAATATAAACCAAGATTTCAAATGGAAAAAGAAAAGATATATCTGTGGTTTTCTGCCTTGAGTATTAATGGCCTAAGTTTGGAGTTAGGTCAAAATCTCCATCTAGAGGAATCTAGTCTTCATCCCCGAAGCCAATAGGGAGCAGTGGAAATTTGGGAGTTTTTTTGTGTTTATTTATCTAATTTTGGGGCAGAAGCAGAACATGGTAAAAGTTGTGCTTCAAAGGTTGGATCTGGGGACAGAGTGGGGAATGTTCAGGAGACCACTGGAGGGCTCCAGAGTAGGTAGAAGTTGACCTCAAGCAGATAGGAACTGAGAAGAACAGAATTTGGGGGTCCTAATATGGAATAGGAAAAAGCAGAAGGGAGGGGTCTTGTGAAGGACTTGTCAGGACTTGGCAAATGGCCATATTTAGGTAGAAGACCAACGGAGATGAAGGTTTATCTGTGACATTTTACTCAAATCATGCTAAACTTTTCTCAAAAAATTAGCTCGTTGAGAACACAGCTAGAAAGACTCCTCACTAAATATAAGGACTGAGTCACAGGACATAGAACCTGATCCATCAGCAAACCCTATTCTACCTCACAGTGAGAAGCTCTACACATTTTCTTTTTCCATCTAAACCAAGCCCTAGAGGGTCTCTCCTGCCCGATTTCTGCTAGATTTTCCCCACAACTTAGACATGACTATTTTATCACCCCCAGTAACATCCAGGTCCAGCTGAGTTGAGGAACGGCAGGAGGGAGGTGGCATGTTTATTCTAGAATATTTTCTTGCCAATAGTCTTGTTTCCTTTAGCCCTGGTCTAATTTTTAGTTCCTGTGTCTACGAGCAGCTCAGTTTGTGTGGCTGGCTGATGACTGCGGTTCTCATCCTTAACCTGTCACGCCATCCTGGGTTGTCAGCCCGGCTGTTCTATTCCCCGTTAATTGGTCCATCCATCCAGTCTGACTTTCACCCATATGGAACCTATTCTCTGTGCAAGTGTCTTGTTTACATTCCCTTTATCTACGGGATGCTGGTCTGTGTATCTTATTCACTCAACCACTGATCAGCTGCATCTGTTTCACAACATGTTCTCCAGTCTCACTTCCTTGGTCTCTGATCCTTGCTAAGCAGTGTTCCTGGGTCCGCCTCCTCTTCCTCTGGACGAAAGCTTGCAAAGCCCAGGGAGAAGTCCTAACAGGTGACCAGCACCCCATGTTCGTCTCTCAACTGACTCCCCTAAAGTCCTGCATTTCTAGTTTGTGTGTTCTCTATTTGTTTATTCATTTTTAATCTTCCTACCAATTTAAGAACAGGACAGGGACTCCAGAATCAGCTGCCTGGGTTCATTTACAGTCTCATTTGCTAACTCCGGGGCTTTGGAAATGTAATGGAGTCCTCAGCCCCTCAGTTTGCTCATCACTAAAACAAGAATGATAACAATGGTAATAAGTCCTCACAGTATGCACCTGCCATACAATAAACATCCAATAATGCTATTAAATATACCATGGAACCAGGAGTTATTTTTCTGTTTGTTTCCTGAGTTCAGTGAGCCTGCATACTCTGGGTATCAACGTTTCCCTATCTGTGAAGGTACAGGGCAGTTCTCCCAGAGGTGGCTACCAGATAACCTGGTCATTCTTCTTCTCTCTTAACTATGACCAGTAATACCAGGGATCTTACTGTTAACCTCGCACAACTATAGGGACAGAGTGACTTAAGGCAGGCAAATGCATAAGCCAAGTTATCTGAAATACTAGTCATCTCTCTTAGGTTCCATTGTTGGTAGTTATGGGATAGCAGCAATGCTGTGTCAGAATTTGTCTCTGGTCCCTGGTCTCCTTTTTTTCCGTCAGCCTCATCTCCATGCTTGACGGTGCTCTCTCTGACAACTCCCATAACTAGTGTATCCATCCCTACCAGAGTGTCTGCACATTCTTCTATCCCTCTGGAAAGCAGCAGACATACTAAGGGGTCAGTGACAAATACGTACCTGCAACTAAATAAAAGATAATATAGTAAGGCAAAAAATGACTTTAATTGTGGAAAGATTGGAGCTTTGTGAGCCACTCGGCGAAAACAAGAATTTATGGGTGAAATGGGAGCATACGTAGCACCCCCAAAATTATGTAGTGGAGGTAGTCACCTGTTAAGCAAAATTGGGAAACCCATTTCTAAGTATCGGGACATTTTCTACCTGACTGAAGCGAGCATAAGCAAAACACCTGCTGTTAGGGACTGACTTTTGTTCCCTCAAAAAGCATATACTGAAGCCCCAGCTCACAATGTGATAGTATCTGGAGGTGGGGCCTTTGAGGGGTAATTAGGTTTAGAGGATATCATGAGGGTGGGACCCTCATAATAGGATTATTACCCTTATGAGAAGAGATAGCAGAGCTTTCTCTCTCTCTCTGCCATGTGAAGACAGCGAGAAGGTGGCCATCTGCACACCAGGAGGAGAGACCTCACCAGGAAATTGAATCAGCCAGTACCTTGATCTGGGATTCCCCAGCCTCCAGAACTGTGAGAGATAAATGTCTGTTGTTTAAGCCATCCAGCCTATGTATTTTGTAAACAGCAGCCCAAGCAGACTAACACTCAAGACTTATTTAGTGTATTTATTAATTTAGCTACTTTTACTGATTTGTCAACCTAAAGAATTCCCAAAGATTTTGTCTGAAAAAAAGGAGCAGGAAAAGGAGGTAAGAAGAAGACAGACAGGCAGGAAGCCCAAAGAAGTAAAAAGATCATTGGCTTCTCCTATTCAGTAACTAGGCAATGCTGGATGGGTCTGGCCCTTGGGCTGGGCACACAGGGCATGAAACCAGAACAGGTGAGCACAGCCAATAAGCTGGGCAGGCTGCAGACATCCTTAACTCAGCTACAGTGTCATCAGGGTCTTAAGTGGTTCCAAGGCCAGAGACCATTACTGGAAATCTAACAGCACTGCAGACATGCACCACCAAGTTTAATATTTCTCACATTAGAAAGGCTTCAACTGAACCTAATCTAATCTTTAATTAGTCCTCACATTACCTGGTGAGGCAGATTAATATGATTATCCGTATTCCACTGATGGGGAAAATGAGACAAAGGGCCATGCTTCAAGGTCACTTAGGGAATGAGCAATAGAGGTGCAAATTAAACTCAGGTATCTTAAACTTCCCAACTAGCACACAAGGGAGAGGGAGGACAGTGGGGAGCTGATTTCATCATCATCATTTGTTCAGGATCTTTCACATCTGGATAATGCATATTCAATTTACTACCTGGTTTCTCTAATTAAAAAATAAAGGACTCATTCTAGTCCTTTATGGAACTAGAATGGAACCCCCGTATTCCATTTTCAAGGCATAAGGAATTTACCAAGTATTCTCTGCCAGGAGCAGCCAAAGAAGTTAATAAAATGCACATGACTCAGACAAGTGTGACTATGTATTGACTATTTATGGAACGTTTAATATTAGACTACATTGTGGGGAGTGGGTATAAACACAGAAGAATGAAACATGCCTCCTGTCCTCTAGAACCTGGTCTAACTGGTCCAACTGAACATTCAAAATAGGTAGCCAGCACCAACACAAATAGCACACAAGTCCAACCACACAGGCAGGAACCAGGTCTTTCCTTTGTTCCCCGAAGTAGATGTTCAAGCATTATGTGTTGACAAACTGTTGGCTGAGCTTATTTCAGACCAAACTGAGATATTATTAGTATGAGAGGTAAGCTCATAGTATCATCATACACCTCCCCTCCTTCCAATCCAGTTAATTTCATCTTCAACCTCTTTCTCATCATCCATCACACCCAACATCCAAAGGTTCACCCTTCTACTGAAGAAATAGTTTTGTATGCAGACCCTCTTCTCTCTTCTCTTTCTGCTTCCCTCAGTTCAGTGAGGTAGGTGGCTGTTATATTAGTTTAGGTGAGAGAGGATAAGGTTCTGACTTCCGTGGTCCAACTTTGCCACCATGCTTTTCTTCCTAAAATATAAATCGTATGATCTTTTTTCTGTGACTGCGATGTTTAATGCTCACTGAGATGTTTAATATCTGTGTGTTTCCCTGTGTTTCCCTGACTCGCTTGTGGTGGGCTTGAGGCCATGTGACCAAGTTCTAGTAAATGGGAAGGCAAGCAGAAGTGACGCATTACTTCTCATCTAAGGGACTCAAGAATTATTGGCCTCTCTCTGTATTTCTTCTCTGCCCTTTTGGAGGAAACCATGGAGACCACATTTTGAGAGCACAGAGGCGTAAGATACAAGAAACGAATGGGTGCTCCAGAGAGCTACGCCAGACTTCATGTAAGTGAGAGACAAGTCCTTTGCCATGTTAAATCACTGAGACTTCCGGGTGACTTTGTGACCACAGCCTATCCTGATTATTTCATATTCTACTTATAAATCTTCAATGGATCAACACTGACTCCAGGATGAAGTCCAAACTCATTAGCTTGGCACACAAAAGCCTGAGTGACCTAGCCCTAGCTTAGCTCTTTAACTTCCAGTCATTCCACATTCCTTCATGTTCCCCAAGATCAGCTTCACTGAGCAGACTAATACTATTTTCTGTGATACGCCACTGGTATTTTGGAGTTGTTTGTTATGTGACATGATTGTAGAAACATTTAAATAATACAAAGATTGGTATTAGAAGTGGGGTGCTGCCATAACAAAAATCTAAAATGTGTGGCATTGGTTCTAGAATGGTGCATCGGAAAGCAAAGGAACTGTTTTAGGAAGCTGGAAAAATGAAGTAACTCCCCATGTAGTGGGGAAAAAAAATTATTAAATGTGTCCTGTAGTTGTGAGGAAAGTTATAATGTTAACTATTATAACTTGTAGGTCAGAAAATTTACTCAATAGCCTACTGGCTTTGGGTAAAGAGAATTTAAAGAATAATATTACAAGGGTTAGTTATTGGTTGCTATGTTCATCTGATAGGGTGCTGCAAGAAAAGATGAGCTCAGAAAAGGTTGCTGCTTTGCCAGCAGAGTTGACAGGTAATATAGAGCGCTAAAAATTCCAGGACTTGCAGTGCAAAACAAAGCTATTTCTCATCTCCAACAAGCAAAAGATAAAACAGAGCAATGCTTTGTATTAGGCCTTCGAAGACTGAAGTTAAGGCTTAGTCTCAGGCAAAGACCAAATCAAGGGGTGGACCATTACATCATTTGTTAGGACTTTTAACTGGATTAAAGTGGCACCTAGAAGATCCTTGTAGTTGAACAAAGTGACTCACAGAAAAGAGACTAAGGACTTTATCCCAGAGAAGTCTCATAAGCTCAGAATACCCATAATCAAACTGATTCAGAGAGGCACGTCTTGAAAAGACTGTGACATAGCTCTTGCAATATGGATTTGACTGAAATTAAATATATGCAAAACCAAAAAAGTCTGTGAGTTCAATTTCCAAAAGTAGCATCAGACTGTGTTAAAAGAGACTTACTGTTAGCGAATTTGGATAGATTTTTTGGATCCCCTGTATTCTAAGAGGAGAAAGCAGGCTGATAACGTTACTTAGCTTCCAACAGGAGGATGTTCTCCAGTGCCCTCTTCTTGTGACCCAAGAGGATAACAGAAAAGGAAGGACATCCAAGAAAGCAGAGCCAAGAGCCATGAAGAAAAGTCGACTTGGGACCTATATCCAGGGAGTAATCAAAATCTATTAAACAAGCAGCACTCCTTATTCTTAGAGTATAATTTTTACCACTTTTCTCAGAGGGATTTCAGAATTGTGGACCAGTGCCAGTTATGTTCCTTTCGCTATTCTCCTTTAAAGGGGATGTTTATTGTAGCTGTCTTGTTTTTACTCTACTTTGCCCATCAGGTGTGTGGAAGGCAGAGAACTTGTGATTTTTAGTACACCAGAGTCCAGACTAAGAGAAGCTACGTTGTAACCTGATGTAAATCACGATATTCTAGATTTTTAAGCCTGATGCTATAACTGGATAAGACATTTAGAATGTCTTGGGGTAAGGTGGAGTAAATTTGAAATATGGCAAATGTCTGTAACCAAAAAGACTGACTGGCAGATATTATTACATGTCCACAGTTCCTTTTATGAGTTCACTGTCAGCAGAGTATATTTCCCATTCCTACTAATTTTAAATGGAGCCATGTGATTTGCCTTGACCGATGGAATGTGAGTGTGAGAAACATATGCTACATTTGACCGGAGATTTTGAATGTCCCGGCATGCCTTTTCTGGCTTCTTTGTACCCATGTTATCCATCATGAGAAGAACATATGCTGGGTAGCTACTGACCCTGAAACCCTGAAGCCTGGGTCCTTGAGTGAGAGTCAGGTGGAGTATACCGTCACCCAACCCCACACCTAAGGCAGAACCACTTTTTCTGCAGATGCATGAGTGAGAAATACATTTTATTATTACAAGACATTGATATTTGGGGATTATTTGTCATGCCGCATTGTCACAGAAAAAACTGGACGGCTGCATCACACCATTTCCTTTCACATTTTTTGCCTTTCCATATGTTTCTATTTATCCTTCAAAATTCACCTCAAGTGGTTACCCCTCTGTAAGATCTTCTCAACGTGATTGGGATGAGTTATTTGCTTTATTCTCTGTGTCCCCAGTTGAGTTTGTTCATATCTTTGTATTATTATTCATTGGGTAGAAATTTGATCTTTTACCTCTGTTGCACACACTGTGTTGGAAATTCCTGATTCATTTTTGTAAACTTGACTCGTAGCTGGCACACAGAAAATATTATTTTAAGTGAAGAAATAAATAAAGGAACCTGAAGGAGTGATCACAGTTTAGTAATCATGGTGTGAGTTGGGAAAAGAGGCTATTCCGTTTCTGCAGATCCTTGCCATTGGGGGGAGCAGCAAGCTTTTAGATTGAGAAATGGTATGAGGCTCATACAAAAAAAAAAAAAGCTGGATGAATTTGTTTTTTCATGTGTTGGAATTTGGAGCCCTAGATTCTGTAGCTAAGCTTGGAGAGGTGGGAAGATGCTTCCCATGCATGAAGTATTGTACATTCCTGGGTTAGAACATGTTTTCTTTGGGGGGTTGTTGTGGTTTCTTTCTTTTTCTTTCCTTTTTATTTTATTCCAGCTTTGGAAGCATCCAATGTTTGCAATAACAATAACAACAACAAAAATATGAGGCTGGCCCACTATGAATCAGGAGACAATTTGTACATGCAATGGGTGTAGGGGGTGGGAGGTGGAGGGAGGGGAGAAGAAAGGAAAAACACAGCTGCCAGGAGCTTAACAGAAGAAAATGCCATGCACAACACGTGGCTGGCACAGTGGGCAGCAACATCTGTTCTCGATAAGGACCCCCGGTGTGTGCTGCTGTGTGTGCACGTGTGTGTTCATGTGCGTGTGTAAGGAAACACCCAGGCTCTGGGCTTCAGGAAGCCTGCTCGTGGCTCCAGGCTCACTAGTCTGAAATGCTGCCCTCAGTGGCGGCCTCTCACCGTGAGTTAGATCTGCAGCCAACTTATTCTTGCGAAGTATGTTGCAGGCTAGAATGGGCTGTGGAAAACAAGCCGGAGAAAAGCCACAGGGACCTCCTGACCCATTTGAATCTTTCTCCTGCCAAGTCCTCATTATTGGTCTTAAATAGGAAGGAAAACAATGTATAAGGCTGAAGAGGCTATGGAGAATCTACCGGGGAAAAGAAGGCTTGCTTAGGATCACTGGGCTAGGGGTGTTGAGACAAGGAAGAGACAATGAGTCTGTTTTCAAAATAGGTGCATATGGTTTGGGGATTTTCTGTTTCTCTTTTTGTTGTTGTTGTTTGGCTAAGCATTTAAAGGCTCATTTTCTCTCTTATTCTTGTTACTCTGTTCAGTGAAGCAGAGGGAAAATAAGATGGAGGCTTTGTATCCTGAATGGATGATGGGCATCCTCTTAAGGGGAGCATCTGAAGGAAGTTTGCCTCAAGCTGATGGGCTGGAGCTGAGATGCTGCCGGCCGGATGCAGATCTGAGCTGTGTTAGCCCCTTAAACAAGGTTCTGCTGCCCGGTTTGGGTGCCTACACCTGGAAAGGTAGATCCAAAGGGACACAAAAACTAGCTCAAAGCTGCAGGCCTGAAAAAAATCACACTGAGTTGAAAGGAGGCAAGCAGAGGCTCTGCTTCCCCTTATTGATTCTTGCTGTAGCTTTATGTCCACACCTCCTAGTAGACATTTGACTTCCTCAGCTGAGACCTCCAGTGACCAGCATGTAGGATGTGTCCCCTGTCACCGGCACTGTTGCCATGCCTCCGCCTGGCCTTGCTTTGGAAGACTTCTCACACAGGCATGATAATAATGATGAGAGTCCTGTACACATGTGTAGCGTTTTAGTGTCAATCGATGCTTTCGTAAACATCATGTCATTTGAGAGCCAAAAGAACATTCAAAGTCAACCAAAGGAGACAACATTGTTTTTCCATAGGAGTTAAATGACTTTGATTGAGGTCACATAACTAAGGAGAAGAAAGGCAATATGTGGAACCAAGCTTTCTCTACCCGATGCACAAACAGCCTTCGAAGAGCTGAAGGGAATCTAAATTTCACCACTCATCCCCAAAGTCCCAAGACAGGGCCATGCTTACTGCAGGCTTTGCTCAACAAAAAGAGCATCCAGTAAGAAAAAGACTCTTAAAGGAGTCATAAAGCTCAGGGTCTCTTGGCAATCTTTTTACCCTTTACAAGTTAGCAACATTTTCCTTTTCTCCATAGTAATCAAGCTGCTTCTTAAGATCCTTACCTAGCTGCGAATCTTCTCCCCAATCTGTGGCAGCCCTTAACTTCCTACCTCATTCATTCACTCAAGATATATTTATTGAACATTTACCCTGTGCCAGTCACTGTACCACTGTACTAAGGACTTGAGGTTTATCAGTGAATAAAATGTACAAAAATCCCTGCCCTGTACAGCTTCTATCCCAGTGGGGAAAATAGATATTAAATATAACAAATAATTATTTAGTGAATTAAAAAGTAACAGTCCTATAGAAAATAGGGCAGTGTAAGGGAATGCTATAGGTTGGAGGATGGGCAGAGAATGAGAGAGGAAGGACAGTTGCAATTTCCAATCAGATGGTCAGAGAAGGGACATTTGGAGAGCTGTGAAAGCCATTGCAAGGACTTTGATTTTTACTCCAAGTGAACTGAGGAATTCTTGGAGGGTTTCAGCAGAAGAGTGCTTGGATTTAGCTTACATTTTAACAGGCCCCTTTGGCTGATGTGTTGAGAATAAGCAGTGGTGAGGCAGGGGTAGGAGTGAGACCAGCTGGGAGGCTACTGCAGGAATCCAGGTAGCAGAGGATGATAGCTCAAACCAGGGTGGCAGCAGCTGAGATGGTGAAAAGTGACTGGACTGTGGATGGATTTTCAAGGTAGAGCTAGTAGGATTACCTGATGAATTGGCTGTGGAGGATGAGAGAAAGAGGGGGATTAAGATGACATCAAGGATTTTGTCCTGAGCAATGGGAAGGATAAAGTTGTCATCAACTGAGATGGGAAAGTCTGCACAGAGAAATGGGAAACCGCTGCTCGTGAACTCCTTGAATTCTGTTTGCTGCTCTACAAACTTTGTCTCTAGCCCTTGTTACTTCCTTCCCACCTGACTCAGAGCCAACGGTATTTGAAACTTTTTCTATCCCCTCTTTACCTTGAGTGTCCAGACTCTTAATCAGATTATTACCCACAGATAATAAATATATTAAAGTTTTATTCATATCAAAAGTCTTTCCATAAACTTAAGTTACTGTTTTCCACTTAAGTTACTGTTCATCTCACTCCTTGTACTGGCCAACTTTTGGAAACAATATTTTTATTTGCTGCATCCGCTTTCATATCTATTTCTCAACCTACTGCCCTCTCCCCTGTTCCACTGTTACCACTGTGTCTGGGATTACAGTGAGTGCTGAAATTATAAGCCTAATGTCAATACTCAACCCGTTCGTCCGCTCTGTAGCATTGAACACTATTTACCATCTTTCTCCTCTTCCATGGTTTTTCTACAGCCATTCTCTCCTGTATTTCTTTCTACTTTTCTCCTCCTTCTCTATCTCCTAGACTAGCTTCACTTCCTCTGTTCTTCCCTTGTATTACTTCCCTCCTCCCAGGTCGTTTTTCCTCACCTCTCTCCATTCACATTCCTGGCATGATCACATCCCCTCACCTATCTTTAATTATCATCCATATTTTCCTCACTTCTCAACATAAGTCACGAACTGAGGCTGTGCTCCTGAACGCTAGACCTTTTATTTCCAACTCCACTAAACTCAGTCTAAAGCCAAGCTCGTTTTTGTCTCCTAAAAGCCTGCTTCTTTTTCTTTACAGAGATGAGTGACATTCACTATCCATCCAAACACCAGGGAGTTAGATTTAGATCTTCATCTTCCCCATTGGATGGGAGTTTAGAATCGATTTTATATCTTAAAAGGAAAGGCCTCAGCGGTGGGGCTTCTTTCCATCCCTACCTGGCGGGACCGTGTCTGGGCTCTCACCGTCTCTCTCTTGAGATACAGGCACTGTCTCCTAACCATTCTCTTCTCGAAGGGCTTCATCTTCACCAATGTATCTCATCTTGTAGCTTCCTAGTGATGCTGCCCAATGCCATCGGAATAAATTTGATAGTCCAAGTATGGCCACATTCAAGCCATTCCCTCATCTAGCCTGAGTCCCTCTAGCCTCAACTGTAGTCTCCACATGGTTCTCCAGACACTCCCCGTGTTTCAGATCCCTGCGCCTTGTGCTCATAACATCTCCTCTGCCCATAGGGCTTTCTACTTTAACGCCAACTAGTGGAACCATTAAATCCTACATGAGTGTCTCTTTGCTCTGAATTCTTCCCCAAATTGTTATGTCCCACATCCACCTCCTGCCTGTTCAGTAAGCAAACATAATCACTTTCTTTCCTCTGTTTCCACAGCACTTTGAACTTGCTCCTCCCCGCAAGTTAGAGTGGATTCCCAGGAGACAGGAGCTTTGTCTTCTTTCCCTTCATATCCCTAGAGTCGGCGACTATACATGGACAATAAATGTATATTCTGTGAATAAGTGCATCCTTATCTAAAACCTGCACTTTCACGAGTTAAGCACCTTAAAGAGGTTTCTGCTTGACTCTAGGTCAAAATAAGAAGTTAGAAGAGACAGTAGAGGGAAAAAAACACCAATAAGGAACATCGTCTCTGTCAGGTGCGTCTGTTTTCTTCCATATAGGCATAAATTCTGTTGAAGGGAGTGGTGAGTAGTAACAGTATAATGACCACTGCACATCTCTTACATCCCAGGCTTAGCACTGGTAAGACATGTGAATTGAATTTGTTTTTATATGTGCTCCCTCAGCCCCACTGAAACGGGAATAAAAAGATAAACAAGGTACGAAATCACAAGAGAAAAGAGAACAGGAGAGACAACAACAGCCAATGGAGAATTCAACAATGTTTAAGAAAGTGGGAAATGTATGGATGAATAGTAGCTGACAGAGCAGATCTGAGAAAACAGATACCTAAGTGCCTGAAATGCACAGAATACGGGGAAAACTCAAGAATTAGGAGTGTCAGGGACCCCTGCAGGCAGCTATACAGGTGTGTCTTGTGGGGGCGGTGTGTGCGCATGTGTGAGAGAGAGGGAGAGAGCGAGAGGGAGACAGAGAGAGGAAGAGAGAGAGAGAGAGAGAGAGAGAGAGAGAGAGAGAGAGAGAAAGAGATTGCGTCAGAGAGCTCAAACCCCCCCTTCTATATTAGGAAGTCAGTAAATAATTCCATAAATGAAAAAAAAATCAAGATTGGCAGCGGAAGCATTATTAAACAGGTGATAGGTGTACAGATATATGTAGTTATATATTTATAGATGCAATTTCCAGATGAAATAAAAGGAGTGACGAGGAGAAGCAGAAAAGATATGACAGAGTTGTGTCTGCCAAGAGCGGCTGAGGTTAGCCACAGAGTGGCAGGCACTGCCCGTCCTCCAAGTAAACCCAGAGGTGCTAACTGGCTTTTTAAACTAGGTACATGTACAGCAGTACTTTTATAGAATTAAAGTTAAGTTTAAAAAATATTACATGAAAATATGGCTAATGAGGGCAGACCTGAGATTGAAACCCATTAGTCAGGGGTTGAAACGTGTATCCTTTCTGCTGTGCCTGCTATTTGCAAATAACTGCAATCAGTTTGGGGCAGTCACCCTTTTTTTGTCACCATTTCATTATAGGGTTAGTCCGAACATACACACCCACATACGCACATATGTATATAGGCATACTTCATATACTTTTAAAAAGTAAGTGTAAGAGACTTAGTACTTTGCTATCCCTCAGTCACAATCAACAAGCATTTAATAAAATAATTTCACTTAAAGGAATATTCTATTTTAGTAGGATAAATTAGAAATGACTCAAATTATATGAACTTTCTGAAAGGGCTTGTCAATATGACTATTTAATGAAGGCATATGCAAATGACCATGAGGGTAAATGGTAAACTAATCAATGCTTTATGGACTTTCAGAACGGTCTCAGTGAACATATTTGAGTCACACTTAGACCGTATTTAAAACGTATTTTAGGAGCACAGTTAGAAATCCTAGTGGAGAAGGGCCTTAGGAGAAGAGGAAAGGGGTAGAGTTACTTACAGATATAATCTGATTATATTTGCTTACTGCTAATTCTTATAATCTCAGCATAATCATTAGGAAGCCAAGTTGAAGAACAGAAGGTAGCATTTCCATAATGCTATTTTTACAGGTGAGTAATATTTCAATTGTCTGCAAAGTTGGGCTAGAAATGAAGAATCAAAAGAACAGAACAATAAGGAAAAGCACAGAGTAAATCAGAAAAAGGGTGTGGTTGGAGGAGAAAAAGGGAAAAACCCATGTCATGAAGAGAATTAACAGAGTGAGAGAGTGGCCCACCCAGGAGGCCGGAGAAGACAAAAGCAGCAAAATGCAGCCTGGTAGAAAGCCCACCGGGATGTCACAGCGTGGTTCCCAGGGAGTCTTAAGCATAAATTCTCATGAATGTTGTTAATCTAGAGGAGGTTTTACAATTTACATGGTTGTGCTTTTAATGTTTTACTTTTTAAAAAAGCAGGGGAAAAAAACACAGTGGTTTTAGCTTTCAGTATGAAAAAACTAGTCCTAATTAACATTTGGAGTCCGATTTTCAGAGATTCCAACTGGAGGATCTAAAGTAGAGCCCTGAACCGAACGGGATTCTGGACAAGCCTAAAGACATACCCAGATTTCCAGGCCGGTGCAGAGACTGCACAAAACTGGCGGTGAAATTCACAAACAAATCTCGGGGGGGATTGGAACTTGGCAGCCAGTGAGCCTGGAAGACAGTTCCAACGTAAGTTAATTTTCATTTTTTCTCTCTGGATTTTAGCACGTCTAACACATATTTAGATTTAGATTTGTGAGGACCTACACTATCCCTACCAGAAGTGGAGTAGCTGTTCTCATTACTAGCTGCTAAGCCATTATTATTTCCACCCTAATTAACTTCTTTTCACCCATAGATACTAAAGAACTTGGCAAGAATGTCAAAAGTAAGCCCATATGATCTGTCCTCTGAGAAGCATGGGAAAGACTGTTTATAATATCTGATTTGTAAACAGCTAAAGTGTGGCCAAGAGAAGTTTAATTGTTGGCTATCATTTAAATGACAAAATGTAAATGAAAAGGAAATAAGAGAAGTTAAACAACTTCGCCATCTCAGTGCCCAAAGTGATAAAGCTGGGTTGGAACATTTGGTTTTCTATATACAGGTGTCATAAAAAAAAGATTCATTTTTTTCTCTTTTTAATAAGGAATTTATAAAGACAGACTCAGGTGGGAGGTTTTTTTGAAAAGATCAGTAGAAATTCCATCTGGTCACACTTCAAAGATCAAGTTTGGGGCATTTATTAAAAGAAATGTGTGACTATCTAGTGATGAAAAAGGCATTACTAAAGCACAGTAATAGAGATAAACCTTACAAACAAAAAGGATAAAAGTTTGAGAAAAGAATGGCTGAACAGGTTTCACTGTGAGGCTGAGTGAAATTATATATGACATCTTGTGCTAAAAATCAAGGGGACAAAACCCTAACAGAAATAAAAGCCTTCCTCCAAAAGGGCCCCACATCATGCGGGGGCCCATAAAAATCACTTATTTCTCGGGTATTTATCGCGTGCAGGCTAACCTGTGACCCTCTCCCACCCCCATCTCTGATCGTCACATTCAGATCTGCATGCAGGCATTCTGCACCCAAGTATAAAGCGCGTCTCCTAAGATGGGGCATTTTAGTCTGATTCTAACTCCTCTCTACTCCTTCTGGGCTCAAAGTCTGGGAAAGGAAAAAAGTTGCAATAAAACCTCGATTTTCATGCCATCATTTCCACCTCATGAATTATATATCGGCCCTCACATCCTAGAGGTACAGCAGTAAACCCAGGCAGTGCCCATGAGTGATCGAGAAGCACATGTCCCAGACACAGCTAACAGGGCTACCATCTGGAATACAAATAATAAAAGGGAGGCAGAGAGAGGTCCAAGACAACACAGAAGAAAGAATCTAAGGAATGATGGAGCAGATGGAATGAATTAGTGATGGCAGCATTGTTGATATCAGCTACTAAATGTGTAAAAATAATACACCTGCCCACCTACATTTAAGTAAATGCAGCCACTTCACTAAAGCTAAATTTATCCCCAACGCCTCCTCACCCCTGTCTTTCCACTCCCAATTCCTTCCCGTACAAATTCCTATCAAGGTAGTAGTCGTTATAGTCATGACACTTAAAAATATCCCTACTGGTTGCCTTCAGAAAACACAAATATATTTACATTTAAATCCATGGAGTGATAGATTTACTACCGAACCATCATCTGTGTCTGAGACATCAGAAAATATTTAACCATATCAGAGAGAAGACAATACACATCCCTTTAAAATGCTCCAAAGACTAATATGCCTTTAAACAGTTCCCTTTATAAACTTCTATAAAGTTTAACAGTTCCAGGATATTCTCACACAGATTTACTTTAAATAGTTCATTCAGCTTTTTAAGCCCATTATTTTCTGTCCTGTTGTTATTGGGGGATGCTGTTAACTCTTCTCTATCTAAAATGTTTACTACATGAAAATACTTACTACATTAATCTTTATCCTTCTCTTTTAGGCTTAAAGATCCCAATTCTTTTTATTTTTCACCAAAGGTATTATTATCAAGCTTCTGATATTATTTTTGTGACCTGCAACACGTTCTGTGTTTTCTAATGGCTATAGAAGTTGGACCCAGAGAGAAAACAGGATCAGATCAATGGTGAGAATAATGATAGGCAATGAAATACTCGGGTTTTCGGTTGGTCTCACTTACACTTATTGGCAGGTAGCTTGTCATTTTAAGAACATAGTCAGGCTCCTGTTTACCCACAATGAACCATCATTTAAAAAATTAAACTGTAATTTTAAAACAATTAAGTCTTTTCTGGCTTATAAGAATTTCAGTTTTATCACTGTCTGCCAGATATTTTTACCTCTATCCTTGATCTTTCTAATGTTATTCTATTTCAGGTGATTTCTTCATTTATTCAAGAACTATTGGAAGACCTAAATAGACATTTCTCCAAAGACGACACACAGATGGCCAAGAAGCACATGAAAAGATTCTCAACGTCACTAATTATTAGAGAAATGCAAATCAAAACGACAATGAGGTATCACCTCACACCAGTCAGAATGGCCATCATCACAAAATCTACAAACAATAAATGCTGGAGAGGGTGTGGAGAAAAGGGAACCCTCTTGCACTGCTGGTGGGAATGTAAATTGATACAGCCACTATGGAGAACAGTATGGAGGTTCCTTAAAAAACTAAAAATAGAACTACCATCTGACCCAGCAATCCCACTACTGGGCATATACCCAGAGAAAACCATAATTCAAAAAAAACCACATGCACCCCAATGTTCATAGCAACACTATTTACAATAGTCAGGACATGGAAGCAACCTAAATGTCCATCGACAGAGGAATGGATAAAGAAGACGTGGTATGTACATATATACAATGGACTATTACTCAGCCATTAAAAGGAAAGAAATAGGGTCGTTTGTAGAGACGTGGATGGACCTAGGGTCCGTCATACAGAGTGAAGTAAGTCAGAAAGAGAAAAGCAAATATCGTATAATAACGTATATATGTGGAATCTAGAAAAATGGTATAGATGATCTTAGCTGCAAAGCAGAAATAGAGACAGAGACGTAGAGAACAAATGTATGGACACCAAGGGGGAAAGGGGTGGGGTGGGAGGAATTGGGAGACTGGGACTGACACATATATATTATTGACGCTATGTATAACTGATGGGAACATGCTGTATAGCACAGGGAACTAACCTAGTACACTGTGGTAACATAAATGGGAGGGAAGTCCAAAAGGGAGGGGATATCTGTATGTGTAGAGCTGACACATTTTGCTGTGCAGTGGAGGCTAACAGAACATTGTAGAGCAACCATACTCCAATGAAAATTAATTTAAAAAAAAAGAACCCACTAGATACATGGTTAACTATTGGTAGATGGAACCTTTTTCTCCAAGATGCGATGTGGATGCTATTGCATACAATTATCTTTGAGTGTATTCATTCATTCCTGCCCAGTGCCTCTCAAAGTGCAGTTGAGGACCACCGACATTAGAAGGACCTGCGGTATTTCTGAAAAAAACAAATTCTTGGACTCCACACAAGACTTGATATGTAAAAATTGGGAGGGAGGGGCAGAACCTAAGAATCTACATTCAAAAAATAAGCACTCCAAGTAATTCTTAAGCACACTTTAAAAACAAAAAGAAAAAACTATCAGCAGAGTCCACTGCCCATGTGAAATGAGTAAAGACAAGGTGTGGTCAGAATAAGTCTTGAGTTTTCCACTGGATGGACCATCCCAGTTCAGCACAATCTACAGTAGTGATCCAACATGTGGTCAACTCCTTAGGTGTCTTCTTAAATTAGGGGTATATCGTTTGGACTAGAATGGCACACCTGCTAAATTTAAAAAGTGATTTCTCCTTTATCTCTTTGACCAATCATTCTGTCACAAAACATCACACTGAAAAGGAGAGTATATCCCTTACAAATACAGGACTTAGAGAAGTTTGTCCCAGAAGTCTTCCTAGTAGAAAAACCAAGCTTGCAGGCCCATAGAGAAGTCTGTCCTAGAAGTCTTCCTAGTAGAGAAACCAAGCTTGCAGGCCCATAGAGAAGTCTGTCCTAGAAGTCTTCCTAGTAGAGAAACCAAGCTTGCAGGCCCATAGGCTTTATTGTTCAACCCCCTTTTCTTTTAAAATGGTACATGCTACACAGCTCTACTTTCAGTCTTCTGTAAGCTCCTCATTCCTTTGAGAACATCAAAATGATTGGATAGGGACTCCAAAGAGTCTTACTAAGCAATTCTTTACCTAATCTTCTTCCAGATCAGCTTGGCCTCTCACTCTCTTAATGTATATGCACCTACATATGTATTTCCTGCCACTGTCTTAGAATAATAGATAGTGGGAAGAAGCATTAATTTTTCGGTGAGTAACAGAAGTCACTCAGTGTGACTGATAAATGAGATTCAATTAATGTTTACTGAACCTTCATACAATAGGCGCTTTCTCATCCTTTATCATGTTCTGACTCTCATATCCACCCTTTCTTAGTCTGAGTTCTCTCTTGCCAGCTAGAACCAGGAGGATGGAAGAAAAACCAAAAGCAGAACTGACCTTGGACTGAAGCCAAGGAAGGACGGTGCCAACAGATTTCCAAAATGCAACCCATCCAGTGAGTAAGAAATCAAAGCTAACCATCAAAGCCACAAATCTTAACAGAAAGATCAAAATCTATGCAGAAGGCAAAAATCCCCAGAAACAAGGGGTATTTCCAGTTATTCCTGAAAAATCAGCATGACTCACATTCTCCTGAGGTATGACCTCTTCAAAGGCTCCCAAACGACACACCCCTGGGTGCATCTCCATAGTTTTCTGAATCAGGTATCTGACGAACAAGTTTAAAAGATAAATTGTATCCACCTGATTTTAAAGCTGAGGAGCTTAAATTCAGAGATGTTAACGGACTTGCCCAAGGAAACATGTACTAAGGGATGGAACTGAGGTTCAAGCCTGCCTCTGGACCCCTGACAGCCTTCCTCTGGCTCCTCTGGGTTGCCCCTGTTGCAAAGCTTTCTGATTCTATGCATGGCAGGGTTGTAATTCTCTCCTTCACCTTCTACTCCTTCCCTACCTTTCCTTCCACTGTGCTACTCCTCAGAAATCCAATATAATCGTTCTCAATTCGAGACTTTCAAAGTCAAAGGTCTACCTTCAACTCTCTCTCCCTGCCTTTAGAGGGTAGAAGCAGGTGTCATTGAAGAATTAGGTCTGTGTTTTTCAAAGGAATAAAACACATCCTATAACTCAGAAGCTCACAGACTGTAGGAAGGACAGACCTGTCATATAATCTTGAAATAATGTGGTAAGTGAGAAGACAGGCATTTACAAGGGTATGTATACAAATTTATAGGAGAAATAGTAGCATGTTCAGAGAGACTTAATTGAAATACCCAAAAAAATCTTTAAAAGTTTTCTAAATTTTATTGGAAGCCTCAATAACATCAATTAACCATGGCCACCTGCAGTATATAATACTCATAAAGATATAAATTGGGTGTGAGTGGACTCTTTCTTGATTCTTAATATGTACATATTGTTTCAATAAGAGCCCATCCTTACATAGTGATGTATATCGTTCCTTAGGCAATACCACTACAAATATGTTATATTATTTGGCAATTCACATAGCACCTTAACATCAGTTATTTCACTTGACTCTCACAGGAGTTTTGAGAGAAAGCCAGACAGATACAACTCGTAGCTAAAAGGGTAGACTCAGAATTTGAACCTAATTCTTCTGACATCATTCCACCTCCGTTCTCCTCCACAGCTGCCCCCACGTTTTTTTTTTTTTGAAAAAGCATAACTCTACAAGAACTTTCAAAATGTTAAAGAGAGAATTATCAGAAATTGTAATCCAAAATGGGGGGCTGCTGACAAGCACAACAAACTTGTAAGAAATACGTGCTCACAGAAAAAGCAGAACCAAAATGTAGGTCGATGGGCACTCAATTTTAATCATCCTACAGGAAGGAGATTAGTCATTTCTATGCAAAAGGAGGCTGGAAGTGTGGTCTTTATTTCCAGCTGCATTCCCTAGAGAACAAGATGTTCTTAGTTTAATGGAACCTAGGACTGTAGACTTTGTTAGAATTAATAAATATGACTTTTTGGAAGGAAGGAAGGGAGGGAGGGAGGGAGGGAGGGAGGAAGGAAGGAAGGAAGGAAGGGAGGGAGGGAGGGAGGGAGGGAGGGAGGGAGGAAAGAAAAAGAAGATAACACATATGATCTGATGGTATAATGTGTTCATTGACGGAGTGAATGCTCACTTCAATTATCACCCCATAAAATGAGGACAACCCTCCCCGCTACCCACCCCCATACTGGGAAAAGAGTGCACTCAATTGGCCAAGCATTGGCAGAATAAGTCTTTGTTTTCTACACAGTTATCATTGACTATTTGTGTGCTCGTCTATAATTTTGATGGGTACAGGTCTGGGATTAGGGTTAACAATTAGGAAACTCATGCAATAGCCCAGGTGAGAGATGTTGAGGCCCCAGTGAGGGCAACAGTAGGAATGAGTAGAGCTCCTCATGACCGATTAGATTCAGCAGCTGTCTCCAAGTGATTTGCAAATTGTGGATCTCAGAGGGTCTCCAGGGAATGGTCTGTTCCCCTTTCTCCCTTTGTTCTTTCCCTTTTCCCATCCTCAGAGTTTGCGTCTAACCACGCTGAGGCCACCCAGCAGCTCTGCCCTGCCTTCTGCTGCACTCGTCTAGTAAGCATTCACAGAGTAGTCAGTAGTGCCTAACTACCCTATAAGCATCTACCAGGGACCCGGAACGGCATGATGCTTAAACATTTATGTCCATTATCACATTAATCCCTCATCACAACTCCTTAAAATGGCTGTGTTGCCCCCACTTCCCAATACAGATTAAGACACAAAGGCTTACACCACTCAGCTGACCCAGGATTTGAACCTGTATTTGTTTAACTTCAAAACTTCTCCACCAACCAAATTACCACTCCCTGCCCGTTTGCAAATTACAGAAGAAATAGAAAATACAAGGAGTGTCTGGGTCAAGAAGGTGAAACACAAGAATCAACTAGAAAAATAGAATTTAAGGCATGAACAGGTTTGGACTCCAGATACGTGGTACACACGTGCTCCTGAGAAAATGGGAGCGTAAGTGACCACGAGAAGATGGCATTATTTACCTAAGATGTTTCAGAGGGAACCTTCAGTGCTGTCTCTTAAAGAAAAGTGAGAGGCATAGCTAGTGGAGAACTGAAGGCTAAAACTCTGTGGCCAAGGGGATAGGACACAAACAGAGGTGCAGAAGTGACACAACACAGGCGTGAAGTGGGACAGTGAGGGGACTGGTTCAATGCCTCGGCGTACTGAGACCAATAAAGAATGATGTACTTCACTCTTATGAGGCTGAATGTCTTAAGGGGACATCTTAGAATTCAATTCGCTATTGGAAAGCCAAAAAAGAAAACCCTTTTTAGACACTGGGGTACAAAGTATCAGATTTCTGTGCCACACGTTTTAAAACTTGCTCTCACCCACCTAACCCTCTTCGGTTCATCTTGCATCCAGGTCTGTTTTCTCTCCGTCTGTCTCTGACACTCTTTGGTTCTCCCTAATATATTTAGCTGACTTTTTTCCAGTAAAGAACTAAGTGTCTGCCAAGTTGCCCCTAGAACAGGCCAGTTTCAGCCACTCTTGTCCTTTCTTTTCCATCCTCGCCCTCCCTCTCTGCATTTCTTACTACTTATTCCTTCAGAATTGTTTCTACTTCTCCCCATGCGCCCCGCTCTGCACAATTCCTTTTCCCTTTCTACAGGTATTGATTCTTCTTCTTTGTTCCTCCTGTCCACCCCTCTAAGGGTTTTTTTTCTCTTCCTAGCCTTTGCTGGGAAACAGGAAGCAAAATCATGTCCTGTCAAATCTTGTCCTACCCAGAGAGTCTCGGGAAATACTGTAGAATAGTCAGAATGTGAATGAATAATGTAGTCTAAAATTATTCCCAGACAAATAAGCTTCACATTAGGGATCCATAGTCTAGGAACCTTCTTGTCTGCTCCCATAGTGACCAGAGCGGTGGTTTGCAAACTTAAGCGGTCTTCAGAATCTCCTGGAGCCCTTGTTAAAACACAGATTGCTGATCCCCAAACCCAGAGTCTCTGATTCAGTAAGTCTCGGATGGGGCCTGAGAATGTGCATTTTTAACAGGTTCCCAGGTGATGCCACTTGTTCTGGTCCAGGGGCCATGCTTTGAGAAGCCCTGGAGTGTGGGTACCAACAGGTGTGTGGTGGTCAAGCCTAAGCTGTGCATGATAGCAGCTGGGCAGAGGGGTCATAAGAGGGAATGAAGGTTTGTTCCTCGTCACGCCAACAAAGGGGCTGAAAGAAGCCTGGGAAGCTCTGGATAAGGGATCCAGAGCATGTGCTGGGGTGTAGCACAGAGGGAGGACAAATGGGGAAAGCTCTGTGTTGTGACCTCCTGGGAAACACCGAAGCCAGCTCCAAGCCCTGCCGTCCACCCTCCCTCTTGCGATCATGCCTGGAAGCCACAGAAGGGAATTCTCAGGATCCCTTTGATCTCGCCAAAGTTCTCGAATCCTCTGTCTGTTTATCTCCTTCCTTCCCTGGCCTCCTCGTCCCCCTTGCTACCCCCTGCCCAGTGGATGAGTCACTCACTCCCCTCCCCACCCCACTGCCATCTGTTTTTCTAATGATGGCAGAAGATGAGCTGTTTTGTTGGCCCACACCATAACAAAGCACACTCCATGCTAGCATTTTTCCTGATGCACTCTCAGGATGCTATTTTATTGGTATCATTTCCCCACCCAGTTTTCCCTTTGTCTGAAACTCCACAATTTTCCCCTTTGGCCTCATGGAGATCCCAGTTTCCCAGAATTAGATACAAGAAACAGGGATACAGGAGAATCCAGGGACTAACAGGCATGTGGGTTGGGTGTGTATGTGGGGGGAGGGTGCTGGAAGTCAAGGGCAAGTTAAACAGCTCTCTCTAGCGCACTAGGCACAGCCAGAATTATTGAGCATTGCTGCTAAGTGGCTTAATTACTTCCAGTGAAAGACTTTGATGACAAAGCCTAACTCTAGCCTGAGACTACAGTATTTGTATCCGCTACTGGCTATTCCCAGGGTGAGAGGGCTTAAAGGGTGTGTGTGTGTGTGTGTGTGTGTGTGTGTGTGTGTGTGTGTGTGTGTGTGTGTGTATGTGTGTGTGTGTGTGTGTGTGTGTGTGTGTGTGTGTGTGTGTAACATCTCCCATGTCAGGATTCCTGGGTCAATCTCCCTCAGCAAGGCTCTGCCTCATGCTTGACTCTTCCTTGCAAAAAACTCCTCTTAATCTAGTGAAGGAATTCACATGTCCCTGAGTCCCCCACTGCTAGGGGAATGCCTTGTGTGAGAAGTAAACAGGATTCCTTGAGGCAGTAAAGGTCTAGTTTGGGTTAATCAACAGTGGACTACAGGACCTCCTCAGAGGTAGGAAACAGAGATGCCTGCGTGACCCAGGCAGCTGATGTCAATGAGAGAAGCCCAGTAGGTGAGCAGCTAATTGTGCCCACGGTTGTCAGATATTCTTGTTTTTTTTTTTGCACAAAGAGTTTTATATTTACTTTTACTTGGGGTGTGTGTGTGTGTGTGTGTGTGTGTAAAGTTACACATACACATATGAATTTTATGTGAAAAGCCCAATTTTCAAGCATTAGCAACCAAAACAAAATTGTTTTTAGACACTGAGCTGGCCAAACCCCTGTCTGTGGGCCACTGACCTGCAAAACTCTGATCTAACTAAACTCCAGTGAGGCCCGGTTAGAGAATCCCAAAACCATAAATAATTCTGACTTGCTTTTAACTTTTATTAAGTCATTTAAAATGGAACCCTGGAGATTTTGTTCAAATTTAAAAAAAGGCAAAATCAGAAATCCTAATATCTGTAATTTGGGGATTGTGGAGCTAAATTTAAGAGATTACACGAAGGACACAGGATCTGGGAAAGGGCAAATACTGAAGCAGAAGGACGCAAGTCTCCATAAGGTGAGCAGAACAGAGAGCTCTGGTCTGCGTCTGGGGGAGGGGAGGTGGCTTACCTCACAGGACTGGATGCAGTGGATCAGGAGGGGGTCTGGGTGCCACTGACGCCGCCCAGTGCACACGATGCTCTGAAGGGGAAGACGGAAAGAACGGAAAACAAAGCAAAGACACCTGGTCAGTGAGAGAAGGGGCAAATCCTGGGCTTACCCCACTAGCCCAACCCCTTCCCTGAGGAGCAAGCCCCAGCTGTGCTGCATGAAGAGGTCCAAGGCCATAGCCTGGTCTTTCCCGTGGAACTGCTAATTCTGCCAGGTGAAGAGAAGCCAAGGGGGAATCTCTTAATGGAGGGAATCTTTCATTCTCTTCATCATCTTCACCCTCCCTGAGCTATCAAATCCAGAATGGTGTAGGTGTGGTTAGAAACAGCATCCTCGATACTAAAATGACTTTAATTTGGCTCTAGGCATAATATTGGTTCCGTTTGTTTTGAAATATTAAATCAAGTTACAAGAAAGTGTGACATGGCTTGTGTTCATCAGGAAAGACCATGGAGTTTTAAAGGCTGAGAAACAGAGCTTCCTAAGAAGAGTCTTGGACTGAAAATGGATCTCAGGAATCCTAGATCACAAGATGTGAGTGTCCAAGCAAGGAGTGGGGGCCAAACTGCACGCTCTGCAACTCCTGTCAGCACCAGTTATGCCTCCTTGTGGGAAATAAAAGAGGGTCTACGCACCGGACAAATAGGCTTAATGTGAAACCACCAGGACTCAAAATGGCACCAACATTAAGATGGTGAGAGTGTGAAGATGTGTCTGCGTTAAAACACTGGTGACCTTCTCTGACCACTGACCAGGGCCCAATGACCATTTCCTGATGTGCCTTTAAACAAGTAGTCATCTACTCTTTATGAATAACAATAACTCATTTTCATGGAGTTTTTTTCCTTTTAATTTTTTGTATTTAAAGATTTCAAAAGATACACTTCAGGAAAAGAGAAAGTCCCAAAAGATGTTTCAAAGAGAAAAAGAAGTTCTCTTTATAACCTGCTACCAATCCACCCACTTGTGGACTTTCATACTCACATTTTAAATTCAGTACAATAGAAATTCAGGGAAACCAGAAGAAAAATGATGCATTCTGAGATATGAGTTTTACATAAAACAGCACTCCAGTAATTGAAAATTATACATTCTAGAATGCTAAGACTGTACAATGATCAGATTGGAGACATTTGCATATATTAAGCTGTAGGTATATGAGTATATACCTCAGAGTCAGTTATGCAAATACGCACCTGCAGTATTTTTCTGGAGTTACATTACTATAAACTAGAAGTCCTCCTTCACAGCTACCCTAAAGAGGCAATAAATACTGTAAACCCTAAAAAGTTCTTTTGATATTCAAAACTCTGTACTGTAATAATGTAGAAGGCGACTTTGCTTAAATTATCATTGCAAAGACACAGACCTACTAGAGAATGGACTTGAGGATATGGGGAGGGGGAAGGGTAAGCTGGGACAAAGTGAGAGAGTGGCATGGACATATATACACTACCAAACGTAAAATAGATAGCTAGTGGGAAGCAGCCACAGAGCACAGGGAGATCAGCTCAGTGCTGTGTGACCACCTAGAGGGGTGGGATAGGGAGGATGGGAGGGAGACGCAAGAGGGAGGAGATATGGGAACATATGTGTATGTATAACTGATTCACTTTGTTATAAAGCAGAAACTAACACACCACTGTAAAGCAATTATACTCCAATAAAGGTGTAAAAAATAAATTAAAAAAATTATCATTGCACTAAAAAAAAAAAGAATTATCAAATATATACAGTCATTCCTTGATATCCACAGGGGGTTGGTTCCAGGACCCCCGTGGATGCCAAAATCCAAGGCTCCTCAATCCCTTATATAAAATGACATACTATTTGCATATAACATCCTATTTATACTTTAAATCATCTCTAGATTACTTATAATACCTAATACAATGTAAAAGCTATGGAGATAGCTGTAAATACACTGTAAATGCTATGGAAATGGTTGCCTGAAAGCAGCAAATTCAAGTTTTGCTTTTTGGAACTTTCTGGATTTTTCTTTTTTTCTGAATGTTTTGTTACCAGATAATGGTAATGGCAAAATGCAGTAATTTGAACAAATGCAAATACATGGCAACTTTATTCCTTCTCATGCACTGAATCCACTAAGGACCCCCAGTCCCCACCCTAGTCAGTCAGTCATTCAATTCAGACTAAATGTAGCACTCACTACGACCCAGTTTCCTCAGGGAGCAAGAGGGATCTGAAGATCCACCAGTCCTGTCACTGCCCTCAAAGAACTCAAAGTCTACGGGGGGAGGTAGCTGGAAGTGCATCAATTCCTCCACATGAAGGGGAACTTAGCCTCAGCACCCTCACATGACGACCATAGCCATAACTTGCCAGAACACTCTGAACTGACTGGATCAGTTTCTCTTATGCCCTTCATACCTTCTACTCCATCCACCACCTTTCTACATGCAGGAGTGTTGATCTTCTAATACTTGAGAAATTCTAAAAATACGTTGCAAAGGAAAAAGCAAACAAAAGAAAAAAAAACCTAAAAGAAAGAAAGGAAAAGAGTCTGTCTGTATTTACTTTTAATTCTTTTTCTCCAGTGCTCTTTTTTTTAACCACAGACGCTTTAGGTTCTTTTGTGACCATCTCTCCAGATTAATGTTCTGTGGAACTCACTTTAGGAAATGCTACTCAATAGTTATCTGATGGAAACAATACCTGTGCATTCTTTTTCACATAACAGCTTCCTCATTTTGCTCTGCTGAAGCAAATTGCAATTACCATTTATTGTGAAATTTGTGATATCTCTCTTTCCAGTCTTTTTTTCATCACTGTTCCATTTGTAGTACTAGCCTCTACATCTCTACTCTGCATCAGTAGTGGGCCTCCATTTTATTTTATATATATATATATATTTTTTTAACATCTTTATTGGAGTATAATTGCTTTACAATGGTGTGTTAGTTTCTGCTTTATAACAAAGTGAATCAGCTATACATATACATTCTCCAGTGCTCTTTTCTCTTATTATTTCCAATTTAATTTTTACACCTTTGTTGTTGTTTTTTTTTTTTTTTTGTGGATGCACCATGTGGCTTGCGGGATCTCAGTTCCCCAACCAGGGATTGAATCTGGGCCACAAGCCCAGAATCCTAACCACTAGGCCACCAGGGAACTCCCCTACATCTTTGTATTTTTATGTAATTTAATTTTATTATTATGTGATACATGTTCACGGTATAAAATCTAAAAAGCATAAAAGGATACACAATCTCCCCAACTACTCAATTTCCTGCATACTATTTTTAGTTCTTTTTTATGTCATTACAGATAGTCTATGAACATACATACATATATAAAATTATTTATTTCCTCACACAAAGTATGAAACACTATAATTTTATTTAGTGCTTGTTTATTGGTGTTTGTCTAACTTTATTTTAACTTCATAGCATTTCTTGGTGTTCTGTTCATTTTATGGTATATGGGTTGCTGCATTCTATTGATTGCATATTATTCCATTTCATGGATGTACCTTAATTTACTTAATCAGACCCATATTAATGGATATTCAAGTCATTTTCAGTCTTTTGCTCTAACAAACAAAGCTTATGTATGCATCATTTCATACATGTCCAACTACATCTGTTCAATAAACTCATGACAGTGGAACTGACAATGCCCATCTCAATGAATTTTTTAATATTCTATAATTCAGTCTTAAGACTAATTCAGACTGGCAACCTCCTCGATCTCTGTACAGATTACCAAGGTTTCTGGTACCTGTGTCATATATCTTCCTAGACTGCAAAATCCTTGAGAATAGGGACTGTCTCCCACTCACACATCTTATTTCAGTGACTTAGAGAGAGACAACGTTCAACAAGTACTTGTCAACCGTTAAATAGGTTGTTGTACCTTTAGCTTTCTTCTTTATCTTCTGGCCTATGAGAGTCACTCATCTCATATGAAAAGATCTGCATATAGAATTAATGGAATAACTACTTACTGATCAAAATTGGAGGAAAATTTTAAATGTTTTTCAGATCCTACATTTTATGGGCACATTTGTGGTAGTGAGGTGAAAGAGGAAAGTGAAATGGGAGGAAAACTAGTGAGAAGTTGGCATAGAAGGGCTAGCTCCTGGTGAGGTGTGTTAAATTAGTTAAACAAGGAGGCCATTACACTGAGGTGGCTCTAATGCCACGGTGGCCTGTGGAAGCAAAGCAGAACCTAAGCCTGTCAATGTCTCAAGGTTATGAAATTGAAACCAAAGGGCAATCAATCATGAACAACCAACTTGGCTTTAAGCTATAACCAATCAATAATTTCCTTACTTTGCTTCTGCCTTTTCTCTATAACCAAGTCTCTCCCCAGCTGCTGTTGGTGGAGTACTCCTAAACCCAGTATGGCACTACCCGATTTGAATTGTTTTTTGCTCAGATAAACTCTTAAAATATTTAATATGCCTCAGTTTATCGTTTAACAGTTCAATATGATTTTCTTATTTTCTGGAATGTTTTTGACAAATTATAATCCTATATATTACATTTGAAAAGCTATAGAGAATAATTGAAAAAACAACCTTATATCCTCTGCCCAGCTTTATCAAATCATAACACTTTGTTCTATCTGCTTCCAGAGTCTGTCACTAGAGATTCAATTAATGTCCCTTATATAGGTCCCTCCAACATCATTCTCCTTCCATCTTCCCTATTAATAACAACTATTCTGAATTTTAAAATTATTATTTCTATACATTTGTATATATTGTAACTATAGTTGTTATACTATTAGCAAGCCACTTCTCAGATGAATCAATTGTGAAAACTAAGGGCCAAGGATTTGTTTTAAACTTTTCAAAAAGAAAAAGTTCATGAGAAAACCAGTTTAAAGATTTCCTCTTGGTTGGACTATTTTAAATTTTTTTAAAAAAACAAGGGAAAAAAGAGAAGAAAGGAAGAACAAAGGGAGAGCAGAGGTGGGAAAGGAGAAGATGGGGTGGGGGAGAAAGGAGGGGAGAGAGAGAGAAGGGAGGGAGGAAAGAGGGAAAGAAAACCAGTTAAGGGTTATTAGGATGGTCATAGGGCTGTATGAAGGCTGTTGCCTGTTTAAATGTGTTGTTAAAGGTCACAAGACTGATGGTTAGCCAACATTAAGGTCTAATACAAAATTGCTCAATTGTTTTTTATCAGGAATAGTTACTTGACAGAATGGGCTACTAATCACATCAGATCACAAAGTTCTGCTCCTTGCCCAGGTTTGTGATGATCTCCTTATTACCATATATGTATGCAGCCCTAAATAAAATACAGCACTATTTTGCATATTTATTGGGACCATAGTACATTACCCTGCAATATACTTTGTGGTTATTCTTCCCCCATCCTCCAAGACACTCTTGTCTACTCTTCTCTAGAGAAGAGGGAATTGATGCCTGAGACTTACTCAAGCAGAGAGGGAACAATGCCACGTTTTAAACAGATGAAAAAGAAGATTTTTTCATGACTCATGTCTGAGGGATTTGTTCTCCCGTGATGTGTGGCAAGTGTCATTGGAGCTGTTACACACAATTGCACCCATCAAGAGGACACTCGGGGTGGGGGGAGGGGGAGGATTAGGAGATGAGGGGACAGACTGGAGGGTGAGACCAGATAGTGGGAAACTGTGACTATTATCTTCTTTTTTTCCTCCTGCTTTTCTCTTCCTCTTAAAACATTTTGGTTATATTTAAGGAATTATTAATCCTTTGGGGACCAACTTGGGAAAACAAAGTCAGAAATTATGACTGAGCAATTCTGTTGAAGAGCTGGGGAGTTGAGAGAGGGATTCCATGCAGTGTTGAGAAGTTTGCAAACCTAACGTGTGTAGCCACAAGAAAATCTCATTAATTTGGACCTCACTAATTCCTAATTAGGATATACTAAAAAAAAAAAGGAAAAAAGGATTATGCAATCTGGGAAAACTGAATTTATGAAGCAGACTAATAGGGAAATGAGATGTTATGATGGATACTTTTGTATTTCAGAAAGAAACATTTTCAAATACAGTTTAGAAAAACTCGTTTACATGCAAACAACTGCCTTATTATGTGCAAAAAAAAAAAAAAATCTCTCCATGAAATCTGGTTCTCAAAAGACCACTTCTTTATAAGGTAAGTCAAAATGTCAATTTTCCTATTTTGAACAGGAAAGTCGCAAGATATAATAAAACATTCTCTAGACACAGTGGTTAAGGACAATAATAAAAAATCAACCTTACATAGGCTTTCTGGAAAAATCCAAAGGTTTGCCATGAGAAATGGCTCTGTGGAGGTGGGAGGCACTGTCTTCTTCGAGCTCTTTGGTTTCACACAGCAACCTCGCTCTGAGCAATGGGTGAAATGAATCATGCTTTGAGTAAGACATAATTCCTACCCCCAAGACTCTTACAGTTTGGTGTCAGAATGACAGAAAAAAGGAAGAAAAGCGGAAAATGAAGAAGAGGAAAAGCAGGGATGAGAAAAACACCAAATGCTCTCAGCGGAAGTCCATGGGGAGCTCTTCCTACACCCTCAGCTCAGACCCCCTAGATATGAGCAATGGTACTGATTGGGGCAGTTGGCCGTCTCCTGTCTGTCCTAGCTGCCAGTTTCCACTGCTCAGTCACCCTGACTAGCAGGGATTTATTTGACAGCCAAGAAGCCCTTTTGTTTGGCATCCTCTCTTTTGCAGGGATATGTCTCTGCTGATGCCATCACCATAGAAAGGTCTAAATCCCTGGGTGCAGTAGGTGAAGGAGGAAAACGCCATTACAACAACAAAGGCCCAGAAAGTCCATTTGGGAATTTCAAATCCTTACTTCATGTTTCCTACAGCCAGCATGCCCTTGAAACATTTAGAAATAATAGTATACGTTCATCCTTACTCTCTTCTCAGTCTCATAACCAGAGCCGTTAGAAATTGCTTCTTCAGTCAGAGGTGTCCAATAGGAAGCACTGAATGGCCATTAATTGTCTTCCCAGCCCCATTTGCAAAAGGCGCAGAAAAAACATATGACCTACACACCTCTATCTACACACACTAACAAGCAAAGCACAGAACTTATAGAACAATATTTTTCTTTCTTATAGATAGCAGGTGGTATCTTTTCAGAGAGGCTGGAAATTTCCAAAGGTAAGATTTGTACTAAGTGAACTTAAATTCCATTTTTACGTAATTCAGAACTATGTGCTAGAAACTGTGCAAGACATTGCAAAAGTGTTATTTTGAATTTTTATAACAACACTTCAAGATAGATAATACCATCCTCATTCTTGCTGATGGGCAGACAGAGGCTCCAAGGGGTAAGTCATATAGTATTTGAACCCAGGAGGACCTCACTCTTCTTCTGACAATTGCCACTTTGAGTTGTTTTTCATCAAAACCCCAGACTGCCTAAATCCTCAGAAATTCTTCCTTTAATGGAAAGTATATTATTCTAGGAGTCAGGTACCATGTTCAGGAATAAAAACCAGTAGAACCCCCAGAGACAGGCACATAAATGTTATAGGAACCTAAAACGTATACTTGATTGTTCTTTAAAAACAAACTCTTTCACAACAAGGAAAAGCAGTATTATAGGGAAATATCTCTCTCAATTATTTTTGTTAGACTTCACGGGGAAGGAAGGGACATGTGGGAATGAGGAGGTTCTCATAGTTAGGGCAAGTGACTTGTTTTCTATTTGATAGGCGAACTAACCTAAACATACACCAGGGGGAAAAAAGACTACAGCCAACAGGGTGATTCAGGGGAAATGACTGAACTTGGAGTCAGAAAAGTTGGCTGCACTGCTCTCTCCATTTCTTGAAAGCTGTGCAACCTTGAACAGATAACCCGACAGCATCTAATTTGTCAGTAAAATAAGGCTAATAAAATCTTCCTTTCTTAGTTTATTGGTTTGTGAGAAGATTCAAATGAAATTATAAATTTCCAAAATATATATATTATGTATATATACACAACTTTGAAAGCAATAAAGCGTTATCCAAATGTAAGATATCATTTGTATTACAAAGAATGAAGTCATTGGAAGCAGACTAGAGAAAATGATGCAATTTAATCCATTGCTCTGTAGTCTTGCCAGATACCAGGTATTTGAAGTATGGGAGATAGCAAGGGTTTACATGAAATAGGAGATCATCATTTACTAAACAAATGAGCCAGGCTCCAAATAGGTGTACTTGTAGTTAAAATATTTATGTTGCCAGTATTTTAATAGCAGTGTTTCACAAAGCATTACAGCGGAATTACCTGGGGTGCTTGTTAGAAGATGCACACCCCAAGGCATTGGCAGTCTCTCCAAAGGGGGGAACCCAAGTCTGCTCCCTTTACAAACTGCCCAAGTGATTCTGAAGGACACCAAAACTTAAGATTGAGTACAATATGGAACATTCTTCAAGATAAATCAATGTAAGTTACAAGGTTTTTACTCGAAGAAGACTTTCATTTAATACAACTGTTTTGGTGTATAAGGCATTTCTCCTTTTTTGTGAGGACAAGCTTAGATTTCCCGCCCCTCAAGAGCCACTGAGTGCCACAAAATGGGACCATCTATGGTTGGGGCATAATCTCATCTCTGAGGACCTGGGTACATAAGGGCAATAGCCTCATCATTATTCCCTTTGCTTCCACTGACTTCTTTTTCTTGACTAGACCATAGTCATGATAAATGCAGTGATACAAATGATAACATTTGGTGTCTGGTTTAAGAAGAAAATAAATTCTGCATTTTCTTTCTGGGGTGGGCAACTTGAAAATGACAAGGATATAATTATACATAGCAGTACAAAGCTGCAGCAAGTGCTCCCAGTTTGAGGAGAAAATAGATATTTACTTTCCAAGTAGAAAATGATGCTATAGCAATTTCTTTGCTGACTCAACCAACATTCATAAGACACCTACAATTTGCCCCGCACTGAAAAAGGAACTAGGAATGTAAACATGAACAAAATGCTATGGAACAGAGGTAAATAAATAATAATGACTCCCCCGAAGGATGGTCGAGAAAGGGGAGGTTTTAATAAAATAGAGGATATTGTTTTTCAGTTTGGAAATAGTCAAGTCTCTGTTATTGGTATCCCTGCTGTCTTCAAGAAGAAAAGTGAACTGCTCTTCTCTGAATGTCCCATTTGGAAAGCAGAGGTCGGAGACCCCCCCATCACCGGAAGGCCTGCACTGTGGCCTGACAAACCCTGCATGCATCGATTGTGCCCATGGGACGTCTTGTTGGGTAGATGCTGAAGTGATTGTAGAAGGGTTCCTGAAGCAGTTCATTTCTCAAGTGGGACAAATGGATTGTAAACATCCCAAGCCTTTCCCCCTTTAGCTGCTTATAGAGAAAGAGAAGTCTTTCATCATAAGAAGTTGAGTTCAAGGGACTGACAGAAAGGGTCTAGACCATCTGGCACTCCGTGAACATGAGGCAGAAGTTCTTTCTCCAGGTACTGTAATTCCAGCTAAACCTTCTCAACAGACTGTGGGAAATGGGACAGGAAGTCTAGAAAGGCTGGGATGGGAGAACCAGACAAGGTGTTTTTCTGGCTTTCTCCTTCCTGCTCCATACAGTCTTCCCAGCGCCCTCCCACTCGCGGTGGGCCACCTCTTGCATAGCGTTCTCATTGGGTTCAACATCTTAAGAGGGGTCGCCATACCCTACAGGATCTCGTCCACCTGCCACTGCCCTATCTCATCCTTCTACCTCCCATCTCCCCTCTCCCTCACCACCGCAATACCCTGGTTTCAGACACACAGAATTTCTTACCACTCCTTATCCTCTAGAATTTTCCCCTCGATCATAGTTTAAGACCCAGAGAGAAAGCTTCCTGGCCTGTTGATCCTCCCCCAACTCCCCAAAGCTCCTGAGCAGAAGAATTAGATGCTTCCTCTTGGGTGTTCCCACAGCTCTTCTACCACAAGCAAGCCATTTCCCATGTTGCATTATTATAAATGTTTGTTTTCATGGGCATATTATAAGTCTTGTAAACAGAAGGACTCTCATTTTTTTCCTTTTCATATTCCCAACATTTAGCACAGTTCCAGGGCACACAGTAAGCCCCAATAAGTGTTTGCTGAGTGAGTGACTGACTGAATTAATAGGGTCACGCTACTCCCATCCCCCACCCCAAAGCATACTTAGAGTATTTGTTCCTGATCCTCCTGCTTTAACACACATCCCTGCCAATACGACAGCACAATTAGCCTGTGAGAGAAAAGGAGCAATCTGAGAATGATTTCCGAATGAAATGTAGTATCTCTCTAGCGTCCATCTCTTGGTGACTCTGTGGGAATAGCCTTCCAAGGTTTTTGTTTATTAGACAGTCTAATAAAGCAACAAAGCGCTCAGGCTTTCTGATATCCCCACCCTCCCATTCTAAGAAGAAATAACTTCCTGACTACAAGGTCATCTCCATTCATACTTGTATAGCCTTTTCTTTCTCTTTTTCATTTACTCATTTCACAAATATTTATTGAACACTTATTACATACCAGTTAGTGTTCTAGTATCTGGGGATATAGTAGTGAACAATAATCCCTCATTGACCTTTTTATTCTACTGGTGGAAAGAGACTTATTAATACATAAGATAAATGAGTAAAATATATAATATGCATGGTCATGATAAGTCCTAAGGAGAAAAACATAAAAGAGGGAAGGGAAACAAAGTTTTAGGGGAGTTAAAATTTTAGATAGAGTAGTCAAAGGAGGCCTTTCTGACATTTGAGTAAAATTATGAAGGAAGCAAAGGAGCAAGACATGAAGATACCCAGGAGAAGAGCATTCTAGGCAGAGGGAGCCACGGGGCAAAAGTCCTGAGGTGGGAGTGTGCCTGTTCAAGAATTAGCCAAGAGCCACTGTGGCAAGATTAGAGTAAGCCAAGGAAAGCATATGGGAGAGAAAGTCAGGAAGGTAAAGGTGGTCAAAGGAGGCCACGGAACTGAGAACCCAGGTGTGGGAAGGACCCAGTGTGTGCATGCTGAAATCAGTAAGAGTCATGCCAGGAATATTAGGTAAAGTGACTGTGAGCCAGGAGCTAAAGTGGTTAAAAAATCAGGGGAGGGAGTGAACTGAGGGTCAGAAGATGACAGCTGCACTGAGGCTGGTGAGTGCTTTATTCTGTTGGCATTAGATTCAAATGTGGGTGATTTCAGGGAGGAGGCAGGGAGAAGAGTTTGGAAGTGGCATTGAGGAGACAGGAGGACATCTGCTCCTCTCCCAGGCCCAGAGACAGGAGGGGTGTGAGAGAGAAAGTAGGCACCAGTGGACCCTGCAGGGAGGCAGAATCCTCAGGGTTTCAAATGAGGATGAAAATGAATGGAAAGCTCACAGATGTGATGGATCTCGCTCATGACTGACTTTGAATATCAGAGGTTCCAGAGAGGATTTGGGGGTTTAGAGAGAGTGGGAAATGGAGGCAGGAAAGGTAACTTTCCTTACTTCCTCTAGTCACTCTCTCCCTGTTTTCAGTTTTATTTTCATCTTTTCTAATTTATTTTCCTATTTTTTTATTAGTGGTAATTTTCTCCTTCACTTTCCTTCCTGTATTATCATTCTTTATGTCTCTGAGTCTTCCTTCTATATTATCTTTTAAACTTTCCTTTAGATATTGGTCATCTTTTTTCTCAAGCTTTTCTCTTTTTTCTTCTTGATTTTCAATCCTTCTCTCTAGGAATGATCCATGCAGTTGTTTGCTCTAAGGATGCTTTGAAAGCCTCTGAAATTACTCCAGGGAATAATGCTGCCGGTTGAGAATGGTTCAGCAGTCTTACATCCTCAGCACATAAAAATGATCCTTTCCTCACCTGAACTTTGACAGGTTCCATCCAGTGCTCCAGAGTGTCAGCAGTGACGTTCGCAGGAAGGATTACGGGATCGCTAGGGGGGATTATACACGATGGGGAACACACTGCACCTGAAGGAACAGAAATTTACAAAAGAGACTTGAACTTCCCACATCTCAGTCTTTTACATCTTGGAATCATTAGCTTTGATTTTTCTTTCTTTTTTTTATTGGTTTTTTTTTTTTTTCTTTTCTGCTCACGTCTTTTTTAAATAAATAAATAAATAAATAAATTTGTTTATATATTTGGCTGTGCTGGGTCTTCGTTGCTCCACACGGGCTTTGTCTAGTTGCGGCGAGCGGGGGCTACTCTTCATTGTGGTGCTCGGGCTTCTCATTGCGGTGGTTTCTCTTGCTGTGGAGCACGGGCTCTAGGCGCGTGGGCTTCAGCAGTTGTGGCTCGCGGGCTCTAGAGCGCAGGCTCAGTAGTTGTGGCGCACGGGCTTTGCTGCTCCGCGGCATGTGGGATCTTCCCAGACCAGGGCTCGAACCCATGTCCCCTGCATTGGCAGGCGGATTCTTAACCACTGTGCCACCAGGGAAGTACAAAAACAATTGCTTTCTACGTTGTAGGTCACCTCATTAACATGGTCATAGGCAGGGTCGATACTCATCTACTGTGTACCTGTAGGGATATTCCTACACTAACTAGTAAAGAGCCACTTCCGCAAGTTAACTCCCTTGGCCCAAGTGCCCTTTCTCCTTCTAGTCCAATATACCCCCTCCTCTGGAATCCCTGAATCTCTGTATGACTTAGCAATAAAAGATTTAATTCCTGGTCTCATAGACCTCCAATACCCCACTCCAGGACTCTGGCCAGCCAAAGTCTACCCGGATTTGTTGATGCCTTTTAAGTACTTTTAATACCATTTCTGCTCATATAATTTCCTGGAAGCTTATGACTGCGACATCTACTACCTAAGAACTTTACTAGCTGGGGAAGAAATGGCCCAGAAATCATGAAGGTGGATTTATAATGCCCGCTAGACTGAAGATCATTACACAGGCAGCCAAGAAACCTACGTGATTAAAAGAGGAAACAAGGGGAAATCAGAAGCAGAGATTTTGGTCATATGTTGGCCTTTTAAAGAAAAATCTTGCTTTATTTCTTTGTATGTGGTGTCTTAAGTATCTTCTAAAATTCTATTCAAAGAAGGCAGACTCTCAGGGTTCTCTATTTCCTCATCTAAAGATTTTGATGATCTCCAAGTTTCTTTTCAGCTCACACTTACCTCTATTAATGTTTTTTGCTGACTTGTATAATAACTCAAAGAGTTACATGACTCTTAAGGACTCTATATACGTGTGTGTGTGACATATTAATGTAAAAATTAGAGGGTGGGGAGATAAGAATTTTCTCATCAGACACCACACAAGAGGCATGGTCTCAGCATTCCGCTACTCCTTGCCTGACCTTAAGACTTCTCAGTGCAAAGAGCAACTTGAAGACGGTAAAGAACGTTCTCAGAAACTAACAAGCTTTCTCATTAACTCAAATGATACCTACTGGCATTACAAACGTTAGAATGACTTGGAAAATTACTCCTTGCTTGTACAATTCAAAACGTCCGGTTAATCTCACAAAGTTTTCCACAAACAGCATCCCTCTTCTATGATGCTTAAGTCCAGCCAGAGCAAATTTAAGTCAACTTGACTTTCAATCGACCCTGGCCACAGAGACTTTTAATTTCAATGACTGCTTTAAGAAGTTACCCCTAGGTTCTGGAGCCTAATCCCCTGTACAGAAGGAATGGCTGCTGAGCCAGGCAAGCTAGGCAATTTCAAATTGTTCCTTTCAGGAACTCTCTGCTCCAGTAACGACAGCAGAGAGAATGGAGGAGGCGCCCAGCACATGCGTGGTGTGCGTCTACACATTTCCACCTTTCCTCTTAGAACTACTACTCCTGCCACAAATCAATCCACTTTTCAGCCTGCTGCGAAATGGGTAACGTGACCAGACACTATGCAAATGGTTCAGCAGCGGCAACAACATTACACATGAGTGGAGGAATAAAAAAAACATAAATTTGTCATAAATTTCATTTTTACTGAAGCAGCTAAGAGTCAACTTGAATTTCTATCCACTCCTCAGGGAGAACAATGGATCTGATTCAAGATCCAGCCAGTCCTAGTTAAGGATTACTTGGGAGCAGGAGTCAGCATCCCTTCCCAAACATACCAATCCTGTATCCCTGTTCACACTTGTACTCCACGAAATTCAGCTCCGAGGCGGGTGGTGGGCATTCCCCTTGCAGGTTCTCACATAACTTGAACTCCTCGGTCCACAGTCCCTCCTTCGTGCAGAGGATGGGAAGCTAGAATATCAAAAGTCAAACACATGTACCTTATTGTTTTGCTAACTTCTTTTAGAGTGGGGGAAAAGGTGGTCTGATTAAATGGTAGTGTTCTCCAACTTCTAGAACCTGGACTAAAAGACAATATTGAGATAATAAACCATGTTGTTTCTGACCACCGCCTCCCCCGCCGCAAACAAAAAGTCAAGACGAGATTTTGCTGTTTTGATGTGAAGGAATCATGAACAATTTTGTCATTAATAAAATTCATTAACAATGTATTTTCCTTTGGATGTAAGGATACGGTGAGCTATCAACAGTAGCCCATGTATTCTGAGATAGTTTTTGGAATTTTTTTCCCCGATGGTGGTGTTGTTTTGCATTGATCCATTCATACTATCCCACAGATGCTGCTTGTGGCAAATGTCAGATTTTTTTCAATATGAGCTTGAGCCCGTAAAACTAATTCATAATTTTTCTGGAGGTGCTTTTTGCCTTTCTGCTTGAATGGAAACATCATAGATGCTTTTGATCTCACCAAAGTTCTAGTCCCTTTCTCCACATGTATGCTGGTTTGTGTAACTCTTGGCTTCGCATCCCCAGCAATCACAAAGTATACTATAGGCAGAACACAGAGAGTAGCACTAACTCACAAACCCCAAGAAAGTAAGATTTTAGAATTACAATAACTCTCCCTTCATCTGGCCAACTCCTTGACTCCTTAAACAATCAGTGCAAACAGATGTGTTGATTTCTAAGGGGTCTCATTTCATGGAGTATTCTTTTCAAATCTGTCCTGCAGTGTTTACCTTGGAGTACTGGACACTGAGATAAAGGCATGTTCCAGGAGAGCAGTCAAGGTCATTGATCTTTGCCTAGGAAGTCTGCTTAACTTCCTGTCTCGTGTATGTGTGTGGTACTTGAAAAGATTCTAAAATAAAATTGATTTTAGTCACATAACCGTGATAAGACTGTGGGTGTTGTTTGAGACCTCTCACGCCAAAATCCTAGGGAGAAGAATAGTCAAACAGCACGTTCGGCTTTGCCTTTGCTGAGGAATTCGTGTTTCTGTTCAGGACTCTGTTCTGTTAAAAAGTGTAATACCAGCATTTCCAGCCAAGTTAGATCAGAGGAAATCACATTGCCAAATCAGAATCCCAGCATTTTTGCAATTTACCCAGGTACCCAACCCATCAGGTTGTTCTTCTTATCCAAGAGGAAGTTCTGAAGTCAGGAGAGAATATTCCAAAAACGTGGCCTCTTCTGAATTCCCTATCAAATAATATCAACACCCCTGGTTAGAATCCCAGCTTCGTAAGGCCCTGCCTGTTGCAATTCATTTAGATCATTTCTACGGAACATTCTTGGATTGGTCACCAAGACTAGAGCACAACCTGATCCAATATAAAGTTCAAGTCATCCTTACCCTTTTACTTTCCTCGTTACAGTTGAGCACACACTGGCTGTTGAGCTCAAAGCCGTTGGTGCATTCATACATGCCTTCAAAGACAGGAGATGGGGGCTCACACACCACTGGGACGCAGCTGCCTTGCTCCCAGATTCCATCTTCCAGGCACTGGATCTTCAGGAACTTGCTGATAAGACATAAAGCAAAACAGCCCATCAAAATCCCTCAAGGAGGTTATGGGAGAAGACTGGACCCTCAGTAACATGGGCTAAGGATTAGCAAATAGACAGGGGCAGTTGGGTCTCGTTAGCCAAATGTCATACCTCTCTAGTCTAATTTCTAAGTCATGGAAGTAAAAATAGTAATGTGCACGTAATAGCAGTGATCACATTAGCTGTTATATAGTAATATTTTGTAGATTACTCTCCAGAGAGTTTTTATAACTATCAGAGCAGCATCTAGACTTTTTCAGTTGGGTTTTCATTAAGCTCTTCATCTTGGAGCAGTCTCACACCCAAGTGCACTTGGAAAATACCTGGTAGGATGGAGTACAGAAATGATTATCACACACTCAGGGGACTAAACGGAAGTCATTTGAGGATCATCAGTGTTAATATGGTAATGTAATCAATGAAGCTGCCAATATTTATTGGTTCTCCAAAGAGGGGAGAAGATACAGCAGTAGGGGTCTTCTTAAAACAGAGGCTCTTACCCTGAACTTCAGAAGAGCAAGAGCCTTACTGGAAATTACTATGGCCATTTTGTTTGCTTACAAGTCCATTTTTTTCTTGGAAAGCATTCATAGCTTTCGTGAGATTCTCTGAGTAGACACGATTCCACAGTGTCCTGGAAGAACTGCCCTTCCTTTGCATGCACAGATGTGGCCTCCAACCAAAGAGACTGCATTTGTGGTGGACAGTAGTCAACAGAATTAGGTTTTGCTGCTGCAAACTCCATCCCGTTCCCCTTCTAACTCACTGCCAAACTGAAGGTGCTGTCCATTTTGCTGTTTTAATGCATCCACTTCTGATTCAGAACATAAGATAAGCTTGTGATTCTAAAATAGAAATAATTCTTTGACCCCTGATTCAACCACACGGTGGCCTTAAATTTTTATTTTCCAGTATCACGATGTTTTTTTTTTTTTTTTTTTGCAGTACACGGGCCTCTCACCGCTGTGGCCTCTCCCGTTGGCTCCGGACGCGCAGGCTCAGCGGCCATGGCTCACGGGCCCAGCCGCTCTGCGGCATGTGGGATCTTCCCGGACCGGGGCACGAACCCGTGTCCCCTGCATTGGCAGGCGGACTCTCAACCACTGCGCCACCAGGGAAGCCCACGATGTTCTTTTTAAATTTAAATATGCCCACCATCTACACACGTTTAATGGACTATCATACTTTTATGCAATGACCCCTGCATGCTTCTCCAGTATTTTAATATTATACTAGTACAACATTTATCACATTATTTTATACATGTGTACGTGTCTGCCTTTCCCACTAGGTTGGAAGCTGACTGAAGGCAAGGATTGTGTTTTATTCTTGCTTTTAATTCCCAAGAACTAAAAAAAAAAAAAATCTGTCTTATATTAGGCATTAATCAAATATTTGCCAAATTGAATTATTTAACCAAAATTCACAGTGTGTTAGGCACACTGCATAGCACATTATATATTTTAACAAAGTGAACCATCAGAGTATCCCTAATGAAGTAGTATTATCATTCCCATTTTATAGATAAACATACTCAGAGATGTTAAATAATTTGACCAAGAGCCTACAGCACAGAATGCAGCTGATTTCAAAAAATTTAAATAAGTTTTAATAGTTTAACATATTTTAACAATATCCACTTAGATATTCGTGAAGGAGTGTTTAACTTATTATTAAATAGTTATTTAGATTCATACCTTTATTCCCAGTAATATTTTAGGATAGAAATCTGATTTTATGACTGGAATTCTTTAGCATCATAGTTTATGTGGACATATATCTACTATCTGTTAATAATAAATACTATTTTTGAGCTGTATTTCAGGTGTTTGGAAAGACACCTACATACATTATTTCACTGAATCCCCCAAACAGCATATAAAGGTAAATATTATTATCCACATTTCAGAGAAGGAAACTGAGCCTGAGAGATTTAAAGCTAGCTCAAAGATCCACAGTAAAAGCTAGAGAGGACTTGGACCCAGGTCATCCTGCTGCTGAAGCCTGTGGCCCTTCCTGGGTCAGGTTCAGCTGCAGCTCTTACGCTATACAATCCACTTTGAATTATCAGTAATGTCTCTATCCTACTGAACAGCCCTTTATCCGGATGCCACATTTATAAGTGTGACCAAAAAAGGAAGATTCATTTTTGCAGAGCACTAAATTATGTATAGAAAATTGCACAACTCAGTACATAGCTCAAGAAATTTTTACATGTGAATACACCTGGGTGATCACCACTCAGATCAAGGTACAGAGAATTTCCAGCCCCCCTAGAAATCCCTCTTCCCAGTTGAACCTTCCCACACCCCTGCAACCCACACTCTTCAGACTTGCATCAGCTTAGATTCATTTTGCCTGTTCTTAAACTTTACATAAGTAAAATCACACACTGTGTACTCTTTAGTATAAGGCTTCTTTCCCTAAAGGAAGATGACATTTTATTTATTTATTTATTTTTACATCTTTATTGGAGTATAATTGTTTTACAACGTTGTGTTAGTTTCTGCTATATAACAAAGTGAGTCAGCTATATGTATACATATATCCCCATATCCCCTCCCTCTTGCATCTCCCTCCCACCCTCCCTATCCCACCCCTCTAGGTGGTCACAAAGCACCGAGCTGATCTCCCTGTGCGATGCAGCTGCTTCCCACTAGCTATCTATTTTACATTTGGTAGTGTATATATGTCAATGCCACTCTCTCACTTCGTCCCAGCTTACCCTTCCCCCTCCCCGTGTCCTCAAGTCCATTCTCTGCGTCTGCGCCTTTATTCCTGGAAGATGACATTTAAAAATGTCTTCTCTAATCGATTTTCAAGGAAGCATATGCAGTTCCTTTTACTATAACGAAGCTCATTTTTGTCCCTCTCCTAGGCTGGATAGTCTACTCTTTTTTCACACTACAGAGTTTATATTCTCCCAGGGACTCTCTCCTTTCTATCACCTCCCACAGATGAAATCCTTCCTCTACCTCTGCTGAACTGCCATTCCCCAGCTGGAGAGAGCAGGCAATACCACTGACACCAGGGGAGAGGCAAGGCTGTAAACCTTGCATGTCAGCATGGTCATAAAGGAAAACCCTTGCTTGGCCAGGACAACAATATTTTGACTTCATGTGGTATTTTTCTCTGAATTGGTTGGAACACTTCAGCCACGGAAACAGTCCTCCCTTTTCTTGCCCAGAGTGGAGAGCCATTCAAGAATGCCGATTTCATATATTTCCTTGCCAGTTTAATAACCTCAGGGATAAGGGTAGAGAGATCAAGCTTGGCTGGGGAAGAGTGAGTTGGCCGTTGCGGGTGGTACCCAGGTAATGTGACAGGCCCTGCACTGCAAATCACCAGTCATATCGGTGATAAGGGAGGGAGAAGGCTGTAAGGTGGCAAGGGAAGCAACACAGTTCACATGGGTGCCCCTGGACCCCAGAGGAGGCACTCCAGGAAGGAGTGGGGAGAGGCTGGGAGACAGGGCTGATTCCCTAGGCAATCCTGTTTCCTTCCTGCAGGGGTTCCTATGCCCCCTCAACCTCACAGATTCTCCTTGCAGTTTCATCTCCCTTATACAGGGGCTGTCTTCTGCATGTCAATCAATCAGATGACACAATTCAGGCCCAACCCTCAGACTTCTCGCAAAGCATTTGATTGGTCAGTGTCACTGGCTCCATGTCAATGACTGTCTATACCCACTTAGGAAATGACTCTTGACGTCCCATGGTATGGAGCTTGGCACTTGAGTGCCATGGGCTGGTTCTGGCCTTTGTTCAAAAAGGGACTGAGATTGTGGTAGGAATTCAAGGTGTCCTGTATTCCTCCCAGCTCCAGGAAATTTGGTTTCCACGTCGGGCCCCTGAAGGGGACTGAAGCCTATAGCAATGGCAGAACTTTAACCCCCAGTGGTACCAAAACTGCCTCTGCGTTTCTTCTAGTTTGCTGATCTTGAGGAGTAACCTCTGACCCTGATAAAATCATTAATGAAAACATTGCTTTACTCAGAATGGTCCAACCCCTTCGCATAAAGTGTATGAGTCAAAAGCTGAGAGACACTTTTTAAGTCATGAAGTGAATAGGTTTGCGTTTCAAAGAATGATGGCATTGGGTATTAGACAAAGCACACAGACAGGCCCTCACCAGGACGGAGATTCCAAGACTTTTCTGATCGTCCAGTGCAAGTGCCTTTCACTTGAAATATTCCATTTACGGACTACCAGCTCCCTGTATTTTCTTTATCCCAGGGGAGTAGGAGAGGCTACAATATCTCATTTTACAGGCAGGAAACTGCACATTAATAACTACGAGGTGAGTTGCTCGGTATCACAGAGCAAGCAAGTCAAAGGCAAAAGCAAGAATAGAACTCAGAGTTTTGAAATCATAACATAACACCCCAACATGGTGTTGGAAACACCAACAATGGTTTCCAAATGACATCTGTAGACCAGCCCCATCAAAATCATGTAGGAACTGTATAAAAAACTAGATTGCCTACATCTCCTGGAACTGCCCTCACATTCTGCATTTTAAAATTTGTCAGCAGTCTTAAAATGTAGCCAGGTTGGCAAACTACTAAAATCTACGCTACTTTCCTATGCCAGTAAAAATAAGCCATAGGTGTAGAAATCAGAGAGCAAAATCACCCACCTAACGACACCGGCCAAAAGGCTGGATGCTTAGCAAAGACCAAACACGACAGTTACAGCCAGACAACTTGCTCTGTAAGTGGTACCATGAGGGTTTGGGGGTAGGGGAAGGTTTGTATTTATTTTCCCTCTAACTACTCCAGAGAAATCACCACAATTTCCAAGTTAGAAGATGCTTTTTCCAATTTCCAGAACTTGTGGTATCCACCTAGTGCCGAAAATCCAGCTGTGCTCTTTCTGCTTCTTACATCATTGCCAGAAATAAAGATCTTGTAATCAAAACTTGGCTGAAAGTTTGATTGATGTTGCTTGAGGCACACATGAGTCTACCCCATCCTTCTATCACCACTGCAGGGTTTTCAAAAGTAATATTTATTTTCCATTGGAGAAAATAAAAGTATGATTGTTGAGTCCAAGGGAATTATCATGTCTTTACTGATCAAGGGCATCTGGTGTCTCCAATGAGTCGTCCCTCGTGAGTAATAATAATGATAACAGAAAAACAATAAAATATTGAGCACTGAAATGCTAGGCATTGTACAGAAGGATATATGTCTATATCATTTGACCCTCAAAACCATCCTGTGTGATTGCGGGAGTTCTTGATTCCCTTCTCTCCACGCATGCTCTTCTGTAATCATCCCCAGCTCAGCAAATGATACCACCATCTACACTGTTGCCCAAATTTGAAACTTAGGAGACATCCTTGATTCTCCTCTTTGTCTCAGTCTTACCTCTTCCCCAAGTGAGTATGATCTTATTCAATCCATCAGTAGGTCCTCTTAGTTTCACCTCCCAAACAACTCCAGCATTTGTTCCCACATCTCTTGCATCTCCACTGCCATGAGCAGTAGCCCACGTTCCCATCTCTCAACTCCTTACTGGAGACTTCACTTCTCCTCTGGGCCCTTTCCTACCTAGTCTGCAAACATCAGTCAGAGGGATATTTTGTAAAAACAAATAAATAAATTAGAACATGTCATTTTCCTGCTGAGGACATTTCAATTGCTTCCTGTTGCATGGATAATAAAATCCAAACTTTCTCACTCACGAGGTCCCGCATGAGTTGGCCACACTTTCTCTGACCTCATCTTACATCCCATTCATCTTACTTAGTGTGCTTTGTCCACACCGGACCTAGAATCCCGAGCACAACTCAAGCTCTTTCCTGCCAAAGGAAGTTGGTACCATTCTCTCCGCTTGTGATGTTTTTCTCTTTGTTCTTTTCCTGGCTGGCTCTTCTTCTTATCTAAGGATAAGTTTTGCCACCCAAGAGCATCCTTATTTTATACCTCTAATGTTTTTGGTTTTTAATTAAAGCACCTGTGTATTTTTTGCATAGAATGGATACTCTGTAATTATTTTGTATGTTGCCTGCCTCGCCCACTGGGATGCGAGCTTGGTGAGGGCAAGACCTTAGTTTCTATTATATCCCCAGCGCTCGGTGCCAATAATGTCTGGTACAGAACAGGTGCCAATAAACATTGGTTCAATGAATGTATAGATGTTTATTTTATAGGTGAACTAAGTAGGTTTCGAGAAGTGAAATAACTTGTCTGAGGTTACCTGGCAGAGCAGGGATCAGTACAGGCATACCTGTCTCACTGTGCTTTGCTTTACTGCACTTCACAGGTATTGCACCTTTTACAAATTGAAGGTTTGTGGCAACCCTGTGCTGTCAGATGATGCTTAGCATGTTTTTTAGCAATAAAGTATTTTAAAATTATGTACACTGTTTTTAAAGACATAATACTATTGTACACTTAATAGACTACAGTATAGTGTAAACATAACTTTTATGCACACTGGGAGACCAAAAAAGATTCGTGTGATTTGCTTTATCGTGATATGCGCTTTATTGCCGTGGTCTGGAACCAAATCCCCAGTATTTCCGGGGTATGCCCGTACCGTGGATCTGTCTGATGCCAATCCCTACGTCATAATCTGGAAGCACTAGAGTTACTAGAAATGGAGCTGCAGATAAACTACTTTCCTTTACTTTGTGCCTTTGCACAGAGTATCTCAAAGTCTCACCACACAGAATATCCCTAAAGACAACAAGGAGTAACCGCATTACTATTTCCATTACATAGGTTAGGAAACGAAAGCATTGATTGGCTAAGCGTTTTGCAGGGCACGTGGTCAGTCTCTGAAGTGACATTAGAAAGCTTCTTCACTCAGCGCATTCTAGGCCCTTACTGCTTACAGTGTGGTTCCCAGAGCAGCAGCACGGAAACCACCTGGGAGCTTAGAAATGCAGAATCTCAGCTCCCACCCAGACAGACTCAATCAGAATCTGCATTTTAACAAGATCCCCAAGTGATTCCTATGCACATTGAAGTTTAGGAAGTAGTTTTCTAGACCATTTTAAAAGACACGGTCCTCTACTCCACCCCAGACAGAACCATCAGTGCTTCCAAACTCCAGGCCAGCTTTCCTCTTAACAAACTGCAGACCTGGTTTCTCAAGCCAACATCCTAAATGGAGAGCAGCAGACTCCAGGCATAGCTAGTCCACAGCCGATCATAGTTGCTCTACCCTCGCTCACACCAGGCCTCCGGAGGCCCATTCCCGGAAATAGTAATCGGCAGGATCGGCCCACCGGACGCATGGGCTTTGACCTTTCATTTTTCCCTGACTCATAAAAATGCTTATAACTTACAAAGCTCCTCTTCCATGTAAAATAGAGCCTCTCTGTCAGAGTGAGCAACCTGCTAACCCCCAAAAGCGTGTGGTCAATTCTACTTCAAAGCTCCACCCCTCACTTCTATCTTTGATCTTCCTGCTGCTAACTCTTTGGTCTCCAAATTGGCAGATGCGATAATGCCCTGGCCCTAAGTCTGAATCCCTACCTCAAGTCTGGGGCCACTTCTTCATCTATCACTGCCTAAACTGTCCAACCCTCAGCCTCTCTCGCTTCAACAGCCCCCATTTAACCTCTTTTCTACCAGTCTCTTGGCCCCTCTCATGCATTCTTCACACAGCTGACAGAGCTATCTTCCTACTAAATCTGCTCAGGTTACCTCCAGACCTAAAAACATCCTGAGGTTTCTCCAATGCCTGCAATTTAAACCTTAACATTATTCTGCATAATTCTACATCTATTCCCTTCAGGGTGTGTTTGAGGAGCTGGTGATTACACTGAAATGCACGGGTGAACTGGGTCTAAAACATGGAAACCTTAAATAGGAATCTCTTGCTTTCATTATCTTTCATCATTCAGTTGCAGCCTACCTTGGAGATGTTGTGGGTTTAGTTCCAGACCACCGCAATAAAGTGAATATCACAATAAAACAAGTCACAGGCATTTTTTGATGTCCCAGTGCATGCAAAAGTTACGTTTACACTATCCCGTGGTCTATTAAGTGTGCAATAGCTTTTATGTCTAAAAAATGTACATGTATTAATTTAAAAACACTTTATTGATAAAAACAATGCTAACCATCATCTGAGCCTGGAGTCATAATCTTTTGATTTGAAATATTGCGAGAATTACCGAAATGTGATGCAGAGACACGAAATGAACAAATGCTGCTGGAAAAACAGCACCGATAAACTTGCTCGATGCAGGGTTACCACAAACCTTCAATTTGTAAAAAATGCAGTATCTGCAAAGCATAATAAAGCAAAGAGCAATAAAATGAGGTATGCCTGTATTTGCCCATTCATACGTTCAGTCAACAGATATTCATTAAGTACCTGGTATGTGCCCATATATTACATTAGGTCCTGCTGTTGTAGAAACAAATATTAATACAATAATAAGGCCAGAAGACTAACCTGTGGGAACCCAAAGAGGGGCATGAGGAAGGCTATCAGGAAAGGAACACTTGAAGATGGGTTTGTTAGAGAAGGAGAAGGACCTGCCAGGTAGAAGGAGCAGTGCATGCAAGAACCAGTGGTGTGAAAGGCAGTGTGTGTTTGAAGCCTTAGTCTAAAGTTTAAATGGAAAAAAAAACAGGCCTATATGTGGCCCCTGTGGGGGAAAAGAGCCTGGGTGGGACAAAAGTCTGGCAGAAAAGGGCCACAAATTGTATGAATTCCATTTCAGAGGGTAGGATCTCTCATTTGTAAGGAATCCTTTGGCTATCTTCATAAAGTTTCTAGTTGAAGAATTCTTCTTCTAGATATTGTTATATTCCTGTTCCTGGTCAGTCCAACTCACAGGTCTCATGAAAAGTGCTCACAGGATGTCCATACATTCACACCCTCACCTGGGAATTCACGAATCCATCACTGCCCATCATTGTTGCTCTTCCAGAAAGCAAAGCTCTTTACACGGCTCCTTGTCCAGAAGTTACAGCAGTGATAAGACCTGAATCCACTAAAGAGTTACCAGAACTTCTGGCAAGTTGTGACCTACATAATGACTTCAGAATTTACACAGGTGAGCCCTGCATTTGCCTCATCCCTCTGATGTGGGCTGGAATGGGAAGGCTGATTAACATTCTCTTTGCCAGTTTTCCCTGAATGAAGAGGAAGAGTCAGAGGTCACAGTGACCTTCAGCAGGTGGTTAGTGGCTTCACTGGGTAATTCCCTTCAGGAAGATGGTGTGGAGAGTGGTTAAGAGCAGATGACTTGGAATCAGGGGACTAATGCTCAAACTCCAGCTGTGGCTCTTCATATGTCTCTGACTTTTATTAAGTCACCTCATCTTTCTTCCCTCAGTTTTCCTATCTGAAAAATGGGGATAATAATAGCTTCCTTACAGGGTCCTTGGAAGATTTTATAAGTTAGTGTACATAAAGCATGTAGTACAATGACTGGTACATACAATGTTCAATAAGCCATGGAAGTTATTAGCTCTGATGACCAAAATCACTCTCTCTCCCTTTCTCTCCCTCTGTGTTCCGTGTGTGTGTGTGTGTGTGTGCGTGTGTGTGTGTGCGCGCGTGCGCGTGAGCATGTATGAGAGATACAAGTGTGGAATGTTAGCATTCTAGTCAGTCTTTCCACCCTACTTAATTCTTCAGATTTTTGTCCCACCCAGACTCTTTCAGGAGACAGTTCATAAATTAGCTGGGCCTGACCTGACCTTATTACTAAAGAAAAAAGGCAAGCTCTCAATCAAAATGCTCACCCGGTATGCTGAAGAAGGGCTTAGAGGGAGCCTGCGACAGGATGGGGTAGGAAAAAGGAAGTGTAGAAAGGGCATCAGGGAGAGAAATTGTGAGTTGAAGAACCTAATGGCTTATATATAACAACGCAGCACTTACTCATGCTAGATTTTTAAGATTATTTTTCCTGATTAATAGAGAAATCAGCGGTCAATATAATATCAGAGGAGAAAGGACAGTTTTACAAGACGCTCCCTAGCTTGGGATTGAAGGTCACAGGGAAAACTATAAGTTCATCAAATGCTCTGTTCAAAGTGAAGGCTGCATGCCCATCACCAGGGCCTGTGAAGCCTGCAGCAGCGAGCTGGCCTGTGCCCAGGTGTGTGTGTGAGTGTCCAAGGCTTGGAGCAGAGGTTTAGTCACTTTCATGCCAAAAGAGGCTGTAATAAATTAGCCTAAATCTCACATTATCCTACAATGGCAAGAGAATTGAGGATTCCAAGGATAAACTTCGAATGTATTCACTATAAACACTAATTATAAAGCCAGACAATGTCTTAATGGAAAGAAAACAAATTTCTATTTCTCACAGATGCATGAGTGTACATAAAGATTACAGTGTGTCCCTTAATTGCCAAATCAGAGCTAACCTGTGTGTCTCTATATACAGAGGTTTAGCATCTAGTCATGTATGTATGTGCACAGTGTTATGACACAGAACTTAAAAATTAGGTATATTATTTTACTGAGTTTTTAAAATTACAAATCCAGGGTACTTAAGGAGTTTTAGCGTTTGCCCCAACTGCATATTTCATTTCATTAGCCAAGTCTTTCTTCCCTTTCTTATGGTAGGATAAAATCAGTTGAACCTCAGAGAATCAAGCTATGGTTCAAAAAGTTCAAAAGAGACTAAAAATTTAGGTAATGTCTCCAGGACATGCCCTTCCCTCCTCCTCCAAGACCAGCCCGACTGTATTTGCCCACCCTAATTTTTGAAGTATGTCCAGCTCTATCTTGCTGACGATTTAATTTCCATTTCTTTTTCTCCACATCCCCCTTTTTCCTTTTCACGGTCCACTTGAAGCCACTGTAGTATTTGGATAACTCACACTGGGATGAGATGAAACATTCAGAGGGGGTTCTGATTGGTGGAGGGAAGTACATGCATTTTTTTTTTTAATTTAATGAACTTTCTCTTTTGATGTGTGTGTTTTCTTTATAGACAGGGGAAATGCACTCCCCTACCGCCCTGGTAACTGAAGACTTATACTTCCCACTTGGAATGCCACCTTCAGTCTTTCCGGTCTCTATGTTGTTTTTCTGGGGCAAAGGAACCAACCACAGGATGGGAAACAACAGCCCCTGATGAAAATGTAGCTGAGTATATTCCTTGCTAAAGAAGAAGATTAGCTGTTAAACACGCCAAAAGCAACGTTTTACAAGGAGTATTAACCTGCTGGAAATGATGATGATGGTGATGATGACAAACAGCAGCTACTTCTGACTTGAAGTTTGATCTAAGAACTGTGCTCAGTTCTTTGTATCTATTGTCTCATTTAATCCTTAAAAAAATCTGTAAGTATCCCTCTTTCCTATTATCCATCTGGTAGATAAAAATAGTCGTGTTCAATAGAGATCAGTGACTTGAAAGGTCAAAGAGCTAATAAATAGCAGAGTTGGGATGTAAATTTATATCTCATTAACACCAGAACCTGCGTAATTAACCGCTAAGCAAAGAGATAAATCTTGGGCAAAGGAAAGACTTCCTAGAAAGCTGACTAAAATTTCTTCTTCAGACATTTTAGAGAAGTGTTTAATCTTTAAACTCAATTCTAGAAATCCTTAAAAATGTACCCAATATTCTGTCTTCAAGAAAGATCTAGATCTAATCCTCTTGGGGGTGAGTGGAGAACAATTCACCAAAACCCATCAAGGGGAAGAAATAAAACCTTGGCTATTCATTTGGATCAGAAGCTCTCCAAGTATTGCCTACTAAGTATTGCCTACTAAGACCTTGTCTGTGTAGTGTTTGTGTTTATAATATACTGCTCCTTCTCTTCTTCCTGGTGGCAATACATTTCACGTATCACTTCTCTCAATGGTGTTATACCAAAGTGTTAAATCTCCTCATTACTTCTGTTGAGATAGAAAATAAAATATAGACTTTTAGATCTGGAAGTCACTCAAGATTTTCCATCATTTTTCAGAGGTGGAAAAAGAGGCTCAGAGAAATGTAGTAATTTACCCACGATCAAAAGCCTTATTAGCCAAGAGCGTGGGCTTTGGAGTTAGAATGGTTTTAGCACCATATATTGGCTGAGTGATCATGGGATGACTACTTAACAATACTCTGAGTCTCAGTTTCCTTATCTGGAAGAGGGGATAATAAAGTACTTAAATGTGTTATTATTATATTATATCATTGCATATTACCATCTCATATTACTCTCCATTATACTATTATTTTATCATATAATAAAATTTATCTGTCATAAGAAACGAATGGGGTAATGTATGTACAGTTCTTCACACACACAGCACATAGCGATGAATCATCAATCATCATCATCAACCCAACAGTACAGAGTTGAGACCTTATGTGTTTTAACTCTCTGCCACACTGAACAATCTTCCTATGTGTACAGAGATGGGTCAAGTACACACATCTAGCTACAAAGCCCTCTCGCACCCTCCCCCCAGATCGGATCAGACAAACCTCACTGAAGGGTTTTACCAACCAAACGTTTGTCAAACAATAAATAGGCACAATGTAAGGCCTATTTACAATGTTGCAGTCTGAACCTACATTTGTGTTTCTAGAACTTAAGTAGATTTATGTTCTTTGGAAAAGTGACCCGCAGAAGGATGGCTATTTACAATTACTCTTAAAAAGGTATTACTACTGCAGTACCTTTCGGATGGCATCTTGATGAATGACTAACTCAGAGGGAGAGGCTGTCTAAGTAAAGTTAGAAGGTTGGGACAATTCACACTTCAAATGAATTATGAGTCCTAACGAGGTTAGCCTAACCTTCACACATAAAGACAACACCTAATGAGAAAAAGGTAACCACGGGAGTGAAAGACAAGGGAGACTATAACACGGTGCTTTTGATAAAATATAAGTCGTACACACTTATTTTAGCTCCCTGGGAAGTCAGGTTAATGAAACATTAACCTGATGAATGTGATTAATGATGACGTATATGTGGAAGTAAATTGCATGGAAGGAAAAGAAAGGTGTGTGTGTATTACAAAATATGAATAAGAAAGAACTCCTGAAACTAAACATGGCAATTTCTTTGAAGTTACCATTGTTTGTATTTTCTCTATTAACTCCAAAAATAAATAAACCTCAAAGAGACACATGAAATCTGGCATGCAAAAGTGCTGCTATAGTAATTTTTTTTTTTTTTTTTTTCCGGTACGTGGGCCTCTCACTGCTGTGGCCTCTCCCACCGCGGAGCACAGGCTCCGGACGCGCGGGCTCAGCGGCCATGGCTCACGGGCCCAGCCGCTCCGCGGCATGTGGGATCCTCCCGGACCGGGGCACGAACCCGCGTCCCCTGCATCGGCAGGCGGACTCTCAACCGCTGCCCCACCAGGGAAGCCCAGCTATAGTAATTTTGAGAAAAGAAAACGTTACTCTGGATAGTTTTCAGAAAGTCAAAATCCCGTGACTGCTATTGTTCTTACACAAAGAAAGGTTTGTGCTTCTAGATTGTGCTTCTTGATTCTGGCTGCACATTGGGGTGACTTGGGGAGCTTTGCAAAAGACTAATGCCTGGGTGCCACTTCCAGAGATTCTGATGTAAGTGGTCTGGGGTTTGAGCTGGGCATTAAGATATCTGAACTCTCCCCAGGTGATGCTAATGTACAGACCGGTATGAGAACCACTGTTCTGGTGAGCTTGTTGAGGGGGAGAGGTCTAATCCTTTTTCTGTTACCACCAACTTGTACAGTTTGCCAATCAAGCTTAAATGTCAGTCGAATAAGTGAAATTAAGACTGTCTCTGGAGAATGACCATTCCTTCTATGTTGCTGAGACAATTGCTAGAAGAAAAATAGACATAATATTTTTAAGGGTTCCTACCACTCTAAAGCACTTGAAATAGAAATTTCCATACCCTCATAGGAAAAAAAAAAAAAAACCACCCTCTTTCCTGCACCATTTTTAGCATCAAATTTAACATTAAAATCCTATCATGAATTTTCTAATAATTCAGTCTTTTCATCCATTTAGAAACTATTTATCGAGTACCTACCAGTAAATGTAGAAGCCATTGGGCACGTGATGCTAAACAAACATCCATGGTCTATTGGACAGCTAATCGAACCATTTCTACTCAGTGAGATAAATGATGTTGTCAGGGAAGTTGTCTGTGCAGTGGGAAACCATGGGAGGGACACTTCCTACAGACTGGGGAGATCTGGGAGGCTTCCTAGACAAAAATCACACTTACGCTAAAAAATAGGGGAGTAGGAGTTAGCCAAGCAAAAGGCCACTGTCGGGGAGACTTCTAGCCAGAAGGAACAGCATGTTTGAAGGCCCAGAGGCATGCTAGCCATGGTGTATATAAAGAAGTAAAAGAAGGTCCAGAGCATTAGAGCCTACAGTACAGAAGGTGTTGTGTGTTACAGTTGGAGGGAAGTGATCTCTCAGGGAAGACAGTCAGCGACGAAGCTAGGTAAGCCAGGCCCAGCTAGATCATGCAAGACCTTGAACATATTTTAAGTTTAAGCTTTTTTGTTTTCTTAGATGAAATAGCAGAAAGGCTTGTCATTTAGTTTTATGCAGGGGAATACTATAACTGGATTTGAGTGTTTAGAAGATTACTGTTGCTGCAAAGTAGTGAATGTATTGAAGGAGGAAAGACTGGAGTTAGATCAGTTCAGAAGTGAAAAACGATAGTGATCTGTCATAGAGAAATGGCAGCAGGGATGAGGAGAAATGGCCATATCTAGGAGTCAGTAAGATGATGACACTCAATGGAAGTCGATGACTGAGGGTGAAGGACATTCGAAAGTCTCAGGTTACATGCAGGTCCCTGACCTGCCCAACCACATGGAACACAGAAGGCTGTGCAGATTTGAAAGAGATTATAATAGGCTCTGAATTATATAGTAAAGAGTTTGAAAGGCAGATCGGATTTCCCAAGTGGCTATATCTGTAGGCTGTTGTTCTAATGGGTCTTATGGTCCTTACAGGAAGAGACTAGATAGCAGGTATGGTTTTAGGAATCACCAGCATGTGGAAGGTAGTCGAGGCCATGGGGTAAATGATCTTCAGCCCAGACAAGTGTGCAGAGCAAGAGAGAAGAATGAGCACAGAGACACCAATATTGAAGAAATGGGCAGAGGAGAAAAAGCCAGAAGAGGAAATTGAGAAGAGACAGAGAAGAAGCAGGAAAATCAAGGGAGTGAGATAGAGCAGAATCAAGGAAAAGTCTCAAGGAGGGTTTAGCCAACCATGTTGTAATGAAGAGCCAGACTCCACCTTTGATGTTTGACTCTGATGGCTTTCAAGCCCCATCATATCACACATCTGAGCAAGCCTGTAAGAAAGCCTGGGTGCTTCCTCTTTTGGCTTCAGCAGAAAGTTCAAACCACGCCAGGTCCTGTTCACATGCACAAACCCTCCCCCAAGTCTCACCCCCTAACCACCATACAACTCCAGACCAGTCTCCCTTCCCTGATTGCTCAAGCCATTTGAAGACCAACTTGGAATTTTCCCCTTCTCTCCCCTGAAAGCCTCATTATGTGAGTAATAGACATTTTCATACTCTCTTGGTCAATGTGTGGCATCATTACTTTCAACATCCAAACCAGACTTGGGTGGGAGGGTCCATCCTATCTCACAGGATAACTGTGACATAAGCCAACTAAAAGAGTCCCTGCATTTGACAGCAGTGCGGTCCATGGCAGGCTCAGCCTTAGTGGAGAGATGGGAATAAAACCTGAGTGTCAAAGTGTGAAGGAGGGAGAAGATGGCAAGATGGAGACAGTGAATACAAACAACTCTTTCACCAAGTTTCACTGTAAAAGGGAGGGGGGAAGCTGTGGTAGCTGGAGGAGGACATGGAGTCAATAAAAGGCTCTGCTTGTTTTCATTTTAACATAGGAGAGACCCGAGCACAATTAAAGAGAAGTAACCAGGCGAGAGGAAGGAAGAGGCTTCAGATGTAGGAAAGAGGAAGGTAAAGTCATTGAGAGAAATTCTCTAGAAGGGGTACAGGATCCAGAGCAAAGGTGGAGGAGTTCATAATTCATTTTATTTTTTAAAAAAATTTAAATTTATTATAAAATATGATTTCTTAAAAGAATCCCAAAATAGAAGACAAAAAAATCTCCCTGAGTCATACCACTTGCCCAGAGTATTGACACTTTGGTGTTTTTTTTCTAGTTAAAAGAAAAAAAATAAGGTTTTTTTTGTTTTTTTTTTAACTGAAGTATAGTTGATTTACAATGTTGGGTTAGTTTCAGGTGTATAGCACAGTGATTCAGTTATACATATACATATAATACATAAAGAATATATATATATTCTTTTTCAGATTCTTTTCCCTTATAGGTTATTATGAAATATTGAGTGAAGTTCCCTGTGCTGTACAGTAGGTCCCTGTTGGTCATAATTCATTTTAGACAGTGAGAAGGGGGAGAACATGTTTGGAGGTGCCAATCAGCTTGCACACCTATGGGCAGACCTTTGTGCTTTAGGGAGTGAGGTGATCTGCTGGAAGTTAGGGAAGAGGTGTTACTGGAGGAGAGGAGGTCTGTAGCCTTCAGGAACGGAGACAGTGTTTGTCTTCAAAACACAGAAGGGTCTGGACACAGGAGGGAAGGGTCACGTCCCTGTCTTACTGCCATCTTGGAGTGCTGGTCTCCGCTTGGTCTGCCTATTTAGAAAGATCTGTCTCGTGTTCTTTTATCACTTTCTGCCTCCACAAATTGGCTATGATCTCCTCTTTCTAGCTCACTTCATTATTTTTTTAAACTGTTTATTCATTTATCTCATTATAAAGTCTAGAAAACGTAGCAAATATAAACAAGCAGAAAAAGAAAAGTTATATTCCCTATAAACCTAGTACCTAGAGAATACGACTGTTAATATTATAATCACTTCTAGCTTCTGAAGAAGGATGATTAAAAACATACCTTTAATATGGAAAATAAGGATTGTATCATTTATAATAATTATGTTCTGCTTTTATCCACTTATTGTATTGTGAATGTTCTCTCATGTCTTTCATATTCTTCTAAACATCTTTAATGGTGACAGGATATTTCATGATATGCCCGTATAACTGTATGGCTGTACTACATAATGGGCATTCATTTTGTTTTATTGAATTTTTTGTTACTCTCCTCCTCAGCTTTTCCCTCTGGAGAATCCATACAGTTTGGGTGATACTGACTCTACCCAAGACTTCAAGGCCAGGTCCTTGACCAAGGCCAAAGCCATTGCATTTTCTTGTCTTCAGGAACTAGAGTCAGTGTGAGCAGTGTCACCTTCACATCCCGGGAAGAAGGGGCAAGGGATCCAGGGGCCAGGAGAAAGGGCCTACCTGTAGTCCATGTCCTCTCCTGTGCTCCACTGTAAGGAGAAATAATGTCCATGAAAGAGGGAACATGGAGGCTGTGTGCTCCTGAGGCCAGAGCCTAGGTCTTACTGATATCTTCACTCCTAACCCCGAAGCTGGCATAGAGCACCCACGTGAAGAAGTGCCAACTGCAGCTGTGCCCTCCCTGCACCCGCAAGTGCAATGGGACAAAGCTTAAACAGGTTGGGTAGAAGAGAAAAGTCAGATGCAGCATTTATCTTTTTCTCTTGAAACAATATTCAACAGACTTGAGAAGAAGCACGAAGGCAATGTACTTGGCTGATATTTTGGTTTCCTTCTTTTAAAAAGAAATGAACACAAAGTAATTTCTAGCACATGTATTGAACTTCATAGTTTATAAAACGCTTTCAGTACATTACCTGCTTTGGGCCTCAAAACAATACTCTTGGGTAAAAATCACTACCACTCCTCACGTCAAGGAGGCAAAAACCGAGACACGTGGATGTGACATACATTGTTCAGGGTCATGCAAAGAACAAGTGGCAAATTTGACCATCTAGGAGGTTTTTCCACTACTCAGAGGACTGCAGAAGACTAGCATGTGACCACTCTGTCTGGGTTAATCGCTCTGTTAACTTCTCTCCACTTCTTCTCCCCCTGCCTGCATGTCCTAGAAAGAATTTTAGGGCTCCATCTGTACAACTCTGGGCTCCAAGCAAGGAACAAGGCTGACATAGTTCGTTGGGTAAACACAAGAAGCAAGTGACAGTGATTTACTCCTGACCTGCAAACTTGATTACCAGTCCACTGCTGGCTATGTAAACAGGTGTAAACTAAGATTAAAACCAGTTTATGCAGTGCCGTAAATAATTTAATCTCTCCTCAGCACGGTGCTTGTGAATGTAAATGTTTAAGTCCAAACCGATGCTGATGCTGTGATGCAAGCTTCCAGTTTCTCAACCAGAAAAGAAAGCTGTGCCTTGTGGGCCCCTGCGGGGGCAGGGAAGCCGGTGGAGTCAGATATGCAGATGCAGCAGGAAGCCCATCGTCATGGAGGAAGCCTCAACTGTTCCCAAGGCAAAGCTCAGCCACGGGCCCAGGGGAGCTAGGAATAATGCCTCCACCTCGAATTCCTCCTGGTCCCCGAGACTTTTCTCTCTCCCTCCAGTCTTCACTGCATTGTTCTGCAGACACCTGAGTTGGCTCAGGTGTGTGAAAAGTGAGGCAAGAAGAGAAGAAAAAAAGCAAGAAAACGGCAGCCTGAAGGCTGGCTGTAATGCCATTCTCACTGGAAGATGACCTGGGTACTCACTACCCGTCAATGTATGCTGACGCAAATTGATCTAGATCCTATGACCATCACATGCAAATGTGTTTTCAGCTGTCAAAAACTGTTGACTATACCTGCTAGAGTCACTGAACCAGATTGCAGCTTCCTATGAATTTTTCACCAGTATTTATTCATGTTCTAATTAGCCAGGCTCTTGCCTCGGGCTGAGATCTTGAGGAGGGGACTTCCCTCTCTCCCTCCCAAATATGATCTTGGGTTTTCTTGGGAGTGAAAGGCTCCGGGCAAAGCCGGACTCAATCCATGCCATATTGAGATGGCTGGATGTTGACTAGAGAAGGGCGAATTGGAGCCAGAGAGTAAGCTTCCTGTTTTCCTTTTGCTCCCTTAGAGAATTCTAGCTTATAATCAAAGTTGGTATCTCCTGGAATGCCATGGCTGGGATTATGTCAGTTCAAAAAAAAAAAGTCTTTAAAAACATACCTACTATGATCAGATTTTGAACTAAATCCTGGGTAAGAAATAAATCTGATTTTCTCCTTTACTGACATAATTTATGGTAGGGAAATCATAGTTACTATTTACTGAGTACAAGGAGTTTCTTCTTCTGAAAGCTTTTTGCTTGTTTTGTTTGTTCGGAAAATGTTTCTTTTTCTGAAACCATTTATTGAGCATTTAGCACAAACCGGGCACTGGGCTGAATATGTATTATCTTGTTTAATCCTCAACTGAACACTCTGGTGAGGGCATTATCCCCAGCTTACAAAGATGAGACCCGGGCTTCGCTGGTGGCGCAGTGGTTGAGAGTCCACCTGCCGATGCAGGGGACACGGGTTCGTGCCCCGGTCCGGGAAGATCCCACATGCCACGGAGTGGCTAGGCCCATAAGCCATGGCCACTGAGCCAGCATGTCCGGAGCCTGTGCTCCGCAACGAGAGAGGCCACGACAGTGAGAGGCCCGCTTAACGCAAAAAAAAAAAAAAAAAAACAGATGAGACCCAAAGAGTTAAGTAACTTGCCTGAGGTTACTCAGCTAATAAAATGGGGAACAACTGGGATTTGAACCCCAGCATGACTTTCTTTAAAACCCTTCCTCTTAAATTATGCAGTAAGCTTTTGTTCTTTCTGATCCACCATGTGTTCAGAAGAAAGGCTCTCTTGGTTTCTGGGTCTAGGAGTGTATACACACAAAGTCCAGGAAAAAGAAAGCAGAGAGACTATAATTACAATATTAATAGCTAATACGTATTGAGTTTTATGCTTTAAAAATAAATTTACTGACTCATGTTTTTTTGTTTGTTTGTTTGTTTTTCCGGTATGCGGGCCTCTCACTGTTGTGGGCTCTCCCGTTGCGGAGCACAGGCTCTGGACGCGCAGGCTCAGCGGCCATGGCTCACGGGCCCAGCCGCTCCGCAGCATGTGGGATCTTCCCGGACCCGGGGTGCGAACCCGCGTCCCCTGCATCGGCAGGCGGACTCTCAACCACTGCGCCACCAGGGAAGCCCCTGACTCATGTTTTATACATACTAATTTATTTAGTTCCTACGTTATTATTATTACTATTATCCTCATTTTACAGATGAGGAAGAATGAGGCAGAGAAAGACGACTTCCCGGCATCACATAACCAATAAATACCTGAGGTGGGGACCATCCCAGACAGTTTCTCCCATAGCCACAACCGTAAGCCTCCACCTGTCCTGATGAGGATGTTCTAGGACAGAGTTGGGTTCGGGTGATGTGTGTACTGCTTAAGAAGCTCATAACACTTACTTTCAAGGAAAATAATAATTCGGGTAGAGATTCTTTTAAAAACACCTAGATGAGACTGTGGAGTCTCCTATGAGAAAGAGTATCTTTACAGAAAGCATACTTGGCCAGCCTGCCTGTCATGACTGGAGAACACACCTGTGCAGGTGAAGAGAGATTATACAGAAAAACAAACACAACAAACAATGGACAACCCAGAAGGTCTTAATATTATTTCCAAAACAGTGGTCTAGGATTTGCAAATGAAGGAACAGGAGCAAGGCACAAGGGTAGAGAGAACTGCAAAGACCAGGAACAATCCAACTTACTTCCTGACTTTATTCTCCGCACTTCCCATCACGTAGTAGCCCGGTTTGCATTTGTATCTGCAGATGGAGCCCACATCATGGTTGCCCTGGAGGCAGTGAGGCAGGAGCAAGTTGGCGTTCGGGATAACAGGGGGAACGTCACACTCCAACTTGCAGTAGGCTTCAGGGAGAGACCAGAGCCCATCTTCAAGACAGGTCAGCCACGGGCTCAGTCCTGACTCCAAGAAAGAGAAGCACAAGATGCTCAGAACAGAGAGTCCAGAAATAAAATACTAGCAGAGAGAGCGAAGACCTGTCAACGTACCGTCATTCTTGGAAAGTCACGTTACTCTTTGTGGAGCAGCTTCTCTAAAACCTCAGGTCAAATGTTTATCCTATACCTTTGTGCCCACAGAGCATCTACTGTGCTCTCTTATACAGCACAGAGGTCAGAAAGCTCTTTCATGACCTGAATGAAAGGAGCGCTACCAACCAAATCATTACCTCACTTCCTCACTATAAATAATAAAAATAGAGTAGTGACAGTATTGTGGAAAGCATTATAATAATACTAGATGACACTTTTATTGTGCTCATTATATGCCAGGCACCGCTCTAAGCATTTTACATGTATTCACTTGTGTAAACTTCAAACCTCAAACAACCCTATGAAATAGATACCATCATTATCCCCTATTTTGCAGCTGAGGAAATTGAGTTTAGGTAACTTGCCCAAGCTAGTAAGAAGAGAGGCAGGGTTTGTACTCAGGCAGTTGGGATGCAAAGTTCTGCACTTCAACACCATACCGTATGCCTCAACGTCATTCATGGTTTCTCCAAGTGCAATCCATGGACACCCCACAGTAGCATCACCAACCCACCTCAGACCTACTAAATCAGAATCTGTCAGCATGAGGCTCAGGAGGTGGCATTTGTAACAAGCCTGCTCAAACACTGTTAGGCGCACCTAAGTCCAGGAGGTAAAGAGCAAGATGTGGGGTCTTCATCTCTTCCTAGCAGTACAGCTCATGTAACTATGCTCTCATTTCTAAAACAGAATGAAAAGCACCTAACTCACAGGATGGTTGTAAACATTAAATTTAAAAATGTGAATGATAAAGGGTATCTGGATTATTAATATTATTAGAAAACTGTTAGTTGGCTTGACTCCAGAGGACATAAAGTCAAATAAAAATGGGAAAGTCTAAGCGTCTTTCATTAATGAGATCTTGAGTCAGGGCATTCTGGGACAAGGAATGGTATTGCCCTTTGGGACTTTGCTTGTGTTATCAGAAGAGGGTGATACAGCAGAGCCAAATGGGAAGGGCACTGGGGTGAAGAAAAGATCCCCAAAGTACCCCCGAAGAGAGAGAACCTGAAGAGAACTTGCATACAGCTCCTGGTTGGCCAGACAATACCTTGAAGCTTGGCTGGTGGGACACAGGAGATGGAGCAGCGTTTCAGAAAGTTTGTTCCCTCTGAGCAGGAGAAGTTTGCATAGTTCACCAAAGACTGGTCGGGGACACCACAGTCAAGGGGCATGCAGCTCACAGCCCGGTCCCAGTGCCCAGAGGAACATGTGAGCAGAATTTCCTTCTAGAAACAGAAAATTTTCTGCTGTCAAGGTGACATAAAAAGGCTTATCAAAACAGTTTCCAGGCTTTGAAAGAGTCCTGATGATTATTTGTGCGAACGTTCACAACAGGCAAAATTAGTTTGTCTTTCTCCCTCTTTATGCCTTCTTGTCTTAGTGCACTATCTCACACTACCCAGGTATGTTGCTAATGAAAGACAAATGTTAGTGTAAGGGAATCTTTAAATGAAGACTCTCCTAAAGGCCAACTCTTGGCTATCCTCCACGTGCTTCTCCAGATCACTCTCTACCCTTCTCCACCTTGCCCTGGGATGCTGGCTCCTGTAGATTTCATGCCTCTGACTTGTGTTTGGTTTAGCACCCAGGGCAACAGTGGCAGGAGACTGGAGAGGGAGAGAGGCAAGGGAGGTCAGGGTGCTGATCCTTGCTACTCCCTCCCTAGGGCTTGCTGTAGGTTGGCTGCACCCTTTGGCAGCGATCTCCACACACCTCCTGCACTCTCTTCCCAGGGGTTCTGCTAACTGCTCTCTATAGTCAGCTCTTCAGGCCTACAGGGGATATCACCCCTTCACCCTGGGATTCTGCACCATCTCCTTGTAATTTCCTATATTCTGCCCCCACCTTTAGAAGTGGTCCCTTTACTGAAGTCCCTCAAATTGCCCACCTTTGAGTGTGTCATCTGTTTCCTGCTGGGACCTTTACAGAGAATGCTACTAAACATAATTGTCTCTTCTGAGAATGGTGCCTAGGCTTTAAGAACCGCTGAGACTTAATGCATATGAGGCTCCTTCCAAACTTTGTAGTTAAGTTTGAGAGATTCCAGTTGTTTCCCTCAGCCTGCAGTTTCTGTAGGGGAGCCCTAGAATCCATCACCATGAAATAAATGAGGAGACATTTTTTGAACACCTAGAAGGGCCAGATTCCTTACTAGGTTTGGATAAACAAGACCCTCAAAGAGCTAATAATCTACCAGCAGAGCAAATCATAGGTTGGAGCAATGTATCAGAAAACAATTGAAGGGGGAAAAAGGGAAAGAAGGAGAAAGAGAGAGAGGAAGGGAAGAAAGAAAGTAAAAAAGGAAAATTCAGGAGATATATTTTTGTTATATCCTACTTCCATCTGTAATGATTTAAGAGAATATAATACAAAGACTGCAAATGATAAAATGAAAGAAGTAGAAAACATGGACCAAGGAGAAAGAAAATTTAAATTGCTGTTAAAAAAAATACAGCGATATAATATATGCATGTTGTTTTGTGGTGGTGAGATAGCACTACAGGGGCTGGAGGAGGGATTGCCCATACTTGGGTAGGAGGGAGAGGGCTTGCGGGGAGGTGCACAGGGTAGGTAACTCAGGAACTGGCCTTTGAAAGATGAGCGAGACTTCCCAGCAGCAGAGGGGAAGCAGGGAGAAGAAAGTATTCAGAGTGAGGGGAACAGGATGAGCAGGCACTCAGAGATCTGGATGCTCATGGCTTGTTTGGGAAAAAGCACAGCCATCATTCTAGCCAATGGGTTACCAAAAGTCAAAGGGAGAGTGGGGAGATTCTGCGGCTCAGCCAGCCATCCCACCAGGAGACCACAGTGGCACCGAAGCCAAAGGTAAAATGACTGGTGAAAGCACCTGTCACCCCTGACACCCACTCTTGGCTGGCTGCTCCTCCCTGCTTTCCAGTGGTTCCCTGTTGCCTGCCAGAAGAGCCCAATTCAAAGCCAGACACATTTTTCTGTTTAGTTTAAGTTCTTGTGTCAACAAAAAGCAAACATCCCCACTGTCTTGTGATCAGGAGCCGGGATCGTACAATCTGTTTAGTGGCGCCAGCCTTGGGTGACAGGAGTGGTCAGCTGGAAAGCTGTGCTTGCTGACTCCACCATTTGGTTGGCAAAAGGTGAGCTCCCACCTTCCTTCTCCCAACTGTCCCTGCCTCACTGATCACAGCCTGGAAGACTGGCTTGAACCACAGTGATCACTTCAAGAATGTCTCTCAAACTCTACATATATTGCCTGGTTTTTCTCCTGGCTTCATTAGGTATTAACCATTTTGTCTTGAACTTGTTCCTAATTTTAATGAATTGCAAACACCACCTTTTCTTCTCTCCCCTTCTTTACCTATATCGCAAAAATGTATTTAGTTCCTACATTGTTTTTGTCCTTTTTCCTTCTTTCCATCTCTTTTCTAGTGTGAGTTAAGCTGAGTTAAGGGCAGGTGATAAGAGTTCTGCCTTTCTCACCAAAGCATCATAGACCAAGGAGTTGGTGCTTCAAGGTATGTTAAACCTGTCTCTCTCTATGCAGAACCTAAACCACCTGAAACCAAAGATTGTGTCTTTAAATCCTGACCATGTCTAAGCAAGTGAAATTCTCCCACAGATCTACAACCTGCTATGCAGTCAACTGGTACAAGATGAAAACAATTCCAATCTTCCAAACCACTGATACCTGACTAACCAATCGTGATTCCACTCTTCCCTCATCATACCTCATCTTTCTCATCTTCTTCTCAAGCATCATTACCTTTTTGCCTAATGCATCCTGTCTCTATCTCATATTGTGCTCATGTTTTCTAATGGTTGATTTCAATTTTCAAGTTCCTCTGTAGAGTACTGAAAGCTCTCTAAAGGAAAAATGGAAAATAAAATTCTTAGTTGAGAATACATTATCACGCTCATCATAATGGCCGCTTTGCAGAGAGCTAGGTGCCTATCATTTTGCTAGAAGCTGGTAAATTATGTCTAGTCAGTCGTCAAAATAACCCAGTGACATAAATCCTTCTGATTTCATTATTTTACAAACGTGGAAACAAACCTAAAGTGGTTAGTTTCTTTTGTGTGTTTGTCTTTACCTAAATTACATACCTACTAAACAGTGGAGTCAAAATTTCATTCCAGGTCTGTCTCTCAAACTACACTCTCCATTAACATATTCTACTACCTTCAGATCACCTTGAAATCTTCAAGTGGTGCATGGTAGCTTGTAGAAATTTGGAAAATTCAGTTAAAGCTAGAATCATGATATAATCCCCACCTCAGTAACAGAAGGAAGAAAATCAGACTCTTTCCTCCAGTCTTCTTGTAAGGAGGACTGGTGGGGGCAGGGAAGGGGGCTGGTGCGTGGCAGTCAGACAATGAACCGCAAACAACCTGATTGCAAACTATTTTGCCTGCAAATTGTGGACAGGTCTAAACTGCAGCATTCCCATTTTGAAGCCAAAAGTGGGGGTCATAATTTCTGATAGGAAGATAAAAAAGCAAGGGAGAAGGATGGAACAAGTGTTCCTGTCTACTGCCCGCCTGGAGAGAAATTGACACCCTAGTTAATGGAAACTGTACCTGTTCTTATATATACCTTGCATTTCTATAAAGCCATGCTTCTCCTTGCTTGTTAGATTCCTCATTTTTCCTTTCAGACGATTTAGAAACACGTGCCTTTCCCCATCCAGCCAGGGGGAGGAACATGCCTACTGTCCCTCCCCAGGGGCTTGGTCCTGATGACCACGGGTTTCCAACTCACCTGCATGGGCCTGAGGTACTGCCCACTGCTGGCCTGAAGGTCAAACCCCCTTTGACAGGTGATAGAGCACTTCATGTGACCTGGGCCACCAGAGGTACAGTTCACCACATCCGCGTGATCAAGCAGCAATGGCACACAGCTGCCCTGCTCCCCACAGGGCCGATGGACACAGCTGGAGATGACAGAAACAGAAGTATCTTAAACGGACTCAGAACTGATAGGCAGCAGCAAAGGCTTTGCATCTCCCTCTGGGAAGTGCCTCTAAACCAAAGAGAACATTGTTTCTCCAAAGCCTACATTAAATTCATTACTTCCTTCTATGTGACCTGGAACCACGCAACATAAAATGAACAAGAACAATATCATCTACGAAGTGATTATGAACTGGCTTTCTACGGCTCTTGCAGGAGGACAAAATGATGGTGGAACAGGTGGGGAGCGTGTCTCAAGAGCTCTGGATGGCATCAGAAATGAAAAGATCAGAGGATAATCCTTGAAATATTTCATAACCAGTACTCTGGGCCCCAAACAATCAGAACAGACACAGGACAAAGGTCAGGAGTGAATCCTGGAGGCCCCTGGTTGTGTCAGGCATTAAACTTTCTGTTGTTCGATCACAGGTTTGTCGCAGGGGACCCTGTAGGAAGGGCCTGGTTGTTTGAGATGGCAGAAAAAGCAACATTTATTTACTGATTGTCATGGAAATATTTTTGACAACTGGCATACACCATTGAATATCAGCACCGGCTAATCAGAAATTGAGCCCATGGCAGAAAGAAGAAACTCACACATATCAGATCCCTACCACATGCCTGACGTTGTTCTACATGCTTCCAGGACATTATCTCAGCAGCGGAGAACTGCTGTCCAGATCTCAAGGGCTAGTCAACTGGGAACAGGAGGGATAGGTAACTCCCCAGGGTTTGGGGAGACTCTGCTGGGACCATAACAGCAGCAGCGATGCAACAGAGATGGACCTAGAGATTGTCATACTGAGTGATGTAAGTCAGACAGAAAGACAAATATCATATGATATCGCTTATAAGTGGAATCTAAAAAAAGAGTACAAATGAACTTACCCACAAAACAGAAACAAAGTTACAGATGTAGAAAACAAATTAATGGTTACCAGTGGGTAAGGTGGGGGAGGGATAAATTGGGAGATTGGGATTGACATATACACACCACTATATATAAAATAGATAACTAGCAAGGACCTACTGTATAGCAAAGGGAACTCTACTCAGTGCTCTGTAATGGACTATATGGGAAAAGAATCTAAAAAAGAGTGGAGATATATATATATATAAATATATATATATATGTATAACTGATTCACTTTGCAGTACACCTGAAACCACCACAACATTGTAAATCAACTATACAAAAAAAAGAGGGGGGGCATGCAACAGAGCCGAAAGAGGGTTACCCTCTTATCAAGGCAGAACAACAGAGATTAAAATTTAGACCAACTGCCCCCAGGCTGTGTGAATTTGAATCCTGGATTCACCATTTACTACTACCTGTATGCTTTGGTTATTTATTCCCTGGTATTTCAGCTCCTTCCCCCATGAGATGGGGATAATAATGGTGCATATCCCACAGGGTTGTTATTGTTCCTGGGTTAATTCTCTCTACTGCTCCACTGCAAATGGCCCAAGTCCCACCTTCAGTGGCCTGTTTTTTATGAATCAGCCACATGTTTTAATTTTCCCACTTCTGTACTTTTGCTCAATTTGTTGTGTTTTCTAAAAGGCTTTCCTTCTCCAAGAAGCCCCTCCAGATATCTTCCTCCCTCGAACCTCTCAGGGAAATTTAAAAAATAACTCTTCTAACGCTTCTTTTACTCTATCTTTTAGTATAGTCATGTATGCATTTGATTGTTCAGTTAATTAATTTATCCATCCTTTGATCCACAAGGCAATTAGTATCTGTCTCTTAAATGCTGTTGAATCTCCCAACTAGATTATGATATTCATGAAGACAAACACTGACTCCTACCCATTTCTGTATTCACCATACACCTCATTGTAGGAGTTACAATAAGTGTCTGCTGAATTAAATTTGTTCATATCATAGACATCAAAGTAAGTCAATGGCTATCAAAATGGTAAATTTGTTAAATTTTATAGTGATAGGTGGGGATATGAAATACAAAAATATCATTATCAGACGACAGAGGATGGGAGGGAGATGCAAGAGGGAGGAGATACGGGGATATATGTATATGCATAGCTGATTCACTTTGTTATAAAGCAGAAACCAACACATCATTGTAAAGCAATTATACTCCAATGAAGACGTTAAAAAAGAAAAAAAATGATCCAACCATCTTGCCCTACTCATTCATTCATTCATTCATAAACATTTACTGAGCACTTAGCATTGGCAAGGCATCGGTCTCAGTACTGGGGATAAAATAAATATGCCCTTAAAGAACTCATAGTCTAGTGGTGTAGAACAAGAAGATATTTTCTGATATTTTCTTGCTCGTGATGTTTTTGCCAGTGGTACTAAATATTAGTTAAAATGGCTTCTGTGAGTCTCATCATCATTAATTTGTTCTATTTGCCCTTGAATTGTGTTAGCAGCCAACGACCTTATCAAGGAGCTGGGCAACAATATAAGAAAGTGGAAAATAGGGGCTTCCCTGGTGGCGCAGTGGTTAAGAATCCGCCTTCCAATGCAGGGGACACGGGTTTGATCCCTGGTCCAGGAAGATCCCACATGCCAAAGAGCAACTAAGCCGCGTGTGCCACAACTACTGAGCCTGCGCTCTAGAGCCTGCGAGCCACAACTACTGAAGCCCGCACGCCTAGAGCCTGTGCTCTGCAACAAAAGAAGCCACTGCAACGAGAAGCCTGCGCACCACAGCGAAGAGTAGCCCCCGCTTCCGGCAAACAGAGAAAGCCCGCACGCAGCAACGAAGACCCAGCGCAGCCAAAACTAAGTAAATAAATAAAAAAAAAAGAAAGTGGAAAATAAAATGTCATTGAATTGAACATACTGCCTTGAAATAATTGAGAATTGCTTTAAAAAGCACTAGTCCAAAAAGTATGGATTTGATTCAAATATGCTAAAGTTGCTGCCCCTGATCTTGTACCCATGGGGTTTAAGTTACACGTCAGGGATTTAAGTTATATGTCAGTGACATTCTCATTTCTTTTACCTATGCTTATTAGGTATAGGATGGAGGAATTGGAGTTGAGTGGTATGAAGGAAACTTTTTTACTCCTTTAAGCTCTGATTATTCTCTGTGAAGGTGTAGTATTCCCTCAGAATCACTCCGGGAGCCTGATGAAGGGAGGAATATATGAATTGCGGGGGAATGACTGTTAATTGTCAGCATGGATTCTCCAAATCCAATGCTGCTAATTAGGTATGCAATACAGGAAATAAACCTTTGTCTCCGAGTCTTTATTCAGCCTAGCTGGATAAGGAATCTGAAACCTGACGGTCCTTCATGGAATGAGATCAGAACACCTCATTAGTGATGCTAAAGAACTTCAAGTTCCACAGATACTACATGCCCTTGATGTACACAAAACGTAATATTTCTTCAGCTTGTTAAGCAGAGAAGACTGGAAAACAGAGAGTCATTAACAGTTCTGGTTCATGTCAGCTCACTGCCAAGAAATTAATGTGAAATAATAGCACGTGCTATTTTCCAGTGACTCCGTCCAATTCATCCATGTCATCACTGAGGACAAATACGTGCTGAGATAAGACACAAAACAAATACTCTGAATGAGCCTCCTTCCATCAAGATGGTGTTCCATTAACTACTGTTGCTATGACTACCAGTATTAAAAGTCCATCCAGCCTTGGCAGCAAGGGAGGAAGAATGAGACAGGGGATGATAGAAAAGAGGGAAAGTGGCATGAAATAAGACCAAGACAAAAAAAAAGCAAAGCATCAAACCCAGACCTGTTTATGAAGTGAGAAATGGTTTTAGGGCAGCTGCTGCAAATTCTTTCACTAGCTTATATTTCCATTTGCTTCCTTTTTAAGGAATTTGTTTTATGAGAGTGGTGTTTGTCAGGTCATTAGCTTCTGATGGCATCTGGTATCAATTGCAGACTTCTCTCCTTTGCACCCCAACCCCAAACCCCTTTTTGTGTTTCTCTTCCACTACAAATACTGCTTCCCTGAGTGAAGTTTCTGTGTTCTCCGTTTTCCCATGCTCCTGATACATTCTTCTTTCTGGCTACTGTTACATTAAGCCCCAATATCATAATGATAATGCTGATAGTAAACATAATTAGTCTTAAAACTTTTCAAAAGCTTTCTTCTTAGGGTCTTTGGACAAATGTTAATGAAAGTGGCAGCAGTGAAGCCTTACAATGTCCCAGAGAGATGGGCAGTTAGGTATTTATCTTGGTTTGACATACAAGGAAACTAAAGCTGTTTGAAGACGGGCTGGAGGCTGCACAGTGAGTTAGAGGAAAATCCTCAGGCTGGGTCTCAGAGTCCTCGCTCTCGGGGCCAGCCTAGACCACCAGGCCGTCTCCCTGGTGATGAGGTGGCTCTCCTGTTGCTTTCTTCTCCATTCAGGAGCTAGCATCGTTGGCCAGGATGAGCCAAGAAGCTCCTCTGCAGGGTAGTCAGGGGGGAAAGAGTAGACTATTAAATGGTTGGTCTCAGTTTTGAGCTGAGAGAAAAATCAAAATTGGCAATTTTTGTCCAGCTGCCATTGTCTGCATGATGCCCTGCTAAGCGTGTTTCTTCCTTTGGCAACCACTTCTCACCCTTCCACCCATCTTTTTCCAGACCTTTCCCCACACCCCATCACAATGTGTTCTCGGGTAAGGATATGATGCAGCCAGTCAGATGTGATTCACAGGTATTTCCATTTTAACAGGAGAGAAAAGTTTGAAGGCAAAGGAATGAGTTTTTCATGATAGAATCTTAAGTCAGTAGGCCCTCAGAGGTCACATTATGTAGATGGTCACCTTACCCATCATTCTAGCTTTGCTCTTTGCGTCTCCACTTCCCCAATAAGCCTCTACTCTCTCCCTTCTTGTCCTCACTTCCGGAAGCCATCATGTTTGAGGATTTTAAAAAATGCTTTCAATAGAGAAATCCCTTTTCAAAATGTATGTTAGCCCTGGGCTATCTTCTTGCATATGACCTGCTTGTGGACACCAAGGCACACTAGTAGCACCGTCCTACCAAAATGATGTGTGTGCTTCCTTTTCGTTTGGGCCTCTGCGTGATGCCTTGGGAAACCTCTGTTGGCAGAGTTCCATAAAAGAATGGCCCTCATCTGCCACAAGGCAGACTTTGTCAACCACAGTTGTATATTTAACTCACTTAGAGGCAGCATTTAAAAAATAAAGATACCCAGGCTCTGTCCCCCGGAGATTTTGATTCTCTAGGTTTGTGGTGGGATCCTCACAGCTGTGATTTTATTTTAAGTTTCAAAGTTTTTCAGGCTCACCAGGAGTGAAACCCGGCACCATAAAGATCTGGGTATGTGTAACCTGAAAGATATGTCAACAAATTCCATAGGCCAAGACTATAAAATAACAAATGCTGATTCCAGAAGGAGAAACTCGTTCCACTGTTTCATCATTATGCTTTAATGTTTTCAGCACAAATTATCACGTGGGAGTCATAAGACAGATCAAAAGTATAAAACATTTCCCCCATTCTGAAGAATCTTTCAATACGGCTGAAGAGAGAAAATAATTAAATCATGTGGTACCGATTATAAATCCATGGCTGTTCCAGAGAAAGTTTTATCATTGGATATGATTTGACCTCAATAAATTAATAGGATTTGGAAAGGCAAAAGAGATATGCCAGAAAGATACCTCCAATGCTTTCCAGACAGAACACAGAGCAAAGTAGCACTCTAAAAACCTAGACAAAATCACCATTTCCTCTCCCTGCCACTGAGAACTGAGGAAAATTCAGTGGGGGCGGGGCTCTTAAATTCTGACTAACAAATTTAAAGAACCTATATGGAAAAGAGTCAACATCGATATTTGATGATAGACTTAGAGGCAAGCCCCCCAAATCTTCCCCTACCTTCCAGGGGTTGGTGAGGAACAGAGTAAGACTAACATCAGAAAGCAGACATCATTCTCAGCAGAGACAGAAGACAGACTCACTAACAAACCTACAATGAGCTGTGCCCCAGGGCATGCCAAATCAGGCACATTTAAAAATTTTCCATTGCTTGAGGCCACTAGAGTGAAGCTGGCTTCACTTCCAGCCAAGGTCCACATTTGGGAAGCTGGGTAGCTCCTAAGGAATGGCTGAAGTCCTGGCTGTTCTGTCCACAGCTTCCTCACAGCTTTGGTGTAAGGTTCCCCTGAGGGTCTGTGCCATCCTGGAGGAATTTCAGAAGGCTATGACACTATTCCACTATTCAGAATCAATAGTGAAACCTTATTTCTCCCATGTAAGAACTGATGCAAGTTATGCACTAAAGATCCCATTTCTTGCATGTGACAGATGGAGGGTGGGGAAGACCTTTAAAAATGATCTTAGAGGAACCACAGTTTGTTAAAACTAAAATGGACCTTAAAGATAATTCAACCCTAATTCCTCATTTTAGAGATGAGGAAATTGAGCCCAAAAGAAATTATGGGATATTCCACAACTTCCTACCACACTCAGACTACAATATAATAACAAAGAAACATTTAATTAAGCTTTAGATTAAACTCAAAATCAGGTTGACATCAGCTCAAGAACTTTTCTAAAGTCAACGTCCCACCCTCCCTCCGGCATCCAACTTGATATCTGGAATCTAGATTAGTTTAGGAGAAACTTTCTGGCACCTGTGCCATACTTTTTGAGAAATAGCATGGTGTGATGGAGAAAGTAGTAGATCAAGGCCAATGTGACTTGGGCTCAGGTCTTGGCTTGTCCCTGCTTGAATCTATGACATTGGGTAAGTCTCTTAACCACTCTGGCCTTTGTCTGCAAATCTGTAAAATGATGGGGTTAAACAAGGTTCTCTCAAGGGTCCCTTCCAGCTTTAACATGGTATTTAACTTTCTAGATGAGGTGACGCTGCTACTGGGGTGGGAGTACAGAAAACCCATGAATGGGCAGGATGTGGTAGAGAACCCAAAAAAAGAGTTGCTCACAATCTTTCTTCCCTAGTGTAAGTTTTTGCTTAATGTCACAACATTTAAGTTGTTTAGTTAAACAAAATATTGCAATTCGTTTATCCAAGAAGTGCCACCATTGACCAAATAGCAATCCCAGTGGTTTCTGTAGAAACAACTCTTTGAAGGTTACATAGTGAAAGAGGATCAGATTTCTCTCCATTCCTCCACTTTGTTTTACCAATTCTTATTGAAATAAGAGAGTATGGGCTAAGAAGAAATGTATGCTCTGGGTTTGGCAGCAGACGGAAATAATACGTACAGAAAGTAGAGTGGGCTGGAAGAGATGGAGTCCTCGTTAATCTTCCCACCACCAACAGCAAAACCAAATAATAATAATAATAATATCCATCCTTAGAGAGCTTTGCTGTTTCTCCAAACAAATACAAAAACATATGGCCACCATTCTGGCTCCCCATTCTACTTCCTCCTTACTACTGGCTCCATCTTTGCTTTGTAGGGCAAGAACCAGATTAAATGTCAAGTACATTTCCATCAGCCTCCTTGGGCAGAACAAAGCTGGTACTTTGAGGGGTTTTACTGAAAGGTCATACTGACCAAGAAGGGAAAATTAATTCAAATTCTTCTCCTCTGAAGAGTCTCATCTGATAGAAACAGAGGAATCTCAGTAATAATTCTGATTTTTCTATCACGTGACAAAGAAATGAATTACTGCACTAAGCAGACTTCTCCTTCCTTCCTGTATCCTGGGAAAGTGGAGGTTTTCTCTGCCCCTCTATTGAAGTCTTTGCCCCTAAGTTGGCCCCTGAAAACATCTCTGTCAGGAGATGTCCATCTCTTCCTCGAATGTGACCTATTCATAAGTTCAGGACTGGACTCTGGTGGCCCCAGGACTAGTAATTTGCTTCACTCATTTCTATTTCAGGGCATGGTTTTTTACCATGCCTGATTGTAACACTAGAAGTCCCATCCAAATGCCCCCTCTTCCTCTAAAGAAAAACAGGTTTACATCACACAGCCAAAAGCACTCCCTTTCAAAATCCCTGTCTCACCAAGTTTCAGAACTGACGATTTTAATGTAGATTATAAAATATGTGGAACACCAAAGAAAGAGTCAAAACAATTTCTGGCTCACCGGCAGAGAATGTGTACCCTAGCACAGCACCAAGGAAACATAATCACTCATCAGAAACAACAACAATAAAAACAAATATTATGTCTATATAGAATATGTATAATAAACTTTTTTCCAGTTTGCGAAGGCAGTAACCATTTCCACGTGAGGCATTTCCTAATGAGGAGTGATCACTGGAGCCCCCAAATGACTGCACTGCTGACCCCCCCTACCCACCGCACTATTCTTCCTGGGGCACCAATTAAACTATTAATTCAGGAGTGACACTTCCCCAGCCATATTCATAGGCCAAGGCTGGGGAATTGTGAAACAGGTGGAGTTAAGTGAGGGAACAACATAATCCTGAGAATAAAGTTTAATGGGCATGGGGAGGTGGGGGTGGTGGTGGGATGAACTGGGAGATTGGGATTGACATGTATACACTAATATGTATAAAATAGGTAACTAATAAAAAAATATGCTTGCAAAAAAAAAAAACAAAACAGTTTAATGGGCATGAGCTTCCATCTGTGGCATTCCTAGAACAGTACTTACAAGGCAGGAAGAAAGGGCAGCATGGCTTCTGTGTGGCTATATACAAGCTACGCATTAACTGAGGTCTTGAGGAGTCGCAAGCCAGCACCTTGAATGAGCCCCAAATTCACATATAGAAGTAGAATATAAAACACATGTTGGGCCCCTCTGGGACTCTCTCTCCCCGTTGGCTTCCTTTCCCCATAAAGTTTCTGGACTCCCCAACAGAAGCTTCACATTGTTCCCATCATCTCGTAATTCAGGAATTTATCAGTCCTTGGTTGACATCAGATTTGGAATATTACTCTCTTCTGTCCTTTTGTTCTTCCTAGCATTCCCAAGCCTTGCAACATCAATGGCTCATTTGCTTATGGAGAAATGAAGGCCCAAAGAAGGGAAGGGACTGTCCTAAAATCGTGTGGTGAGACTGGATGATGCGGCCAAATGTGAGAGGCAGGGGCCTGGACATTGGGCTTGCTGCCATTCTAATCGCCAGGCTTCCTCTGTCTCCACAGTTATGGCTACACCGAACCATGGCCTGAGAGTCCTTGCAACCAGAACTTAGGGTCAAATCCGTCAACAGTGTCTGTCTATTTGACAGGCTGGCAAGACGACAGAACCCTGGAAATACTGGCTTGTTTTTATTTTCTGTGCTTTCTCCACCAGCTGCCGTTAATACAGACCATAAGCACAGGGCCAGCCCTGAGAAAAATTGGGAAGCAGGTGATATTTTAAACTCATTTCTCTTTTCAGCACCAATTGTCCCGCTTCTCATACTCCCCCAAACTTCCAGTTACCTACACTAGGTTGCATTTCAGCAGGGCTCTGGTAGACTTTTGAATTGGCAAGGTCCATAAGAGAATACTTCTGGCATAAACAGATGATAACGACTTAAGACATTTCTATTTCTATTAAGTGGTTATTGACTATTTTAAAGAGACCGCTGGAGATTATCAGGACTTGAACAAAATAATTCCTAATTGTGGACTTTCAGACACTGTGATAAGGCGTTGGGAATTAGTGTTGTGAAGTCACTGTTTTGAAACCAGCCTTAGCGGTAGACTCCAACCACAAGTCTTCCTAAGATGTCTGTGCCTGTAGCCCTGAAATCTGAAACCTGAAAGCTGCCACCCAACTGGTTCTAAGAATGTATCCCACCATCTCAGACAAAGTAATATTTTAATAAAGGAACCATCTCAGACAACGTAATATTTTAATAAAGGCTATTTCTAGAGTAGTCTAGCCGTGCCCCAATAAACCCCTAAATGAGACCATGTCCATGACCTTTCCATTTTTCCTCTATAACCCCATGAGAGTAAACAGTTGAAAAGACTCAAACAGCTCACTGTGCCTCCCAAAGCAGATCTGTCTTTCACCAGGCCATCCATCATCAGCCAGGAGAACCAGAATCCTCGCCAGTGGATTCTCCTCCTTCCCTCTTATTTTATGGACAAATCATTCTGGGAAAAGGAAGTTGAGCAAGAAACCTAGGGAACAATTGAGCAGCTATAATTCTTTTCTTGCTTAAGAAGCAAAAACTGATTCAATGTTAATTCGCTAAACTGCTTTGGGGAAGAAGATAATCAAATGAATAGAAATGCAATACATATTTCATTTCTATACGGCCTTTCCCAGCAGCAAGAGAGAACAGTTCCCATCATCCTGGAACATAAAAGGAAACCCTATGCTAAATATAAAAGATGAAGAGCCAAAGGATAAATAGATGCTTTAACCTGTAGCCCCTAGCACAAGAAAGGAAGAAGCCCTTTACTTTGCGAGGCTATCAAAAGGGTGGTGATTGGAATGTTTTACATAGGACTGAGTAGGGAACAGAGAAGCCTGGCAAGGTATAGGGGCCCAATCCAGGAAGAGAAGGAAGGGAAAGTGTTGGCATTTTAAATCTGAGATCCAAATAATTGAGGTGCGATAGGAATTGGTAAAGCAGCAGCAATGAGGGTTCCAGGGAATAATGAAGCATGAAGCAGAATGACGGATAATAGAGATGGAATGATCCTATTACCAAGACCAGGCTCACAAACTGATTACAGCAGGGATGGAATGCCAAGGCACTGAGCTGTGCCCTGGCTGCATGCCCCCGGACTCAGGCTCAGAGGCCTTATAATCTAGCCCCAGCTCTACCAGTAATCTATGGTGCAACCAAGAAGAAACATTTTTACACCTGAGGAGTCCCAACATCTTCCGAATGGAAAACACAGCCACTTGCTCCCAGAAATTCTCTGGGGGTTATAAAAGTCACAGAAGTGAATTCTATGGAAAAGGTGCTTTCCTTTCTACCACATCCCTCCACTCCCCAACCAAAATCCCATGTCTGCCAAGAATTCTCCACGGACAATGGAGGGTGACCCAGAAAATCCGCTATACTTGACTTACTGATGAAGGTGCTATCTTCTTGGTCAGCAGATCCACCTTTTCAAGATTAGCTTTCTAAGGCTAAAGATACCTTTTGTGTCACAGCACGGCAATGTCATTCAAAGGGGGGATCTGAAGAGGCAAGGCAGCTGAGGGGAGCCAGCCTGAGATAGCATTAACCCTGCGTGTTACCGAAGTTTGCGTGTGAATCGCAAATGGAAAGATATGAGTTATTTGGTGGTGGCTGACTGTTGGCTTTTCTCCCTGAATTATTTATTTTTTACAGTCCCTGCTTCAGGAAACAGAATCTGAAGAACAGAGGCTCCACAGAGAAAACAAAAGTGACTAAACTAATATACATGTACATAAATTTGTAGGTCTCTGTGCATCCTGAGACACTTCAAACCAAATCAGCTATACACTGTTCTTTGATTACTCATTTTTTAAAATAAATTTATTTATTTATTTATTTATTTATTTTTGGCTGTGTTGGGTCTTCGTTGCTGTGTGTGGGCTTTCTCTAGTTGTGGCGAGCGGGGGCTACTCTTTGTTGTGGTGCGTGGGCTTCTCATTGTGGTGGCTTCTCTTGTTGTGGAGCATGGGCTCTAGGCGCTCGGGCTTCAGTAGTTGTGGAGCACAGGCTCGGTAGTTGTGGCGTACGGGCTTAGTTGCTCCGAGGCATATGGGATCTTCCCTGACCAGGGATCGAATCCATGTCCTCTTCATTGGCAGGCAGATTCTTAACCACTGTGCCACCAGGGAAGTCCCTACTCATTTTTAATTACCTGATTCTTTTCTTTACACAAGCATGATTAACAAAACATGGCAGGTATGTTACTTACGTCAGGCATTATGTCAAGTATAAAAGAGTTGGAGGCTGAACTCTCACTGATGTCCACAGTAACAGCCTAATAGTAAATGTTTTTAATGCATAAGATAAATTCTGCTTAAGAGCTGTTGCCTTGAATATACAATCATACACACACAATGTGTGTGTTCATTATTTCCTCTTGACTCAGACTTTATGTGCTCGTGCTCAGTTTGCTTTAACTAAAGAGGAAAATCCAGATTTATGCAGAAAAGATAAAAGGAAAGAAAGAGAAGAGAAAATCTGGGGATGACACTGCTGTTCACAAAAATATTTATATTTTACTTAAAAAATAATGCCTTTCTGAATGGCACAATCATTTAAAAAGTTAAATCATTTAAAAATTTAGTTATATAATTCAATGCATATTAATCTTCTCCAAAAGATTGCCTTGTGTAAAACAAAATACATACACACACACACTTACACATATATAACCACATTTCACTAGACCCAAATTGCTAAATAAATTAACCCTCAATTGTCCTACATTATGAAAAGAGTCAGAATGCAGATCATTTAAATAATAACCACTTTTTTATTTTTAGATTTTTAAAATAATTTTATGATTTTCTAGGAAACCCAATTGATGTTACTGATTGTTTTTCCCTTTAATGAACACTGTAACAATTCTGGATGAGCTATTGAGAAGGTGGCTTAGGCTTAGGAAAAAGGGAAAATGAACTTGGGAATAAAATGTGGAAATGGATCAGTCATAAAATGGATGTGGTGGACCTAGATAATGTAGTATTGGGAGGACATTCTCTGGTAAAAGGCTGTTTAGATAATCCACCTACCAAGAACTGGGGAATCCCTGTAAGAAAGACCTTACTCTGGGAATCATTGTTCTTCCCTCACGCTTTTTTCCTGCATGCAAATTCCTCACATGTCCCTTGTGACCCAAGCTGCCTAGTAAGTTGAAACTACATCAGTAGAGTGTGTGGCTCTATCAGGCCATGAGACACATGCAGTGAGATCCTTGTAACTCCAAGGTCTAGGCACACTAGTCCAGCCTAACATATTTTGGTGGACATTATTCCAGCCTCTTAGAATCCACAACCTTGTGTAATTCTCTCAGCTTGAGTGCGGGTGGGACCAGTGACTTACTTCTAACCAAATGAATACGGCAAAGGTGACAATGTCACTTCTGAGTACACAGCCTAAGATTGAAAGTTACTCTTGCTGAGAGACTCTCTCTTTATGGCTCTGAAGAAACAAATTGCCAAGTGTGAGCTGCCCCATGGAGATGGCTATGGGGTAAGGAACTGAGGACAGCATCTGTGCAACATCCAGCAGGAAACAGGCCCTCAGTCTGGCAGCATTTGGGGACCAAATGCCTACAGAGGACCCAGTTAAGCCTGGCCTAAAATCTTGAATTTCAGAAACTGTGAGAGTATAAATGTGTATTGGTTTAAGCTGCAGAAAACTAATACATATACAAACCAGGCTTTAAATTGTAGTCTTCCTTCTGGCTTACCTGTACTTCTAATCTCCAAGAGAATGGAATATTTCTTTTCTGACTTTCTCTCCTCGAGGAATAAGATTCTTTTTGTCTGGGCTAGGACCGCAGAGGAGATGGGGCAAATTTTCTTTTTTTCTAATGACCCCAAATCCCCTGGATTCTGCCCATAAAATTGCCCCACTAGATAATTCATTTCCTGAACTTTTCCAAAAGTCCAAAATATCCTGACAATTCCACCATTTATTACCTACTCCATCAAATATCACCAGATCACCTGCATTACTTGGAGCCCACATCTACATTTCTTGGTTTCATGGATTCCTCAAAATAAATATGCCATTTGAACAGACATATCTAAAATACGGGTGCTCTTTAATTATTCCAGGGCCAGTTAAAATCTTCTTACCGCAGTCCAAATAACAGTTTGAGGGAGGGTGGAAGGATTTCTTGGAGAGTAATAGACATGAGTATATTTCTTTTTAAAAATAATTATTAATTTTGTTGTTGTTGTTGAGGTATAGTTGTTTTACAATGTTGTGTTAGTTTCTACTGTACAGCGAAGTGGAGTTCCCTGTGCTATACAGCAGGTTCTTATTAGTTATCTATTTTACACATATTAGCGTATATATGTCAATCCCAATCTCCCAATTCACCCCAGCCCACCCCCCCCGCTTTCCCTCCTTGGTGTCCACACGTTTGTTCTCTACCTCTGTGTCACATGAGTATGTTTCTAAAACAGCTTTTCGTTCCTATAATGAAAACTTTCTTTACTAAAAACAAATTACTTTGATACTACTCTTAGTTTTGCTAGTTTTAAATAAGGTGAATTTGTACACACTTGAGTCTCAGTTTCCTCAACTGAAAAATGATTCCTGGCATATTGTAGGCACTTAATAAATATTTTTTGAATGATGAATAGTCTGCCTCTTTCTACACACACACACACACACACACACACACACACACACACACACACACACACACACACACACACACACACACACACACACACACACACACACACACCATACAGAATAATTAGTTTTACAAATCAGTCTACATTAAATTTTTCAGAAGCCTTTCTTCTACGTGAAATAAAATATGGCAATGTATATACAATGTGTATACACACTCACATATTCACTGTTTTAGACATAAATTTTTACACAACTCAACTCTCAATTATCCACAAAGATAAGAAGGATCAAAGCATGACTATATACAGTGAGTGAGAAAGAATGTGAGAACAAGAGAGAGAGAGGAGAAATAACTCAGGTTTCCACATGGATATTCATTTAAAAAGATTAATGTCCTATTCAATTTTATATTAGAATACTTGGCTTTGATAACCTATAGTTTAAGGTAAACCTCAGAACCCACTATAGTTTTATATTTATGAGTATCTATTACTTGTTTTCCCTCTCAATCAGAATGTGTATTTATACTGAATAAGCTAGAGATATTTATACTTCATGTTTGCCTTGGACTTAAAATAAGTTCAAAGCATTAAAAAAAGAAAATATGCATTTCCAGTTAGGTCAGTCTACTTAAAAGTTATATTGAAAATTGGTCTTAGTATTAAAGCCAGGAACTTAAAGAAAATCTTAATCTGGAACATACAAGGCAGAGAGAAGGGGTTTCTTCATGGTTACTTGACAAGATATTTTCTGCCAGTTATCAGCTTATTCCCTCTCAGTTCCAAATCTCCACCTTCATTGCCCTGCTTTGCGATACTAGAGATGGACCATGCAAATACTGCTCTTTTGCCGTTTAGCACGATGTCATGTTTTCCCAGTAGACGTAATTGGAGAGACACTGCAGGAGGAAGGGGTGTTTCTTCTTGATTCCTACGTGCTTTTTCTTCTTGATTCTGCAGCTCTTTGATGTCCAACACAGCCTCGGTCTAGTGGTGCTCACCCCCTAATGAGTTTCAGTGACACCCTGCATGTCCCAGCAGTTCTACCAGCACTGCAGCTGGCTTCCCAGCAAAGGTACCCCAGTGAATGACTTCCCACAAAGTTTCAGCAGCACCCCAATGGGTGGCTTCCCATCAAGTTTCATCAGTGCCCAGCAGGTGACCTCCCAGAAAGTTTTAGCAGCGCCCCAATGACAGCTTTCCATAAAGTCCCAATAGCACCTCAACAGACAGCTTCTTAATGAGCTTTGATCAGCACCCCAGTGGGTGGTTTCTTGATTACCAGTCTCAGCCTATGAAACCTCAGCAAACTTCTCTGTCGCCCAGTGTGCCACTGCTCCACCCTCTCCAATGAGATCAAAATCACAGCCTTGGAGGGGGTCAGGTACTCTTCCTTGGATACTCTTCCCTCATCCCTAAAAGTAATGATCGCTCCCTTTATCTACCATTCTTCTATGTTAGGGTTCTCTTTACCATTTAGTAGTTAATCCTCTGTTACTAGTCAATAGTTATTTATATTTATCTTCCTCTATTCTAATTACTGTGTCCTGACTGACTGACTGAAACAACGGAACTGGAAATGGTAGTAGGAGATAGAGTCACAAAGATAGAATTTGGGAATCTGTTTGGTTGTGCCTTTGGGCTTGAGTACAATGCTGAGCTACTTGTCAATGGGAAATGGGATGCTAATAATCAATGACACGCAGTGGGACCACAATTACCAAGCTATCATCTTTGGCTATTGTTGTGAAGAGCCAACCGGGAACCCAAACTCCTGCTGTACTTGACCACAGGTGTCCTACACACCACTGCTGAGCCCATCACAGCAGCCAGAGAGAAGGAAGTACATCAAAACCAGGAAGAGAAGACCCTTTCTCCTACAGTGTGTTTCCAGAACCCTCTGTTGACAAAAGCTAACACTGTGCCAGTCAGCAAAGGATAAATATCAATAAAATCCTGCTCTCGTACTACCAGTTAGGGTGATAAGGGTGGATTTAGAGGTGAGAAGCAATAAGTTGACTGATAACTATCACAACTTGTCAAAGGAGGATGGTAAAAATGATAAAGATGGGAAATGGTGTGGAAACCGCCTGGGCTGTCCTCCCACCTGGTGTTTGAATGTACTACAAACTCTACATGGATCATTCTCAGGTAATCTCACAAGAATATTCTGAGGTAATTTCTCCCTGTTTCCCACTGAAATACCAACAATACAGAAAAATATGAAAACTCTTATCAATACCAAAAACCAAGGTGGATAGCTGGACTCTGAGGATTTTTCTCCTGATTTCAAAATGTATTGGAGTTGAATTGAGAAATATCACCGGAAGCCAAAACATGCATTTCTTGTTTTGTTTTCTGAAAAAAGCAAAGCAAATAAAGAATAGAGCCATACTAAAACAAAAGAGGGAAACAGGTCACTCTTTCTTCATTCCCTGGCCCCTGTAAAGACCAGAGAGCTGGGCACTACTTTTCAGGGGTCACAGTTCTGTTCTCTATCCATCAGTCCTCATCAGTACCCTTTCTTTACTCATTTCAAGATTTCCGGTCAGGAAGTATAAGGGTCTTGGTGGGGTGAGGTAGAAGCAAGTGGGGAGAAGGGAGAACCATCGGCAAAGGCCATTGAATCCTGAGAGATAACTGTCCCAAAGGTAAGAATGCTACAGAGTCCTAAAGAATACTACAGGCTTGAGGACCATGAGATAAAATTTCAGAATAAAAGCTTGGAGTAGTTTTACACAGTGAAATCCTACTGTCTTTGTAAACAGTGCAGTAAAGCAATGTGCCCTGGCCTCACTGGCAGGGAAGATAGAGAAAGGTTAAAAATAAAACAGAGGCAAACATTTATCAAACAAATACAAACAAAAGGAAAGCAGGGATGGAAATTTTAATTCCAGACAAAGCATTAATACAAAGCCTTAACCTTTGAAAGGGGCAAAAGGGGTGGCAAGAGCTTTGATCCTAATAAAAATAAAACAGTCACAAGCATTTATATACCTAATTATGTAATATGAAATTATAAAAAGCCAGAACTACTTGAAATACAAGGAAGAATGGAAAGAAGCACAACTGTCTGGAAGGTTATACTGTATTCTCAACCTTTTATAGAGCAGGCAGATAGAAAAATCAATAAAAGGAAAGTACAAATGCTGAAAAGAAATGAGTGATCAGAAGTTTCAACCACTGCTATCAGCCTATGTCCTGAAAAAGGCGATAATATTCTTCATCTTCAGAAGATTCAACACTGGGGTATCTGATGGATATACCATCAGGTAGGGTCAGAGAAGTTGCAACTAATGTTTTCATTGTATTCATGTGACTGAAAAAACAGAATCCTGTTGTAGGAGAAACACATGCCCATCAGCAATTCTTGCCTGTTAGTAAATTCTTCTAGACCTGACCTTGTGAATTTCCAAAGTAGATAACATGAGCCCTGGTTATCTGCAAGCTAATCCACTCATTTAGGAAAATTAACCTATTAGTGCCAGGACTGTATCTCGGACACATTCAAAATCCCACTGTATTAATCAAAAAGATGGTTCCCGCTTCCCCAAGCCATCAACACAATCCTGGAATGGTTGCGGACCTGCCTGACACTCCAACTCCTGGGATACTGTGGAAGGTTATGCAGGACCTTTCCCCAAGGTGGCTAGGGCAGGAAATAGTCAGAGAGTAAGAATGAATTCAGCTCTTACTGGGCACTGATGACCAAAACCAAGAACACTACAGTTGGTTTTCGGGACTAAGGCGTTCATTATCAGTAGACTAAGCCCAAAGGGTCATAAGCTGGGTAGCCATCATAGCAGAATGGGAAACAAGATGAAGAGAAAGATCAAAGTCAAATGGTCCAAGGTAAGGATCATGAATGTCACTGGAGAGCCAGACTTAGGTTTACTGGCCTTCAGCTGAGATTCTGTGGGTCAGTCAGGCTGGTTTAAGGATAAAGTGTTGTAGGAGGACAGACCATTGGTCATTAATGGTTAAATACAAAATGGATAAAACATCTTCTACTGCCAGGCATCTGTCAGCTCTCCCTTGCCCATTTTAGTATTAATGTAATTCAGGTCATAAGGGGTAAGAAGGAGGTAGCCAGGAATCCCTCTCACTATGCCCAGAATTTGAGGGTTTCATATTATGGTCTATCTACATTTACAACTGTGATTGATACAAAGATGCTAAAAGACTTCTACTCTTTGAGGATACATAGGGATTTAGATTTTAAATCTGTCCACAAAGAAAATATGTGGGATCTGTTAGGTTCCCTGTGTATCAAAATTTACTATATGGCACTGATTTTCTGGCCGAAAAGGAAAAGCCAGTTTGCATGGCTCCTGTCAGTCACATGTGGTTTGGAAATTCTCGTGCATTCCAGATACACTCTGTGTAAACTGGAGAATCATATCTTATTTCTACTGGTTTGCATGCATGCGTATAAAACTTGTTTTTCCTACAGTGCCAAATGAAAATAAGTGAAGAACTAGCAGCAGTGATCATAATTAATCAACTACTTTGTCAAAACTTCACAGCTGTTGTTGTGAGGGGAATTCTTGTCCCTTGGGGTCTACAGAGGTTGTGACTTCCTTTTTGCTTTGCTTGTTCAGTTCTGTCCCGTGGAAGATTTAGAGATAAAATCTGTAACTGTCACTCAATGCACAGTTTCTGACACCTCTTATGCGCCAGGGCCTTTAGTAGGTACTGAGAGATACTGAGCAGAATTCCTACTGCAGGAAGCTCAGAGTGGGAAAGAACAACAAATAAATAAATAGGTATATTTATGTGACGGCTGCCTTTGTAAAGCATGGGCTGTGTACAATGTCCTATGGAAACAGGGAGGGAGTTTGCCAAAAATTCATAGACGAAGGTGAATCATGATGGTCAAGTGTGGGTTGAAGTGAAGAAGTACTGGACAGCATTCAAGAAAGTAGGAACATTGTGTGCAAAGACATGGAGCTCAACAAGAACACATGTTTCATGGACCTGAAAGAAATTCTGTATGGCTTGAGGCCAGAGGTAGAACCAATAAAGAAAATAATTGGAAAACACATGAGACAGAGGCAATAATTCTAGTAAAAAATGCTATTTTAATAGTCTACATTCTTACATTAATATTTGAAGACTTTTGCTCACTAAGGAGACTTAAAAGTTGCAGATGAACTAGCTAGTGTTGCAATGTCCATTACCTAGACCCTATCCCTTCCTAGCACTTATAACAATGTCTGACACATAGTTAGTGCTTGATTAACATAAACTACTATTACTGCATGTGATAAATGGCACCTAATGACTCGTGCCTTGATGCACATCCCTCCTCTTGAGTATGGGCTGAACTAACTGACTCATTTCTAATCAATAGAATATACCAGAAGTAATGGGTTGTCAATTCCAACATTATGTTATAAAAAGACTGGCTTCCTTTCTGGGCAGACTCTCATGTACTCACCCTCTCTGGTTCTCTTTATTTTTTGGATTATTAGCTGCCATGTCATAAGGACACTCAGGCACCTTATGGAGACGCCCACATGGCAAGGAACTGAGCCATGCCTATGTGAGTGTGCCCACTGCCAGCACCTGCGTGAGTGAGTTTGGATGCAGATCTCCCGAGACTTGCCAGAGCCACATGAGTGAACTTGGAGGTGAATTCTCCAGCTCCACTCGAGCCTTGAGGTTACTGCACGCTTAGCCCACAGCTGATGGCAACCTCATAAGGACTCTAAGCCAGAGGCACCTAGCTGAGTTGCACCCAGATTCCTCTCTGACAGAAACCATGATAAGCCACTAAATTTTGCTATAATTTGCTGCCCAGCAAAAGATAACTAATATACTATATTAGTACTGTCTACACTTATTCCCTAATCAAGGTTGGGTTTCTGGGATACCTAGGTTGGGCAAGGTGGTATCAGAGTTCCTCCTTGGTGATGGAGTGCTGCCTGCAACTCCAGCTTTTGTGACCAGGATCCCAATTGCCTGACACTTCACTCCTTGAGGGAACAAACCCTGTTACCTACAGTGCCGCTCAACTGATTAGACCATTCATAGAATGAGTCCAGCCCAAGTACAGCACAGATTACTGTGTTTGGCTTGCTCCTTGCCCCATCAGGGCCAACCTTGGGCATACCAATGCTATGAAGAACAGTTCCTTACTAGCAGGAGCTGAGAGTCCAGGAAATGCTATCTAGATGACAATTACAGATGTCCACAGAAGGGCACATATAGCTAATGTAGTCCTGATTTCCATATGTAAATCTAATTGATTATATGACATGCCTTAAAAACTAATTGTTAAACTTGCTATATACACTGTCCAGGTGGGAACAAGTGAAAAAATATACATCGCTTAGGGAACACTGAGTTTTTGGCAGAGAATTTTTGGCAGTTTACATAACAATGTTGACGTGAAGGCAGTGGTTTTATATGTAAAAAAGATTTTACGACCTTAAAGATGATAAATATTTACATAAACATTATTCTCAGCTAAGGAAAGAAGAGCAAAATATAAAACGCAAGTGTGCCTTCTATGAATTGTTCTTTGCTTGCTTCTTAAGTCTTTTTAGAAGTTCTTAGACCCATTTTTAGTTAGGGAACAAGCACCCACTATATATACAATAGTATGTATGAAAATGATAGCAACACATCACAACAAAAAGAAAGAAAAAAAGGAAGAAAGGGGACTTTGTACCTCTGTCCCTGATGATTTTGCCCCTCGTGCTCTGGGATGCAGATGTTGGAAGCTGAAGGACTTATGATGGAGGATGTCCTTAGAGCCACTGCTGAGATGCCCACCAGTGGGGATGAGAAATTCAGCAACACTGAGGTGGTATGGTGGAAGAGGACGTTCGAGTGATGGGTTACATTGATAACCAGTGGGTTATGCTGGCATGACAGTTCATAGCTTCCTGAAGAGAAACAAGGAGATGAATAATATTTTAAGTCTTTCATGTAGTACCAAGTTTCCATATCTAGTATTCATTTTATCTTCTCAATAACTGTATGATGTAAGCAAGGTCTCAAACAATATCAGAGACAGACATCAAGCTGATTCCTGGGTCTAATGGATTGTCCTCTAGTGGTCCTAAAGGGATAACTGTCAAGACTCACCAAGAGAGTGGTTGTTTCCACTGATGTCGGTCAGGTAAACGGTCACTGTTGGCCGCTGATGTTCCCCAGGCACCAGGCCATCAGATGTCAAGAAAATGAAAATTGCTGTGGCCACTCCTGGTCTATGGAAACAAACCTAGGCATAAGCACATACATGTACGAGCCATTATTTCCAGTGGGCTATCAAGGCACGTGTCACACTATTTTTATACTTCTCAAATAGCTCACCACTCATAAAGAGCTCACTTCTCCTTTACAATGGGAAAAAACATGGAGTAAGCACAGAAAGATAGCCACAGTCACATCAAAAGTCAAAATCAGCTGGAAAGAAGATAGCTTTCAGCTACTGAGCTTCCCATCTTTTTATGAGACTTTTTATGTCAACCAATTGCTTGCCACTTGAATCTTTCTTTACATTTCTCAAAAAGATCACTCAAATAGACCATCTCTGGAGACAGTAAACTACAGCATAGGTAGACAATACCTCCCTACCTCCAAAGTGAGAGACGTGGACAAGAGTATCACCTTGCTAACACTTTGTTCTGAAGTGGCATAGCTAATTATCCTTCCCTATCTCCTTATCTCTCCCTTAAAGTTTTTATCAGAACCTCTCACTTGGCTTTTGAACTATGCCATGGGAGAGAAGCTATTGAAGATTCGGTTGCTTCTGAGATTAGAAGCTGCCAAACTGTTTATTCTTATTCTTTTGGTGCCTCAAGCCCATATACCCTATCCATGGCTGAAGAAAAGCCAACAATGAAAATTCACAGGAAAATTCAGTTATCTATAAGAAATATACCTAGATGGCTAGACTAATTAACAAAGAAACAGTCTTTCACAGTAAACTATGGATGTTTTGTCCCTGGAAATCCTTTAATATAAAAGAAAACACCTCAGAGATTGGGGACTGACCTGGAGAACTTACTTTCCATATTGAAATTATTTGATGTAGTAATTCTACTTTTATTTCCTATAGCTCAACTTTACTCTTAATTTCTTTTGAGAATTAACTCCAGTCTTCCCTGGTGTTGGATGGTTGTTGCATTATTAGAATCTGGTGCTGGACTGTACAACCTTCTGTGTGTATTTCTCTAGCTTTTTATCAGGTTCTGAAGGGGATAAAGCTCCAGAAAAACTGTCCTCAGTGTCAGAGCAGGGTACAACATCTAATGGCAGAGGTCTTTTCTTAAAATGGGGAGCAGGAGAGTAAAACATGTTTTCCATTTTAATAAGAATTCTTCCTTGTCCGCAGACTGATTTTTCCTGAGCCTTGGTGGTGTGTTTATAGAGTGTCCATTTGCACTGCTGGCTCAATTAGGGTGATTTTATGATTTTCAGTGGTCAATGTAGCACAACTCTCCCTTCTTCCTTTCCTCCTTTGAGGGAAAGACCAGCCACACTCTTTTTTTACAGTGTCTTTTTTTCCTCCTTTTCATTTCCCCTCTTTGAAGTAATAAATATTTCTTTATAACTTAAGAAACTTCCAGACCCATAGGTTATGGCTTGCAATACGAGGTCCTTTGTTCCTGGCTGGATGAGGGCTAGACATGAAACACACCATAAGGTAACCAGGAGCCTAATGCAAAGCCCTCAACCCCAGCACCAAATGACATCAAAGTGCCCTGGGAACTCCCACAACCTCTTCCTTTTCATACACCACAAAACAGACCTGAGTACTGGAAGAAAGCTCTGGGTTGTTTCCTGAGCCAGGAACAGAGTCCAAACAAGTACCTGGTGGCTTTACCTCAGTAGGTCTCAGACTCGAAGAATGGAATGGCTTCAATGAGCAACAGGAGAGCTCAGTTTTCCCACTGTCTGTTGGGTCCCAAAATAGTCACCACCCACCTGAAGCTAATTTGTAGGCCTTATGGTGTGGATTTCTCCATCTTGAGGGCCCATGCCCAAAACCTCCATCTCGTTTTGCATCTCCTTGCTCTATGGGTCTTTGAATCCCAAATCACTCTGAAGCCTGCTCTTGGTGGCAGTGTCTCTGTGCCTTGACTTGTGGGAAGCAGCTATGCCAGGATTTCCAGTCCGTGGCTTAAGTAGGAAAACCACAGGTGAGACATCAGCAGAGAAATGTTGGGATACACAAAGCAACGAGAGACAAGGGTTTGATCATGGTACTGGATGCCAAGTCTTGGGCATTTTCTCTCACAGTGACACAGAGAGGTAGCCAAACCTCATTCTCATCTGAATACCTGATATGCTTCACAGTAGCAACTAGACACAAAGAAGTATAACACTCTAACACAACTACTGGAACCTCAAAAGCAGAGAGACAAGTTTGAGCCTGCACATATGTTCATAATGAATCTGAGCCACGGTAAAGGGAATCAAGTGAGTTCACCATTCTGGAGGGAGTGTTGGCCAGGCAGAACCCTGGGTTTAATCCATCTTTACTAGCCGGATAGATCTGAACTATCTATCTCTCCTCTCTGAGCATAGGGTGCCTCTTCCACATCTGAGAAACAGATATACTACCTATCTCAGGTGGCTGCTATGAGGATGAAATGAAATCACGTAAAAGCACATAGGAGAGTGCCTACCATCTAGTAAGGACTCAGTAATTCTTATTTCCAAAAAGGAATTATTTTTTATCCTGTTTATACTTCAGGAAGACAACGATAAAGAAGAAAGTTTTAAAATTAAACATACAACCATATATTTTGGTATATAGAGAATTACACTTTTATGAAATTTACGGGCTAAAAAATTTCATATATGTTTTCTTAAAATGGCACTTGTACATGTGAACTGATACTCCAGGTTCTGCTTCCATAGAAATTGGTAATACTTGAAGCTCTTGGTATAGAATGTATCTCTACTTTATAAATGGGATATATAAAAAATATACTTTGTATATATAACTATTTTAATAGAGTTTTAAAAATTCAGTTCAATATGCATTTATTAAAAACCTATTTTTATGTATATATAGACAAAGAAATTTCTAGAATTGGCTGTATAATTAGAAAACTAAAAGTGTATACTTGATGTGGACAAAGAAGATATTTTTAAAAGCTGCTCTTGGACTTCTCAGGTGGCGCAGTGGTTAAGAATCTGCATGCCAGGCCCTGCCCGCAGGAAGGCAAAATCCAGCCTCATCCACTGGAAAACAGGCACCAGTCCCCTCCACCGGGAAGCCTACATAACCCACTGAACCAACCTTACCCAAAGGTTTGTGTTTGGGGGCAAACACAAAAAACAATGGGAAATATGAACCTGCAGCCTGTGAAAAGGAGACCCCAAATGCAGTAAGTTAACCAAAATGAGAAGACAGAGAAATACACAGAAAATGAAGGAGCAGGGTAAAAACCCACCAGACCAAACAAATGAAGAGGAAATAGGCTGTCTACCTGGAAAAGAATTCAGAGTAATGATAGTAAAGTTGATCCAAAATCTTGGAAATAGAATGGAGAAAATACAAGAAATGCTTAACAAGGACCTAGAAGAACTAAAGAGCAAACAAACAATGAGAAACAACACAAAAAATGAAATTTAAAATTCTCTAGAAGGAATCAATAGCAGAAAAACTGAGGCAGAAGAACGGACACGTGACCTGGAAGATAAAATAGTGGAAATAACTACTGCAGAGCGATTAAAGAAAAAAGAATGAAAAGAATTGAGGACAGTCTCAAAGACCTCTGGGACAACATTAAATGCACCAACATTCAAATTATAGGGTTCCAAAAGAAGAAGAGAAAAAGAAAGGGACTGAGAAAATATTTGAAGATATTATAGCTGAAAACTTTCCTAATATGGGAAAGGAAATAGGCAATCGAGAACACAGCACAGAGAGTCCCACAGAGGATAAATCCAAGGAGAAACATGCCAAGACACGTATTAATCAAACAATCAAAAAATAAATACAAGGAAAAATAATAAAAGCAGCAAGGAAAAGCAAGAAATAGTATACAAGGGAATTCCCATAAGGTTAACAGATGATTTCTCAGCAGAAAATTTGCGAGCCAGAAGGGAATGGCAGGACATATTTAAAGTGGTGAAAGGGAAAAACCTACAACCAAGAAGACTCTACCCAGCAAGGATCTCATTCAGATTCGAAGGAAAAATAAAAAACCTTACAGACAAGCAAAGGCTATGAGAACTCAGCACTACCAAACCAGTTTTACAACAAATGCTAAAGGAAATTCTCTAGGCAGTAAACACAAGAGAAGGAAAAGACATACAAAAACAAACCCAAAACAATTAGAAAGTGGTAATAGGAAGATATACATCAATAATTGCTGTAAATGTAAATGGATTAAATGCTACAACCAAAAGAAAAGGACTGGCTGAATGGATGCAAAAAAAGACCTGTAGAAATGCTGTCTACAAGAGACCCACTTCAGACCGAGAGACACAAACAGACTGAAAGTGAGGGCATGGAAAAAGATATTCCATGCAAATGGAAATCAAGTGAAAGCTGGAGTAGCAATTCTCATATCAGACAAAATAGACTTTAAAATAAAAGCTATTACAAGAGGGCTTCCCTGGTGGCTCAGTGGTTGAGAGTCTGCCTGCCGATGCAGGGAATGTAGGTTCGTGCCCCGGTCTGGGAGGATACCACATGCCGGGGAGTGGCTAGGCCCGTGAGCCATGGCTGCTGGGCCTGCGCGTCCGGAGCCTGTGCTCCGCAACGGGAGAGGCCACAACAGTGAGAGGCCCGTGTACCGCAAAAACAAAACAAACAAACAAACAAAAAGCTATTAAAAGAGACAAAGAAGGACACTACATAAGGATCAAGGAATCAATCCAAGAAGAAGATATAACAACTGTAAATATTTATGTACCTAACATAGGAGCACCTCAATACATAAGGCAAGTGCTAACAGCCAGAAAAGGGGAAATAGACAGTAACACAATAATAGTGGGGGACTTTAACAACCCATTTTCACCAATGGACAGATCATCCAAAATGAAAATAAATAAGGAAATATAGCTTTAAATGATACATTAAACAAGATGGACTTAATTGATATTTATAGGACATTCCAGACAAAAACAACAGAATACACGTTTTTAAAAGTTCTCATGGAAACATTCTCTAGGATAGATCATATCTTGGGTCACAAATCAAGCCTTCGAAAATTTAATAAAATTGAAATCGTATAAAGTGTCTTTTCTGACCACAATGCTATGAGACTAGATATCAATTACAGGAAAAAAATCTGAAAAAAATACAAACACATGGAGGCTAAGCAATACACTACTAAATAAGAAAGAGATCACTGAAGAAATCAAAGAGGAAATCAAAAAATACCTAGAAACAAATGACAATGAAAACATGATGATCCAAAACCTATGGGATGCAGCCAAAGCAGTTCCAAGAGGGAAGTTTATAGCAATAAAATCTTACCTGATGAAACAAGAAACATCTCAAATAAACAACCCAACCTTGCACCTAAAGCAATTAGAGAAAGAAAAGCAAACCCCAAAGTTAGCAGAAGGAAAGAAATCATGAAGATCACAACAGAAATAAATGAAAAAGAAATGAAAGAACTGATAGAAAAGATCAATAAAACTAAAAGCTGCTTCTTTGAGAAGATAAACAAAATTGATAAGCCATTAGCCAGACTAATCGAGAAAAAAAGAGAGAAGACTCAAATCAATAGAATTAGGAGTGAAAAAGGAGAAGTAACAACTGACACTGCAGAAATACAAAGGATCATGAGAGATTACTACAGGCAATTATATGCCAATAAAATGGACAACCTGGAAGAAATGGGAAAATTCTTAGAAAATCACAACCTTCCAAGACTAAACCAGGAAGAAAAAGAAAATATAGACAGACCAATCACAAGCACTGAAATTGAAACTGTGATTAAAAATCTTCCAAAAACAAAAGCCTAGGAACAGATGGATTCACAGATGAATTCTATCAAACATTTAGAGAAGAGATAACTCCTATCCTTCTCAAAATCTTTCAAAATATAGAAGAGGGAGGAACACTCCCAAACTCATTCTACGAGGCCACCAGCACCCTGATACCAAAGCCAAAGATGTCACAAAAAAAGAAAACTACAGGCCAATATCACTGATTAACATAGATGCAAAATCGTCAACAAAATACTAGTAAACAGAATCCAACAGCACATTAAAAGAATCATACACCATGATCAAGTGGGGCTTATCCAAGGAATGCAAGGATTCTTCAATATATGCAAATCAATCAATGTGATAAACCATATTAACAAATTGAAGGAGAAAAACTATATGATCATCTCAATAGATGCAGAAGAAGCTTTTGACAAAATTCAAAACCCATTTATGATAAAAAGCCTCCAGAAAGTAGGCATAGAGGGAACTTACCTCAACATGATAAAGGTCATATATGACAAACCAACAGCCAACATCGTTCTCAATGGTGAAAAACTGAAATCATTTCCACTAAGATCAGGAACAAGGCAAGGTTGCCTGTCTCACCGCTATTATTCAACATAGTTTTGGAAGTTTTAGCAACAGCAATCAGAGAAGACAAACAAATAAAATGAATCCAAATTGGAAAAGAAGAAGTAAAACTGTCACTGTTTGCACATGACATGATACTCTACATAGAGAATCCTAAAGACGCTACCAGAAAACTACTAGAGCTAATCAATGAATCTGGTAAAGTAGCAGGATAAAAAATTAATGCACAGAAATCTCTTGCAATCCTATACACTAATGATGAAAAATCTGAAAGAGAAATTAAGGAAACACTCCCATTTACTATTGCAACAAAAAGAATAAAATACCTAGGAATAAACCTAACTAAGGAGACAAAAGACCCATATGCAGAAAACTATAAGACACTGATGGAAGAAAGTAAAGATGCTACAAACAGACAGCGAGATATACCATGTTCTTGGATTGGAAGAATCAATATTGTGAAAATGACTATACTACTCAAAGCAATCTACAGATTAAATGCAATCCCTATCAAGCTACCACTGGCATTTTTCACAGAAGTAGAACAAAAATTTCACACTCTTTATGGAAACACAAAAGACCCTGAATAGCCAAAGCAATCTTGAGAAAGAAAAACAGAGCTGGAGGAATCAGGCACTCTGACTTCAGACTATACTACAAAGCTACAGTAATTAAGACAGCATGGTACTGGCACAAAAACAGAAATATAGATCAATGGAACAGAATAGAAATCCCAGAGAAACCCAAGAAGATATGGCCACCTTACCTTGATAAAGGAGGCAAGAATATACAATGGAGGAAAGACAGCCACTTCAATAAGTGGTGCTGGGAAAACTGACAGCTACATGTAAAAGAATGAAATTAGAACACTCCCTAAAACCATACACAAAAATAAACTCAAAATGGATTAAAGACCTAAATGTAAGGCCAGACACTATAAAACTCTTAGAGGAATAAATAGGCAGAACACACTATGACATAAATCACAGCAAGATCCTTTTTGGCTACCTCCTAGAGAAATGGAAATAAAAACAAATGGGACCTAATGAAACTTAAAAGCTTTTGCAAAGCAAAGGAACCATAAACAAGATGAAAAGACAACCTCAGAATGGGAGAAAATACTTACAAACGAAGCAACTGACAAAGGATTAATCTCCAAAATATACAAGCAGCTCATGTAGCTCAGTATCCAAAAAACAAACAACCCAATCCAGAAATGGACAGAAGACCTAAACAGACATTTCTCCACAGAAGATATACAGATTGCCAACAAACACATGAAAAGATGCTCAACGTTACTAATCATTAGAGAAATGCAGATCAAAACTACAATGAGGTATCACCTTGCACTGGTCAGAATGGCCATCATCAAAACATCTACAAACAATAAATGCTGGAGAGGGTGTGGAGAAAAGGGAACCCTCTTGCACTATTAGTGGGAATGTAAATTAATACAGCCACTATGCAGAACAGTAGGGAGGTTCCTTAAAAAACTAAAAATAGAACTACCATCTGATCCAGCAATCCCACTACTGGGCATATACCCTGTGAAAACCATAATTCAAAAAGAGTCATGTACCACAGTATTCATTGCAGCTCTATTTACAATAGCCAGGACTTGGAAGCAACCTAAGTGTCCATCGACAGATGAATGGATAAAGAAGATGTGGCACATATATAAAATGGAATATTTCTCAGCCATAAAAGGAAGCGAAATTGAGTTATTTGTAGTGAGGTGGATTGACATAGAGACTGTCATACAGAGTGAAGTAAGTCAGAAATAGAAAACCAAATACCGTATTCTAACCCATATATATGGAATCTAAAAAAAGAAAAAAAGGTTCTGAAGAACCTAGGGGCAGGACAGGAATAAAGATGCAGCTGTAGAGAATGGACTTGAGGACATGGGGAGGGGGAAGGGTATGCTGGGACGAAGTGAGTGAGTGGCATGGACTTATATATACACTACCAAATGTAAAATAGATAGCTAGTGGGAAGCAGCCGCATAGCACAGGGAGATCAGCTAGGTGCTCTGTGACCACCTAGAGGGGTGGGATAGGGAGGGTGGGAGGGAGATGCAAGGAGGAGGAGATATGGGCATATATGTATACATATAGCTGATTCACTTTGTTATACAGCAGAAACTAACACACCATTGCAATTATTCTCCAATAAAGATGTTAAAAAAAGAATCCACCTGCTAATGCAGGGGACATGGGTTCAGTGCCTGGTCCGGGAAGATCCAACATTCTGCGGAGCAACTAAGCCTAAGTGCCACAACTAGTTAGCTTGTGCTCTAGAGCCCGTGAGCCACAACTACTGAAGCCTGCATGCCTAGAGCCCGTGCTCTGGAACAAGAAACTCCACCACCACAATGAGAAGGCTGCACACTGCAACAAAGAGTAGCCCTTGCTCGCCACAACTAGAGAAAGCCCGTGTGCAGCAACGAAGACCCAACGCAGCCAAAAAAATTTTATTATAAAGAAAATAATAAGCTGGTCTTTCCACAGCCAAGCAGAGCTATTTTAATATACATAATGGTCTAGGCTATTTTTATTTTTTATGAAATAAATAATGGAATTTATGTTCCTAAATGTGAAAATAGGTATTGGCCAGAGCAGAAAATTTGTCAACACAAATCTCTGCTTATTCTACCCCATGTCACCTTTGCCACTACAAGTATGACACTCCTCTAATCAGCACATCAAATGTACAATATGAAGAGCAGCCCCTTTCAGGACAAAGCACACCAGATGCACCTCCTCGGGGACTATTCAGATCTGAAATGAGGACCAGGCATGGCCCAAGAGAAAAGTCCAAGGTGCTAAGAGGTCAAGGGACTTGTAAGCTTTATTTGTAAAGTTTTATTATTTGTTTTAACAAGGAGATTACATTTATGTATTACAGGGCAATATAAAATTAATTTGAATGTGGCTTTTATGAAGAAGACAAAGTATAGTTAGATATCAGAAAGGAGGCAAGATCTTTTAGAAAAGCGATTGATTCTCAGGACTGAGGAATAGTCTAAAAATAAAATGTTTGCCAGTGAAATTAGCTCAGTAAATCTCCAGCAAAATACTTTGAAACAGAGAAAATATGGATTAGATAGATATAGATAGATAGATAATAGGAAGATAGATAGATAGATAGATAGATCGTTAGATAGATAGATGATAGGCAGATAGGTTGAGACTTACTGATAGAGTGGAAAACCAGTCCTGCACACTCAATTGCTTTCCATCCAAAGCCTTCACATTAACTGCTGGATCTAACTTCTGGCCACTTGTCGGGGGTAAGACTGAAAGAATGTTTTCTTGGTGCAGAACTGTTTGGGCTTAAGAAATCCCTCTTCAATCTGCCTGCTGGGTACAAACACACTTAACAGACTCCCAGACCAAGCATTTCGACGTCCAGGTCATCCTTTGCGGAGGTCCCTGGACAGCAGAACATAAAACTATACCACAAACTTGAAAAGAATCTTCTCTGAGGTTTTAAAATGCTTTTGGTTATTACTGAGATGTTATTTTTTGTGTGTGCTTTTCCATTTTCATTCATCTATGGCACTTCCTGATTCCAGAGAGAAAGGGAAGGCCCTTGAACAGGAGAAAGTGAGCATATATTGTTTTCATTTTGCATAGCACTGTACAGTTTGCCAAACATGATCACATGCCTTGCTGGAGCCTCCAATAAGCTCATTGGGTTTTTGTTCCTATTTGAGACCTTTTTATTATAATATCCCCAGGATACAAAGGTTATACTATACAAGTGAAACGTAGGATTCTGAGAGCTTAAGTGACTTCCTCTAGCTGAATGCTAGACAGTTAGGAATTTGGGTTTTCTGTGTTCTTCTGACTGCCCAGGGATTCCTAATTTGGGTTAGCAGAAAACAACAAATTTGTTAGAAAATTTGTTGATGTGTGTGCCCTCTCTCCCCACAAAAAAATGAAGTCACATAAATACTTAGATATAAAAAAGTTATACTATTTCAGGGAGCTAAGAGAACACTTTGAAAGCCATTCATAGTTCAGTTAGGGTCAACAGAAATTAGATTAAGAATGCTTACACAATTGGTTGACCCACATGGTTTTTTTTGTAGGTGAAAAGCTATCAAATATTGGCAATTTTATATGGTTCACCCTAATAATATTGCTGTCCATGTAGACTTAAGAAATTTGACAAGGGAGAGATTAACTCTCAAAGTTTCAAGGTATGTTACCTGAAGTCCAAATCTAACAGATGAAGGGAAGGTGTGAGGCAACTAGCTTCTTGTCTCTGAGCTTGAGGCCTCTTGGTGGTCTCTGTACTTGAGGATGTGAGTCAAAATGTGGAGGGGGTTTTGAACCTGGTTTGACTTCCTTCCCATGTTCAAGCTCCTGTCTCTCTTGATATTGGTCAAAACCCAGTTGATTTCTAGTGTTATTCCTTCATAGTACAAGTAAGGTTATAAACACCATGAGCTTATGTAGTCCTTTTTTCAGAAGAGTGAGGTCAACTTGTCATTTTCTGAAATGAAGACGAAACCTCCCTTATGACCCCCACTACCCAGGAGGAGGCATTTGACAATGTATGATTTGGCAAGTCAGTGGAAGGGCTCAGATCAAAATCAGCTTATTGGCTCAATTCAATTCTAAGAGCATCTCCTCATTTGTGATTTCAGACACCAGGGCTAAGTCTGCAGAGAATTTGTGTTAGAAGAATTTGAGAGACTCAGAGGGGAATCAGAAAGGCAAAACCAAATCTGTAGTGAATACTGTGGTGTACCACTGAAATCCCCTTCTTCATGACTGAGCATTCAGCTCACATCAAGTCTCTTTCCAGAAACTGCTCTCAGAGGAAGAAAGCCTCCACAAGGTTATGCCACTTCCCTGGAGTAGGGGGAGAGAAGAAACCCATGTCCAATGGCCTTTTGATAGGATTGAGTGGTAGACAAGGTGGGACAACTCTGAAGGGCCATCGTAGCTCCCTGTAGGATGCTGACACTTTTGTGTGGCTGTTTCATAGTTCTACTCCTCTCTCTGCCAACTCCTAGTTCTTTCATTCCCCCATAGGTGTTGATTCCAAGGAAAGTTCTTGATAAACTTTTCTGCAAATCTTTATCTCAGAGTCTGAATCCTGGGGAAACTCCACTTAAGACAAAGTCTGAGAATGAGAAAAGGTATCATGAAATACAGATAATGAAGGTTCTCATGGGAATGAGAATGCATAAGTGAGGGGATGAGGGATTCAATGGAGAGCCAAGAAATCTTCCCTTCTGGTTAAAAAAAAAATTGCTATTCCAATTATTTATGAAAGTTAGAGTCTGCTAAGTTGTCATATCTAGGGCCTGCAAAAGCTTTCATGTAAAATCAAAGTTAGATTAGTAGCAATCAGATAGGAAAATGGAAAATGAGTCTTTTACCTCTGGGGATAAACTGTTTAGCCACAGGGAGATGCAGTTCCTCTTTCAGTGCACTAGGCTAGTTTTTGATGGAAATTAAAATCATATATGCGTAGTCATCTTTGCTTTTTTAGGATTCCCAGAGACTGCAGGAATCCATGTAGGTTAATTTTCCAAAGAGAAAATTTTATTTTGGAAAGCAAGAACTTTTCAGAAATTTAAATCATGTGTACAGAAATAATCAAAATAGACTTTAAAACAAAGACTGTAATAAAGACAAGGAGGACATTATATATTGATAAAGGCATCAATCCAACAAAGAGATAAAACTACTGTAAATATTTACAAACTCAACATAGGAGCACCGAAATATATAAAGCAAATGTTAACAGACATAAGGGGAGACATTGGCAACAATCGATAATAGTAGGGGACGTTAATACTCCACTTACATCAATGGATAGATTATCGAGACAGAAAATCAATACAGAAACATAGGCTTTAAACAACAAAACAGACCAGATGAACTTAGATATATACGGAATATTCAATCCAAAAACAACAGAATACACATTCTTCAAAGTGCACATGAAACGTTCTCAAGATAGATCATATGTTAGGGCACAAAACAAGTCTTAACAAATTTAAGAAGATTGAAATCATATTAAGTATATTTTCTGACCACAATTGTATGAACTAGAAATCAGTTACAAGGAGAAAACTGGAAAATCCACAAACATGTGACGACTAAACAACATGCTACTGAACACCAATGTGTCAATGAAGAAATCAAAAGAGAAACCATAAAATACCTTGAGACAAATGGAAATGGAAATACAATATACCAATACTAATAGGATGCAGCTAAAGCAGTTTTAATAGGGAAGTTCATAGAAATAAATGGCTACCTCAAGGAATAAGAAAAATCTCAAATAAACAATCTAACTTTACAACTAAAGGAACTAGAAAAAGAAGAACACACAAAGCCTGAAGAAGGAAGGAAATAACAAAGAACAGAGCAAAAATAAAGAATATAAAGAATAGAAAGACAATAGAAAACATCAATGAAACTAAGCCCTGATTCTTTGAAAAGATCAACAAAATTGAAACACCTTTAGCCAGATTCACCAAGAAAGAAAAAAGAGAGAGGGTTCAAATAAATAAAATCAGAAACGAAAGGGGAGATGTTACAACAGGCACCACAGAAATACAAAGAATCATAAGAGATTACTAAATACAATTATACACCAACAAATTGAACAACCTAAAAGAAATGGATGAATTACTAGAAATATACAACCTTCCAAGAGCAAATAATGAAGAAATAGAAAATCTGGACAGACCAATTACTAGTAAGGAGACTGAATCATTAATTTAAAAACTCTGTACAAACAAGTACAGGATGAGACATCTATACTGGTGAATCCTACCAAACATTTAAATAATTGAAGCCAATTCTTGAACTCTTCAAAACATAGCAGAGGAGGGAACATTTCCAAACTCATTTTATGAGGCCAGCATTAGCCTGGTACCAAAACCAGACAGGGATACCACAACAAAAGAAAATTACAGGTTAATATTCCTGATGAACATAGATGAAAAAAATCCTTATCAAAATACTAGCAAACCAAATTCAACATTACGTTAAAAAGATCATATACCATGATCAAGTGGAATTTATTCCAGAGATGAAAGGATGGTTCAACATTTGCAAATCAATCAACATGATACACCACGTTAAGAAAATGAAGGATAAAAATCATATGATCATCTTAATAGATGCAGAAAAAGCATGTGACAAAATTCAACATCGATTTATGATAAAAAAAATCTCAACAAAGTGGGTATACAGGAAACACACCTCAACATAATAAAGGCCATATATGACAAGTCCACAGCTAACATCATATCGGTGGTGAAAAGTTGAAAACATTTCCTCCAAGATCAGGAACAAGACAAGGATGCCCACTTCTGCCACTTTTATTCAACATAGTATTGGATGTTCTAGCCAGAGGATTAGACAAGAAAAAGAAATAATGGGCATTCTACTCGTAAAGGGAGAAGAAAAACTGTCACTATTTGCAAATGACATGATTTTATATATAGAAAACCCTAAAGACTCCACCAAAAAAGTATTAGAACTAATAAGTGAATTCAGTGAAGTCGCAGGATACAAAATCAATATATAGAATTGGTTGCATTTCTAAATGCTAATAACAAAAGAAAGAAAAAAGAAAACAGTCCCATTTACAATTACATAAAAAGAATAAAATACCTAGAAATAAATTTAATCAAGGTGGTGAAAGGCCTGTACTCTGAAAACTGTTAGAATGACTACTTTCAAAAAGATAAGAAATAACAAGTATTGGGAAAGATGTGGAGAAAGGGCAATGCTGTGCACAGTTGGTGGGAATGTATATTGGTGCAGTAACTAAGGAAAATAGTATGGAGGTTCCTCAAAATTTTTTAAAAAATAGAACCACCATGTGATCCAGCAATTCCACTTCTGGGTTTTTAGCCAAAGAAAATGAAAAGACTAACTCAAAAAGATAAATGCACCCATATGTTCATTGCAGCATAATTTACAATAGCCTACATATGGAAACAACCTAAGTGTCCATCAATGGATGAATATATAAAGAAAATGTGGCACATGTATATACAATGGAATATTATTCAGCCATAAAAAAACGAGATCTTGCCATTTCTGACAACATGGATGGATTACGCTAAGTGACATAAGTCAGACAGAAAAAGACAAATACCACATGACCTCACTTATATATGGAATTTTTTAAAAAAACAGAAAAGGCAAGCTCATAGATACAGAGAACAGATTAGTGTTTGCCACAGGTGGGCAGTAGGGAGTAGGCAAAACAGGTGAAGAGAGTCAAAAGGTACAAACTTTCAGTTATAAAGTCAAGGACATGTACTGTACAGCATGGAGACTATAGTTAATACTGTATTGTGTATTTGAAATTTGCTAAAAGAGTCGATCTTAAAAGCTCTCATCACAAGAAAAAAATTTGTAACTAAGTATGGTGATGTTAACTAGACTCACTGTGGTGATCATTTCCCAATATATACAAATATTGAATCATTATGTTGTACACCTAAAACTAAAATAATCTTGTATGTAAATTATACCTCAATAAAATAAGTAAGTAAATAATCTTCAAATAAAGAACAAATGAAAGAAGAGCAAAAACCACAAATTTTTAAAATAAAAGAAATGGAGAAAGGATTTTGTTGATATTTGTGTATATAAACAAAAATAGAGAAACATGGTAAGAGTGGAGACACTTTTTGACCAGTTAATGGAAAATACACATTTCTAGTACACACTGGTCCTTAATTTCTGAATGAATAAAGATTACTATTTAAGTGCTTCCTAGGGCCAAGCGGAGGAGGAAAAAAAATCTAATATTGATATAATTGGCACAGTAAAAAAGCTGTTATGCTCTGAAAAATCAGTGCTAGAAACAAACAAAATGTTATTAAAATTACATTATTTTAAAAAGAAATTATGAGTTATTACAAAATTCGTAGGGCTGATTGACAATAAAAGGACTATATATCAACATCTGTGGACTACAATAAAAGTAACACCTAGAGGGAAAATTTATGGAACAGTGAAAAATTATCCAAGTGTCCAACACAAGAAGCTAAAAAATAACATCATTGTAAATCCAGAGAAAAAGGAAGGGAAGAAATAATAAAGAAAAGGATAGAAATCAGTGAATTTGAGAATAGCAACTAGAATAAAAACAGAAACTAACAAAACTAAAATTTGTTCTTTGAAGAAGTCCTAGGCATGAGTAATTAAGAAAAAGAAGTTTCAAAAATTACAATATAAAGGGAGTGATGGCTATACCTAAAATAGAGATGAGTCATAATAAAAACACATTATGAAAAACTATCAGTACGAAATTTGAATATGTGGAAGAACTTAATAAATTTCTAGAAACATCTAGTAGCTCAAAATTAGAAAAGAGGAATTGAATATATTAATAAAAATCAAATAAATTTAAATAACAATCATAAATATTTCCTTGTAAAAGCCCCAGACCCAACTGGTTTTACAAGTGGGTTCTGAAATATTTTGAAGGAACAGATAATCCTTATTTTATACAAGTGGTTTCAAAAAATAAAAAAGAAGGAAAACTGGTCAAATAATTTTATGAGACTTGTATAATCTAAATATTCAAAAAAGAAATATATAAACTAATTTCAGATATAAATACAAAAGCAAAAATCCAAGATTAAAAATTAACTAATAAAATTGAAGACTATACTTAATATATAATATATAATAAAAATATAGGTTCACTTTACAAAGGCAAACATGATTTGATAGCTAAAAAAAAAAAAAAAAATCAGGTCAAGATGGTTGAGTAGGAGGATGTGGAGTTTGTGTCTCCTCACCACTAGGGCACCTAACAGGTACTGGCAGGGGACCTTGGACACCTAATGGGATGGGAGAAAGCCCTGTGTGACTGGGTAGGACATGGGAGGGAAGGAGGGGGGAAGGAAAAGTGGAGGTGGGATGACACTGGTGTCCCTGACGGGCAGCTGGGGGAGGGGAGATGTTCCCATGATAGGAGGGGCCCACTCATGGCAAGGGAATCAGCAGGGATGGGGAGAGGCCTTTGGGGGATCAGGGGATTGGAGGGGAATGCAGCCAGCATCACTACCGCCTGCTTGGTCCCCAGTGAGCCTGCTGGGGACTGAGAGCTGAAGCTTCGCCCTCCAGGGCCCCCTCCAGCCACATGGGTCCTGGGGGCATGGGAGGGACGGAGGGGGGATGAAAAGTAGAGACAGGATAGAACCAGCAATCCTGAGGGGCGGCTGGGGGAAGAGAGGGGTTTCCATGCTTGGAGGGGCCCACTCATAGTGAGGGGATCAGTGGGGAAGGGGAGAGAACTTCAAGGGATCAGGACATTGGAGGGGAATGTGGTCAGCATCTCCCCAACCTGCTCAGACCCCAGAATGACTGTTGGGGTCCTGGGCCTGAACCTCTGCCCTCTAGGGCCCCTTCTGGTTGTGCGGGTCCTGAACCAAAGCCTTGTCCCACCCCCACCCCCACCGCCCACTGCCCAGGCCTTTTCTGGCCATTTTTTTTGTGTGTGTGGTTCTGTTTGCTTTTTTGTTGTTGTTTCAATATTATTTTTATTTTTCTAAAGTATTTTTTATTTTTCTAATTTTATTTTATTTTTTATTCTTTGTTATTCTTCTGCTCCTTTATATTGTTGCCTTTTTCCTTTCTCTTTTTTTTGCCAAACCTTGCAACTTGTGGGGTCTTGGTTCCCAGGTCAGGGGTTGGGCCTGAGCTCCTGTGGTGGGAGCACCGAGTCAAAACTGCTGGACTAACAGAGAACCTCAGACCCCAGGGAATATTAATCAGTGTGAGCTCTCCTGGAGGTCCCCATTTTGGCACCAAGCTGGCTCCACCTAACTGTGTACAAACTCCTGTGCTGGATAGCTCAGGCCAAACAACCAGCAAGAAAGGAACACATTCCCACCCATCAAAAAAAATGAGATGAAAAAAAAATGTTACAGATGAAGGAGCAAGGTGAAAAGCTACAAGATCAAATAAATGAAGAGGAAATAGGCAACATACCTAAAAAAGAATTCAGAGTAATGTTAGTAAAGATGATCCAGAATATCAGAAATAGAATGGAGGCACGGATTGTGAAACAAGAAATATTTAACAAGGACGTAGAAGAACTAAAGAAAAAACAAACAGTGGTGAACAACACAGTAACTGAAATGAAAAATACACTAGAAGGAATCAACAGCACAATAACTGAAGCAAAAGAACAAATAACTGAGCTGGAAGATAGAATGGTGGAAATAACTGCTGAGGAACACAATAAAGAAAAAAGAATGAAAAGAAATTAGGACAGTCTCAGCGACCTCTGGGACAACATTAAACACACTAACATTCAATTTATAGAGGTCTCAGAAGAAGAGAAAGAGAAAGGGTCCGAGAAAATATTTGAAGGGATTATAGACGAAAACTTCCCTAACATGGGACAGGAAATAGTCAATCAAGCCCAGGAAGTGCAGAGAGTCCCATATAGAATAAACCCAAGGAGAAACAGGATGAGACACATATTAATCAAACTCTCAAAAATTAAATACAAAGAAAAAATATTAAAAGCAGCAAGTGAAAAGCAACAAATAACATAAAAGGGAATCTCCATAAGGTTATCAGCTGATTTTTCAGCAGAAACTCTGCAGGCCAGAAGGGAGAGGCAGGATATATTTAAAGTGATGAAAGGGAAAAACTTACAACCAAGATTACTCTACTCAGCAAGGATCTCATTCAGATTCGACAGAGAAATCAAAAGCTTTACAAACAAGCAAAAGCTAAGAGAATTCAGCACCACCAAACCAGCTCTACAACAAGCTAAAGGAACTTACTTCTCTAGATAGGAAACACATGAGAAGAAAAAGACCCACAAACACAAACAATTAAGAAAATGGTAATAGGAAAGTACATATCAATAATAACTGCAAATGTAAATGGATTAAATGCTCCAACCAAAAGATACAGACTGGCTGAATGGATACAAAAACAAGTCCCATATATATGCTGTCTATAAGAGACCCACTTCAGACCTAGACACATACAGACTGAAAGTGAGGGGATGAAAAAAGATACTCCATGCAAATGGAAATCAAAAGAAGCTGGAGTAGCAATACTCGTATCAGATAAAATAGATTTTAAAATAAAGACTATTACAAGAGACAAGGAAGATCACTATATAATGATCAAAGTCTCAATCCAAGAAGAAGATATAACAATTATAAATATTTACACACCCAACATAGGAGCACCTCAATAGATAAGGCAAATGCTAACAGCCATAAAAGGGGAAACCGATAGTAACACAATAATAGTGGGGGAGTTTAACACCCCACTTACACCAATGGACAGATCATCCAGACAGAAAATAAATAAGGAAACACAAGCTTTAAATGACACAATAAACCAGAGAGACTTAATGGATATTTATAAGACATTCCACCTGAAAGTGGCAGAATACACTTTTTTCTCAAGTGCACACGGAACATTCTCCAGGATAGATCACATCTTGGGTCACAAATCAAGCCTTGGAAAATTTAAGGAAACTGAAATCATATGAAGCATCCTTTCTGACCACATGCTATGAGATTAGAAATTAATGACAGAAAAAAAATGTAAAAAACACAAACACATGGAGGTTAAACAGTGCACTAGTAAATAACAAAGGGATCACTGAAGAAATCAAAGAGGAAATCAAAAAATACATAGAAAAAATGACAATGAAAACACAGTGACGTAAAAGCTATGGGACGCAGCAAAAGCAGTTCTAAGAGGGAAGTTTAAAGCAATTCAATCTCACCTCAAGAAACAAGAAAAATCTCAAATAAACAATCTCACCCTACTCCTAAAGCAACTAGAGAAAGAAGAAGAACAAGAACAACAACAAAAATGCAAAATTAGTAGAAGGAAAGATATCACAAAGATCAGACCAGAAATAAATGAAATAGAAACAAAGAAAACAATAGCAAAGATCAAAAAATCTAAAAGCTGGTTCTTTGAGAAGACAAAAAAAATTGATAAACCTTTAGCCAGACTCATCAGAAAACAAAGGGGGAGGATTCAAATCAATAAAATTAGAAATGAAAAGGGAGAAATTACAACTCATGCCTCAGAAATACAAAGGATCTTAAGAGACTACTACAAGCAACTATATGCCAATAAAATGGACAACCTGGAAGAAATGGACAAATTCTTAGAAAGGTACAACCTGACAAGACTGAACCAGGAAGAAATAGAAAATGTAAACAGACAAATCACAAGTAATGAAATTGAAACTGTAATTTAAAATCTTACAACAAACAAAAGTCCAGAACCAGATGGCTTCACAGGTGAATTCTCTCAAACATTAAGAGAAGAGCTAACACCCACCCTTCTTAAACCCTTCCCAAAAATTGCAGAGGAAGGAACACTCCCAAACGCATTTTATGAGGCCATCATCACCCTGATACCAAAACCAGACAAAGATGTCACACACACACACAAAAAGACGAATATCACTGATGAACACAGATGCAAAAATCCTCAATAAAATACTAGCTAAGAGAATTCAACAACACATTAAAAGGATCATACACCATGATCAAGTAAGGTTTATCCCAGGGATGCAAGGCTTCTTCAATATACGCAAATCAATCAATGTGATACACCATATTAACAAATTAAAGAATAAAAACCATATGATCATCTCAATAGATGCAGAAAATCTTTTGACAAAATTCAGCACTCATTTATGATAAAAATTCTACAGAAAGCGGGCATAGAGGGAAACTACTTCAACATAAAAAGACCATATATGACAAACCAACTGCAAACATCATTCTCAATGGTGAAAAACTGAAAGCATTTCCTCTAAGATCAGGAACAAGGCAAGGATGTCCACTCTTGCCACTCTTATTCAAATTAGTTTTGGAAGTCCTACCCAGGGCAATCAGAGAAGAAAAAGAAATAAAAGGAATACAAATCAGAAAAGAAGAAGTAAAACTGTCACTGTTTGCAGATGACATGATACTATACCTAGAAAATCCTAAAGATGCCACCAGAAAACTACTAGAGGTAATCAATGAATTTGGTAATGTTGCAGGATACAAAATTAATGCACAGAAATCTCTTGTGTTCCTATACACTTACAACGATAGATCAGAAAGAGAAATTAAGGAAACACTCCCATTTACCACTGCAACAAAAAGAATAAAATACCTAGGAAGAAAACTACCTAAGGAGGCAAAAGACCTGTACTCAGAAAATGATAAAACACTGATGAAAGGAATAAAAGATGGCACAAACTGATGGAAAGATATACCATGTTCTTGGATTGGATGAATCAATATTGTGAAAATGAGTATACTACCCAAAACAATCTACAGATTCAATGCAATCCCAGTCAAATTACCAGTGGCACTTTTCACACAATTAGAACAAAAAAGTTTACAGTTTGTGTGGAAACATAAAGACCCCAAATAGCCAAAGCAATCCTGAGAGAGAAAAACGGAATTGGAGGAATCAGGCTCCCTGACTTCAGATTATACGAAAAAGCTACAGTAATCAAGACAGTATAGTACTGGCACAAAAACAGAAATATAGATATATGGTACAAGAGTGAAAGCCCAGAGATAAAGCCATGCACCTATGGTCACCTAAAATATGACAAAGGAGGCAAAAACATACAATGGAGAAAAGACAGTGTCTTCAATAAGTGGTGCTGGGAAAACTGGACAGCTACATGTAAACGAATGAAAGTAAACACTCCCTAACACCATACACAAAAACAAACTCAAAATGAAGTAAAGACTTAAATGTAAGGCCAGACACTATATCTTGGAGGAAAACATAGGAAAAACACACTCTGACCCACCTCTCAGAGTAATGAAAATAAAAACAAAAATAAACAAATGGGGCCTAACTAAACTTAAAAGCTTTTGCATAGCAAAGGAAACCATAAACAAGATGAAAAGACAACCCTCAGAATGGGAGAAAATATTTTCAAATGAAGCAACTGACAAAGAAATAATCTCCGAAGTATACAAACAGCTCAGGCAGCTCAATATCAAAAAACCAAACAATCCAATCCAAAAATGGGCAGAAGGCCTAAATAGACATTTCTCTAAAGAAGACATAGAGATGGCCAAGAGGCACATGAAAAGCTGTTCAACATCGCTAATTATTAGAGAAATGCAAATCAAACCTACAATGAGGTGTCACCTCACACAGGTCAGAATGGCCATCATCCAAAAAATCTACAAACAATAAATTCTGGAGTGGGTGTAGAGAAAAGGGAACCCTCTTGCACTGTTGGTAGGAATGTAAATTGATACAGCCACTATGGAAAACAGTACGGAGTTTCCTTAAAAAACTAAAAATAGAACTACCATATGACCCAGCAATCCCACTACTGGGCATATCCCCTGAGAAAACCATAATTCAAAAAGACACATGTTCATTGCAGCACTATTTACAATAGCCAGGATATGGAAGCAACCTAAATCCCCATCGACAGATGAATGGATAAAGATGTGGTACATATATACAATGGAATATTAGCCATAAAAAGGAACAAAACTGGGTCATTTGTAGCGATGTGTATGGACCTAGAGTCTGTCACGCAGAGTGAAGTAAGTCAGAAAGAGGAAAACAAATATCGTATATTAACACATATATGTGGAATCTAGAAAAATGGTACAGATGAGCCTATTTGCAGGCCAGGAATAGAGATGCAGACATAGAAAATGGATGGATGTACACAGAGGTGGAAGGAGAGGGTGGGATATATTGGGAGATTAGGATTGACATATGTACACTACCATGTGTAAAATAGCTAGTGGGAACATGCTGTATAGCAGGGTGGCATGGCGGTGGGTAGCAGGGAAGTCTAAGAGGGAGAGGATATATGTATACATATAGCTGATTCACTTTGTTGTACAGTAGAAACTAACACAGCATTGTAAAGCAATTATACTCCAATAAAATAAATAAACCAACCACCAAATAAATATATAAAAATTTTAAAAATCAATGTGATTCAACATAATGATGGATCAAAGAAGAAAAATCACACAATCATATCAACTGATTAAAATCAAGTGTTTGATTAAGTTCAGCTCACATATATCAGTATGGTTTTCAAGAAGTGGAAGAAATTATCTAAGGCTTATTCTAAGTTTATATGGAAAATTAGTGTTTGAGAATAATGAATAGCTAATTTAATTTTGAAAAAGATGTGCAAATAAGTAGAAGTTGGGGGATACACTCTACCGGAAATTTTTTACATGGTAAAAATTATAGTAATAAAAGCAGTGTATTGCTGGCATACAGAGCAGGAAAATAGATCAATGGAATACAATAGAGTGTTTAAAACACAGGCTCTTGTATATATCAGAAACTAGTATATAGTTAATGTAGCATCACAAATTATCAGGGCAAGGATTAATGTTTTAATGGATAGGGTTAGAAAAATTGGCTTATCGTACTTAGACAAGAAAGTGGGATCTTACCTTATTCTACATATGAAAACAAAATTTAAATATGTTAAAAACTAATCTTTAAAAGGCAAAATTATTTTAAAACTGATAACTAAGTGAAATAATTTTCAGGTTGTTTTTCTCTCTTCGGTGTTAATTCAGTTTATGAGAAAATGTTTCAAATTTTACATCTTCTCATGTTTCATGTTTCATTTATTTTATATCTCATAAAGTATAAAATTAAAAGTTTAATTGCACTGACTGCTCTTTCCAGAGAAAGTAAAATAACAGTGATGATATGGGATTATTTTCTACTTGACTGACTTCTGCTTTCCTCTGTTATTTCCTTTTTATTTTTACTTTGGTTTTAATTTTATCTTTTTCTAATTATTTAATTTGAACACTGATTACTGATTTTATAATGCTTTTTCCCTTAAATACAGAGATTTAAAGTTAAAATTTTCCCTGTAAATATTGTTATGTTTGCATCCCATAAAATTTGACATATTATTTTATTCTCATTCAGCTCAAAATATTTTCTAATTTCCCTATAAAATCTTCTTTGACCTATGGATTATTTACAAATGTATTGCTGGATTACCAAAAAAAAATTGGAGCTTTCTTACATAGCTTGTTATTTATTTCTAATTTAGTATTGTTGAGGTCAAAGAACATATTCTTTATGATTTCTATCATTACCCATTTGTTGAGACTTGTTAGGTAGTCGAGTATATGGTCTCTCTTGGTGAATATACCATATGCATTCTGCAGTAGTTGACTGTGGTGTTTCCACAAATGTCAATTAGGTCACGATATTTGATAATGACTTTCAAATCTTATACACTTGTTCTAACGTTTTTGTCCACTTGTTACATCAATTACTTAAAGAGAGATAATAAAATCCTCAATTATGATTATTGATTGGGTTGTCTGTTAGTTCTGTCAATTTTTAATTAATTTCTTTTGAGACTTTTTAGGTGCTTCAATTTTACAAGATTAAGATTGTTCTGTATTTGTGATAAATTGACTCATTTATCATTATGAAATGTCCCTCTTTATCTCAGGTAATACTCTATCTTGAAGTCTATTTTGTCAGATATTAACATAGCACATCGATTTTTTATGCTTAGCATTTACATGGCACATAATTCTCTACTCTTTTACTTTCAATCTGTAGATCATTATATTTAAAGTGTGTTTTTAAACAAATAATACATAATTGGTTCTCTCTGTCTTATGTAAACTAATAATCTATGCTTTTAGGTGGCATTTTTGGACAATGTGCATTTAATGGAATTAATAATACAGATGGATTTAGGTCTACCATCTTGGTATTTGTTTTCTCTTTATTATTTGTTTCTTAGTTCCTCTTTTCCTGCCTTCTTTGGGATGAATCAAGCTATTTTATTTTATTTTATTTTTTTGCGGAACACGGGCCTCTCACTGCTGTGGCCTCTCCCGTTGCGGAGCACAGGCTCCGGACGTGCAGGCTCAGCGGCCATGGCTCACGGGCCCAGCCGCTCCGCGGCATGTGGGATCCTCACGGACCGGGGCACGAACCCATGTCCCCTGTATCGGCAGGCAGACTCTCAACCACTGCGGCACCAGGGAAGCCCCAAGCTATTTTATTATTCCATTAATCTTCTCTTTTGACTCTTTACCTATAGCTATTTGTGTGTAAATGTATATTTTTTGTGATTGCTCTAGGGATTATTATATGTATGCCTAATTTATTACAATCCACATTCAAATAAAATCACCATATCCTGAATAGTTTAAAGACCTTACAGCACTATTATTCCACTTACTACCTGTCCTTTGTGATAATATATATTATTTCTCTATAGGAGGCGTCAGCCAAGCCTTGAGTGAGGTTGCTCAACTTCTTTTTCCACCTATTTATGCTTTCTTTCCTTCCTTTCCACAGATGTTGATAGCTAGGCTACTGCTTATCAAACGTCCTGCATATTAAGTTCCATCTCAGAATCTGCTTCCTAGAGAATCCCACCTGCCACAACCAAGGAAAATGACCAATTCTCCCCATCTTTGAAAAATTCTTTTCGATATGGTTTCCACTCAAACTTCAGTTCATCTTTTAAAAAGTTTTGCAGGAAGAGGTGGTTTGCCCCTATTTCTGGCCTTTGTCACCTCCCCTTTTCAGTCTAGCTAAGCCCACAGTCCTACTTACTCACTTCTGTTCTGGGTCATAAGTAGTGTTATCAATATGCTCCCAACTGCCAAGGCTAAGACCTAACATCCCATCATTTATTCATGCAATCACAAAACATTTCAAACATCACAACAACCAGGATCTGTGCTCAATGCGTGACATACAACCATGACTATACATGGTCTCTGCCCACAAGATCCTTACAGTTTATGTGATGGAGAGACAGACAAACAAGAACAGTGAAGTGTATAGGAACTATGACAGAAGTGTCTATTGAGGAGGAAGAGGTTAATTATACATACTAAGTATGGCTTGGGAGAGAAGTTCAGGAAAGTCTAGGCCTTATAAAAGAAGTAATCCTTGAGCTAAATCTTAGAAGATGAGTATGTGTTTCTTTGAAAGTCAAAGTGGAGAAAGCACTTACCAAGAAGAAAGAACATGAATTCTTTACCTGAAAGGTTACAGATATGTAAAAACCTTGGTGTTTTCCAGCACTGAAAGCAATCTGTTATGACTAAAATTTCTAAATCCTAGAATGTGTGTGTGTGTGTGTGTGTGTGTGTGTGTGTGTGGTACAGAGGACTGTGGAAGATGAGATAAATGGGGGAATTCATGCTAAGATAAGACTTATCTCTATCTCCCTATGTCCAATCAGTCACCAGGTCCTTTTGAGTCTATTTTACACTTCATTATGTTTGTAGCATAGCATTTTGTCTTCTACAATAGTTGCATAAACATGCCCACTGCGGAGTATGTACCTTAAGGGTGAAGATAGTGAATAATTCATCATTGAAACCCTCTGCAATACAATATTTTGTTTATTTTTAGGCAGTGTTTATTGAGTAGAATTAAAGGTGAATGTTGTTATGGTGTGGAAATAAGGCAAATGTCCATACATACCTTTAGCATTAACTGGAAACTAGATATAGAGCAGAGGTCAGCACACTACAGCCCATGAGCCAAATCTGACCCACTGCCTGTTTTTCGTATGGTCTGTGAGCTAAGAATGGTTTTTGCATTTTCAAATGGTTGAAAAAATTCAAAGAAAAATAGTGTGAATAATGTGAAAATTATATGAAACTGAAATTTTGGTGTTCATAAGTATAATTAGAGCACAGCCATGCTCATTCATTTATGTATTGTCTATGGCTGCTTTTATTCTACAACAGCAGTGTTAAGTAGCTGTGACAGAGACCATATAGCCCACAAACCCTAAAATATTTGTTATTTGGATCTTTACAGAAAATATTTCCCAACCCTTGGTATAGAGGAAAAACCACTGGTTTTGGAATAAGTTGGACTTGAATTTGAATCCTATCTATACCTCTACTAGCTATGTAATGCCTAGCATCTCTGAGTTTTCAGATAATCATTTTTAGAATCAGAAAAGTCATATCTCTGATTAAAAATTCATGTAAGAATTGATAATAAGATATCTGGAACATATTAAATCTCAATAAATGTGTTTCTCTCTATCCTCTCCTCTTTAGTGCCTGGTTTTAGGGATTCTCTTTTTTGAAATCCAATCAGTTAAATATACACTGCAGTTTCTGTTGAAGATTCATATTCAGTGTTTGGCTAGTTGAACTCAAACAAAGAAAAGGAGGAAATTATAGTTAACAGGCTTTAGGTTTTACGTAGCCAGGGTTTCTAGACAGTGGTCCATAATTTATAACTAATGTGGAGGACCCTGGTATTTAAAATACGATGACCATGTGGTGGTTTCAGTTAGGACTGCTAACCAGTCCAGCTTGAGTGAGACCATTCTTAATTGGAGACATTTTAGAACAGCCATGAAAGTAAACATGAACATATGATTTTGCATATGCTGATGGGCTCCTTGTGAAACCAAACAACAAGCACTTTGTTGACCGTCTGCTTCTCAGATTGCTTCATTTGTTGTCTATATTGCTCAGACCCAAAGCACTTTCTGGGAAGGATCATGCCTTCTGTTTCTTTCTCTATTCCTTAATGGTACCTGGAGTTTACACTATGCACTTAATAAATCCTATGAACTAGATCCACAGATATATCATCTTTGAAGAATTTAGAAGAAATCCAACAAAAGACAGGAAACCTTTTCTTCCATTCCACGTATGTTTTAATTTGTTTTCTTGCTCATGTCATATTTCCCTGTTTATCCCCAGTGCTTATTTCTGGGTTTGGCATATTGCAGGTGCATAATGAATGTTGACTGAATGAGGCAACATCGTGTAGAGAAATAAACATGGGATTATAGCAATAGGCATGTGTTTGAACTTCAGGTTTACCCTTTTATTCTTGGGTGATGTAGAAAAAGCACCTTGAGTCTTTGATTCCTCTTTTCCCAATCTGTAAAACATGAAAACACCTACTTTGCCAAACTCACAGGACTATTACGGGGTTCAAATAAAAAAGTGTTGAGAATGCACACTGGAAACTATAAAGGGCTTTAAAGTGTGCTTATTATTGTAAATAATGAAAAGAATCTACATTTTATTCTATGTAAGAGAAAGTTCTCACATTTTGGTCTATTTATCCCAGATTTAAAAAAATAATAATAATAAGGAAAGATAAGAGAGACAAGTTACCTTAGTAAATGTGGACTAAAATGATAGAAATTTTGTTGGGCAAGTAGCCAGTAAAGGAAAGATTTTGGAAAGATATTTTCAAGGCTAATGTTTTCCAGTACAGTTGTTTCTCACTGTAACAAATTTGTCTCTGATCCATTGCATACAAATCATATTTGTATATCAAATCAAGATTAAAGTAATATAAAAGGCATAATAAGGAGTCAGAAATCCTTCAGTCCTCAGAAAACTTTGAAAAAAACTTAATCAGCTTATTTTTTAATATCACTTCCTAATTTATTTAGTATCATGTGGATTTGTGAAAAGTAAATTTTCTTAAGTTTTTATATGTTAACATTCAATGATATTCATGATTTTTTTCTTACACAAGTACTAGTACTCCTATATCTCTTGTAAGAAGAACAGAGTGCAAACCTAAAATATATATGGTAGCTAAATGACATACATTTAAAAAATTCCAGTTGGAGATTTTTGCTTCCAGGTATAAAGAAGTAACTTATAGTAGAACATCTACTCCTGAAAAGAACAATTACAAGAAATGAATAAAGTAAAAAAAAAAAAAAAAAGTTTGAAAGCATTTGAGAGCAACTAAGGCAGTCAGGACCGAAGAGACTCAAAAAGAAAGAAACCAGTGAAGATAACCTAACATTCTGTGTCACTATTGCCACTGAGGTATTTTCAAATTCTAAACATGAAGAATAAGAGTATAAGAAGCTAAGCAGAAATGGGTAGATTAAAGACCAAAAAGCTAAGCAGAACTTTTAGCAGACACATATTGCTAAGGAAATAGAAATTGTGCTTCAGAGACAATCAAGGTAGAAGACCCAATTAGTTGAGACCCCTGAAGGACTCGGCCTTAGGAGAAAAGGAACTATGAAACATTTCAGGCCTCATTAATACAGAAGCACAAGCTTGAGTCAACTTAAGTACTGACGAAGTTAAGGTGCTCTTTCCCAAACTTTATTATACATTTTTTAAAGTAAATCATCTTAAAAGGAAGATATCATTAGCCAGAGCCTACACATTTTTTCAGTGTCTGATATTCAGTTAAGACACTATTCAGTATGACAGGAGATATGCCTAAATGAATGAGAATTAAGAAACAAAAGTCAACATGAACAGACCTCAGGTCACCAAGATATTAGTATTATCAGACACAGATGTTAAAATGATTGTGATTAACATATTTTTTAAATAGACTACAGGATGGAGAATTTTAAAGAAAATGAGAACCTATAGGAATAAATATGTATTCTAGAATTAAAAATAAAATGACTGATACTAATAATATAATAAACAGTTTAACAGCCAATTATATGGTGTAAAATTTGGGATTTGTGAAACAGAAGATATGTCAGCATAAGATAATCAGACTGCAGCATGGAGAAAAAAAAAGAATGAAAAATAGAACAAAGAGAAAAGGAACAAAATATAAACAGCAAAAAGCTCTGATGTATGTAATTTGGTGTCCAAAAAAGGAAGGGCAAGTAAAGACATTAAGCTACAGATTCAAGAAGACTGACAAACAGTTAGCCAGATATATGCAAAGAAAAACAGGCTTAGGAATATCATACTAAAACTGTTGAAGACAAAAGACAAAGAGATTATGTTAAAAGCACCAGAGAATAAAAGACATTGCCTTCAAAGTAATGTACATCAGATGGTACAGCTAACTCTCCAAAGAAAGTATATAGGTAAAAAGGCAATGAAATAACATCTTCGAATTCTTTTTTTTTTTTTTTTTTTTTTTTTGCAGTACGCGGGCCTCTCACTGTTGTGGCCTCTCCCGTTGCACAGCACAGGCTCTGGACGCTTAGGCTCAGCAGCCATGGCTCACGGGCCCAGCCGCTCCGTGGCACATGGGATCTTCCCGGACCGGGGCACGAACCCGCGTCCCCTGCATCGGCAGGCGGACTCTCAGCCACCGCGCCACCAGAGAAGCCCCTAACATCTTCAAATTCTTGAAAACAACAACTGGCCACCTAGAATTCTATACCAAGCAAAGATACTCTTTGAAAATAAATGTCGAATAAACATATTTTCAGCTACACAAAAACTGGAAGAACTCACTGTCAGCAGATTCATGTTAAAAAATAATAATAAATGGATTTCTTCAAGCTAAATAAAAATGAGGAAAGCACAGAAATGTAGAAAGGACCAAAGAGCACTGGAAAGGTAAATATTAGGTAATTTTAAATCATTTTAACTTAAAAAAGCCAGGAAACAGAAACTAGAGACAAAGCATTCTAAGTTACTCATTGATTATGAAACTGTGAGAGAGCTAATTCATAGCAGACTCTGACTGGTTAAGGACCCACATTGAAATCTTGAGGGTAAAAAAGATAGAGAATAAAATAAAAGTATAACTAGTAAACTGATAGAATGGGACATAAAATAATAAAACTACTTATTTAATCTAAAAAGGGCAAGAAAGAGAAAAAAACAGAGAGCATGTGGAACAAGTGAATAACAAATGGTTTGTTGGTAGATTTAAAACTAAGCATCATTAATTACATTAAATGTAATTAGACTAAATACTGCTGTAATTGGAAAATAGAGAATTTTAGATTTATTTATATAGAGAATTGTTAGATTTAGATTTATTTATATTATTTATATATGTAAAGATATGTTGACTTCAAACAAAGCATATTAAATATAATTGCACAGAAAGATTAAAAGTAATAGGATGGAAGAGGAAACAATATGCAAATTAACAAAAAGGTATAGCTATACTAATATCAGACAAAGTTTACAGTACAGCAAAAAATATTCTTAGAGATAGGTGGAGTCAAGACGGCAGTGTGGAAAGACGATGAGTTAACGTCTCCCCAGAACTATGGCACCTGCCAGCTGCTGGTGAGGGACCCTGACGCCCAAGGAGATGGGAGGAACACCCAAGTGAACCAGTAGGACATGGAGGGACTGAGGGCGGAGGAGAAGTGGAGGCCAGACAGGACCAGTGCCCCTGAGTCCTGGGACATCAGGAGAGGCAGGTGGGAGGGGCCCTCTGGGAGAAATGGGAGAGGAGTGGAGGGCGACTGCCCCTCCCACTTGGGCTTGGGGAGCCTGCTGAGCTCGCAGGCTGGTACCCACCCCCTCCAGGCTGCGTGGGTCCTGGGGGCATATGAGGTAGGCTGGGGAGATCAGGAGAGGCAGGTGGGAGGGGCCCTCCATGACTAGAGGAGCAGGAGAGGAGAGGAAGGCATTTGCCCCACCCACCTGAGTCAAGGAAGCCTGGTGAGGTCCTCCACCCTCTGAGACCAGAGGTGGGGGACACGCCTGGGTCCCTTCCCCCTACAGCCCCCAGGGCCTTTTCCAGGCCTGTGGGTCCTAAGCATAGGCCCTTCCCAATGCCCAAACCTCGCCCTTGCTTAAGTCCCACCACCCACAGCAAAGGCCTTTCCCCCTTTTGCTTTTGCTTTTTTTTTTTTTTTCTCTCCTCCTCTTTTCTACTATCGTGGTACAATTGTACCTTCCAGTTGTTGATTCATTTATATTTTTATATTCTTTCCAACATATCTGTTAGTTTCCTAGTCTAATTTTATTTTTTACTTTGTTATTGTTCTCTCTCTTTTTTTTTTTTCTGCCACCCTATGTGGCTTGCTTGGTTCATGAGCCAGGGGTCAGGCCAAAGCTCTGTGGTGGGATCTCTGAGTCTGAACCACTGCACTGACAGAGAACCTCAGACCCCAGGGAATATTCATCAGAGTGAGGTCTCATAGAGGTCCTCATCTCAGCACCTGGACCCAGCTCTACCCAACAGCCTACAAACTCCAGTGTTGGAAACCTCAGGCCAAACAACCAGTAAAACAGGAACAAAATCTCACCCATTAAAAAAAAAAATGAGATGGCATAATATATGCCACAGCTGAAGGAGCAAGGTAAAAGCCTACAAGACCAAATAAATGAAGAGGAAATAGGCAATCTAACTGAAAAAGAATTCAGAGTAATGATAGTAAAGATGATCCAGAATCTCGGAAATAGAATGGAGGCATGGACTGAGACAATACAAGAAATGTTTAACAAAGATCTAGAAGAACTAAAGAACAAACAGAGATGAACAACACAATAACTGAAATGAAAAAAAAAAACACTAGAAGGAATCAATAACAGAATACATGAGGCAGAAGAACGAATAAGTGAGCTGGAAGACAAAATGGTGGAAATAACTGCTGAGGAGTAGAATAAAGAAAAAAGAATGAAAAGAACTGAAGACAATCTCAGAGACCTCTGGGACAACACTAAATGCACCAACGTTCGAATTATAGGGGTCCCAGAAGGAGAAGAGAAAAAGAAAGGGTCTGAGAAAACATTTGAAGAGATTATAGTCAAAAACTTCCCTAACATGGGAAAGGAAATAGTTACCCAAGTGCAGGAAGCACAGAGAGTGCCATACGGGATAAACCCTAGGAAAAACACACCAAGACCCATATTAATCAAACTAACAAAAATTAAATTCAAAGAAAAAATATTAAAAGCAGCAAGGGAAAAACAAAAAATAACGTACAAAGGAATCCCCATAAGGTAATCAGCTAAGTTTTCAGTGGAAACTCTGCAGGCCAGAAGGGAGTGGCAGGAAATATTTAGAAAGGTGAAAGAGAAAAACCTACAACCAAGTACTCTACCCAACAAGGATCTCATTCAGATTTGACAGAGAAATCAAAAGCTTTACAAACATGCAAAAGCTAAGAGAATTCAGCACCACCAAACCAGCTCTACAACAAATGCTAAAGAAAATTCTCTAGGCAGGAAACACATGAGAAGAAAAAGACCCACAAAAACAAACCCAAAACAATTAAGAAAATGGTAATAGGAACATACATATCAATGACAACCTTGAATGCAAATAGATTAAATGTCCCAACCAAAAGACACAGACTTGCCGAACGGATACGAAAACAAGACCCATATATATGCTGTCTACAAGAGATCCACTTCAGACCTAGAGACACATACAGATTGAAAGTGAAGGGATGGAAAAGATATACCATGCAAATGGAAATCAAAAGAAAGCTGGAGTAGCAGTTCTCATATCAGACGAAATAGACTTTAAAATAAAGACTGTTATAAGAGATAAGGAGGAACAATACATAATGATCAAAGATCAATCAAGAAGAAGATATAACAATTATAAATGTTTATGCACCCAACATAGGAGTACCTCAATACATAAGGCAAATGCTAACAGCCATAAAAGGGGAAATAGACAGTAACACAATAATAGTGGAGAACTTTAACACCCCACTTACACCAATGGACAGATCATCCAGACAGAAAACAAATAAGGAAACACAAGCTTTAAATGACACAATAAACCAGATAGACTTAATTGATATTTATAGGACATTCCACCTGAAAGTGGCAGAATACACTTTCTTCTCAAATGCACATGGAACATTCTCCAGGATAGATCACATCTTGGGTCACAAATCAAGCCTTGGAAAATTTATGAAAACTGAAATCATATCAAGCATCTTTTCCAACGACATGCTATGAGATTAGAAATCAATTACATGGGAAAAAAAAGGAAAAAACCGCACAAATATATGGAGGCTAAACAGTGTGCTACTAAATAACCAAGAGATCACTGAAGAAATCAAAGAAGAAATTTAAAAAATAGATAGAAACAAATGACAACAAAAACACGATGACCCAATAGCTATGGGATGCAGCAAAAGCAGTTCTAAGAGGGAAGTTTATAGCAATTCAATCTCATCTCAAGAAACAAGAAAAATCTCAGGTAAACAATCTCACCCTACACTTAAAACAACTAGAAAAAGAAGAACAAAGAAAACCCAAAGTCAGTAGAAGGAAAGAACTCATAAAGATCAGAGCAGATACAAATGAAATAGAAATGAAGAAAACAATAGCAAAGATAAATAAAACTAACAACTGATTCTGGAGAAGATAAAATTGATAAACTCTTAGCCAGACTCACCAAGAAAAAAAGGAAGAGGATGTGTATCAATAAAATTAGAAATGAAAAAGGAGAAATCACAACTGACACCACAGAAATACAGAGGACTATAAGAGACTACTACAAACAACTATACGCCAATGAAATGGACAACCATGAAGAAACAGACAAATTCTTGGAAAGGTACAATTTTCCAAGACTGAACTAGGAAGAATTAGAAAATATAAACAGACCTATCACAAGTAATGAAATTAAAACTGTAATTTAAAATCTTCCAACAAACAGAAGTCCAGGACCAGAGGGCTCTACAGGCAAATTCTATCAAACATTAAGAGAAGAGTTAACACCCATCATTCTCAAACTCTTCCAAAAAATTGCAGAGGGAGAAACACTCCCAAATTCATTCTACAAAGCCACCATCACCCTGATACCAAAAGCAGAAAAAGATATCACAAAAAAAGAAAATTATAGACCACTAACAATGATGAACATAGATGCAAAAATCCTCAACAAAATACTAGCAATCAGAATCCAACAACATGTTAAAAGGATCATATACCATGATCAAGTGAGATTTATCCCAGGGATGCAATGATTTTTCAATATACACAAATCAATCAGTGTGTTACATCACATTATCAAATTAAGGAATAAAAACCATACAATCATCTCAATAGATGCAGAAAAAGCTTTTGACAAAATTCAACACCAATTTATGATAAAAACTCTCAAGAAAATGGGCATAGAGTGAATCTACCTCAACATAATAAAGGCCATATATGACAAACCCACAGCAAGCATCATACACAATGGTGAAAAACTGAAAGCATTTCCACTAAGATCAGGAACAGGACAAGGATATCCGCTCTTGCCACTCTTGTTCAACATAGTTTTGGAAGTACTAGCCATGACAATCAGAGAAGAAAAAGAAATAAGAGGAGTACAAATTGGAATAGAAGAAGTAAAACTGTCACTGTTTGCAGATGGCATGATACTATACCTAGAAAATCCTAAATATGCCACCAGAAAACTACTAGAACTAATCAGTGAATTTGGTAAGGTTACAGGATACAAAATTAATGTGCAGAAATCTCTGGCATTCCTATACACCAACAACGAAAAATTAGAAACAGAAATTTAGGAAACAATCCCATTTACCATCGCAACAAAATGAATAAAATACCTATTAATAAACCTGCCTAAGGAGGTGAAAGACTTACTCAAAAAACTATAAAACACAGATGAAAGAAATCGATGATGACATAAACTGATGGAGAAATATACCATGTTCTTGGTTTGGAAGAATCAATATTGTGAAAATGACTATACTACCCAAAGCAATCTACAGATTCAATGCAATCTCTATCAAACTACCAATTGGCATTCTTCACAGAATTAGAACAAAAAATTTTACAATTTGTATAGAAACACAAAAGACCCCAAATAGCCAAAGCGAACTTGATAAAGAAAAACGGAGTTGGAGGAATCAGTCTCCCTGATCTCAAACTACACAGTATATCAAGACAGTATGGTACTGGCACAAAAACAGAAATATAGATCAATGGTACAGGATAGAATGCTCAGAGATAAACCCACGTACATATGGTCACCTAATTTACAACAAAGGAGGCAAGAATATACAATGGAGAAAAGACAGTCTCTTCAATAAGTGGGGCTGGGAAAACTGGACAGCTACATGTAAAAGAATGAAATTAGAACATGACCTAACACCATACACAAAAATAAACTCCAAATGGATTAAGACCAGACACTATAAAACACTTAGAAGAAAACATAGGAAAAACACTCTTTGACATAATCCACAGCAAGATATTTTTTGACCCACCTCCTAGAGTAATGGAAATAAAAACAAAAATAAACAAATGGGACTTAATTAAACTTAAAAGCTTTTGCACAGCAAAGGAAACCATAAACAAGACAAAAAGACAATGCTCAGAATGGGAGAAAATATTTGCACATGAAACAACAAAGGATTACTCTCCAAAATGTATAAACAGCTCATGGAGCTCAATATCAAAAACACAAACAGTCCAATTAAAAAATGGTTGGAAGACCTAAATAGACATTTCACCAAGGAAGATATACAGATGGCCAAGAGGCACATGAAAAGCTGCTCAACATCACTAATTATTAGAGAAATGTAAATCAAAACTATAGTGAGGTATCACCACAGGCCGGTCAGAATGGCCATTATCAAAAAATCTAGAAACAATAAATGCTGGAAAACGTGTGGTGAAAAGGGAACCTTCCTGCAGTGTTGGTGGGAATGTAAATTGATACAACCACTATGGAAAACAGTATGGAGGTTCCTTAAAAAACTAAAAATAGAACTACCATATGACCCAGCAATCCCACTACTGGGCATATACCCTGAGAAAACCATAATTCAAAAAGAGACATGTACCACAATGTTCACTGCAGCAGTATTTACAATAACCAGGACATGGAACCAACCTAAATGTCCATCGACAGATAAATGGATAAAGAAGGTGTGGCACATATATACAATGGAATATTTCTCAGTCACTAAAAGAAACGAAATTGAGTTATTTCTAGTGACGTGGATGGGCCTGGAGTCTGTCATACAGAGTGAAGTAAGTCAGAAAGAGAAAAACAAATACTGTATGCTAACGCATATATATGGAATCCAAATTTTAAAAAACTGGTACTGATGAAGCTATTTTCAGGGCAGTAAGAAAGATGTAGACATAGAGAATGGACTTGATGACCTGGGGTCAGGGGGAAGCTGGGGCGAAGTGAGAGTAGCATTGACCTATATGCACTACCTAATGTAAAATAGCTAGTGGAAAGAAGCAGCATAGCTCAGGGAGATAAGGTCGGTGCTATGCAATGACCGAGAGGGGAGGGAGAGGGAGGATTGGGAGGGAAGCTCAAGAGGGAGGGGGTATGGGGACACGTGTATGCATATGGCTGATTCGCTTTGTTGTGCAACAGAAACTAGCACAGTGTTGTGAAGCAGTTACACTCCAATAAAGATCTATTAAAAAAATATTCTTAGAGATAAAGAGAGACGTTTCTTAGTGTTAGAAGAGATAATCCACCAGGAAGATATAAAAATTCTAAAATTATCTACTGACAGTAGTTTCACTTTACACAGTTTCCATATACAAAAATATCAGTTATCACAATTTAGTTATATAATACCAGAGTCCCAACGATATGATTCAAATTTCAGTTACCAAAAAATAATTGTAACTGTAGAAAGTACAAACTCCATTAATAGTCTTTCCATCCACAAATCACCATGTAAGTGACAACTGAGGATCATGATCCGTGACCAATACATCACTTCTTTCAAATTGTCATTGATCGTTTACTGTGTATCTGTTATTCAGTTCACACAGAGGCAGAAAAGTGTGCATTTGTGTTGCCTCATCTCCCAGTGACATTTTACCCACATGACATTTCACAAACATGGATAATCAAAAGAGGGGATCAGCCAGCAAGGATGAAAGTACAGCAAAGAAACAAAAAATTATAATGCTTGAGGTGAAATTTGAATTAAAGGTAAATAGAGTTATAGACGAAAGAGCTGAGTGTGGGAATGCTGATGCTGCTGCCATTTGAGAGACTGGGAATGCTGATGCTGCTGCCATTTGAGAGACTGGATTTGCAGCCAGAGGAACTTAGTGAAAGTGAAATGATCAGCAAAAATGAGAAAAGTGGTTGTGACAAAAAGGATGAAGATGTCCCAGAGGAAATGATGCCAAGAAAAAATTCACATTAAAAGAACTCTCAGAGACGTTTCATAACATTAAAAGTGCAAAGTACTATAAAATGTTGGAAGCTGCTCAAACTTAGAAAGGAATATGACAATTCACAAAGGCACAGAAAAACTGCTTGCTTTGTAATGTAAGTCATATGAAGCACAAAAAAAAAAAAAAAAGGCAAGCACTGTTCAAACTATACTTGGTAGTTCTCTTTTTTTTTAAACAAAGAAACGAAACACTTTAATTCTCTGTTTGTAATGTTTTTTTAAACTATAATGAACTAAAATTTACTATTTTTTCACTTCCTTTCACATATATTTCTGAAAATAAGAGAGTTTTTAATATCGTGTCAAAAAGGTCATGTAACTATTATAATTTTTCCCATCGATTACTGAGTTTGCTTTGTATAGTTTTAGGATACATGGTCATTTTGTGGTCCCACACTACAAAGTGAGAATTGCCTTCATATTTAATAATATAGTTCCAAAATATATAAATCAAAAACTGACAAAAATAAGAGAAACAGACAAATTCAAGACTATGGTAAGGAAGTCTGACCCATATCTCACAGTAACTGATGGAAATAGTATACAAAATATCAGGGAAAATATGTATATATCATATATTATATATATGATATAGGAAATTTTAATGACATGATGGATGAACTTGATCTATGTTAAATATATAGAATGCTATATCCAATAATTTCAGATTACATATTTCTTTCAAAGTACATGTAATATTTACCAATATTAACCAGATGCTATTCCGTAATTCAAGGGTCAACAAATTAAAAAGTCTTGAAACCATACCAAATATAATCTTTGACCACAGAAGACTCTAGCTATAAGTCAAAAATAAAAAGGTAACCAGAAAATCCATAAATGTTTGGAAGTTCATCAGCATACTTATACATAACTCAGAGATCAAAAAATAAATCAAATAAAAATTAGAAAATATGTTTGAACTGGAATGATAACAGAAATAAGATGTGAAACTTGTAGTATGTCGCTAAAGTCACACTTAGAAGGAAACTTGTGGCCTTAATGCACATATTTTAAAAAGAAAGAAGCTAAAAATTAATTATCTGAGCATCATCTCAAGTTAGTAGAAAAAGTAGAGCAAGTTAAGTGTAAACATAAAAGGAAGGAAATAATGCTATTTTCATTATTTCCTTCCTTTTATCTTCATATATGTATATTTATATACATAAGAATACATATATACACACATATATATTCTTTGGTTCTATAAAAACATTAATAAAAGATTAATAAAACTGATAAAGCTTTAGGAAGACTGAGCAAAAAAGTAAAAGAGAGAAGCCAAAAATTAACAATAGCATAAATGAAAAAAGTCCTGGGGAGCTTGGAAATATTACAAATAAAATAAGAGAACATTACAAAAAACTTAATGCCAATAAATTCAAAATTTTAGAAAAAATGGACTAATTACTTGGTGGAAAACTCAACTTACCAAAGTTGACCTAAGAAGAAATAAAAAACCCCAAATTTTCAATATTTGGTTTAAAATTTTAACACATATTTAAATATTTTCCTTAAAGAAAACACAGACTCAAATAGCTTTACTGATGGATTCCTCAAAAATTAACATCAACCTTTCACAAAATATTCCAGAAAACTGGTGAAAAAAGGAAACTTACTCTGGGAGTCAAACCTAGCCTTCATCATAAAACCTGACAAGATAGTAAAATTAAAAAAAAAAAAAAAAAAGTAGGAACCAATCTCTAATGAATATAAATGAAAAAAACACTTAAAATAGGATCCAAAATTATTGGCAAAGGATTATACATAGCCTCCAAGTTGTTATTTTTTTCCCCCAGGTATCTAATGTTGATTTAACATTTAAACATTTATCAATGTATATCAAGACAGTGACAGAACAAAGGGGAAAACAATATGGTCACCTCAGTGGATGCAGGAAAAGCATTTGATAAAATTCAATTCCCTTTTTCTCAGAAAACTATAAAACATTAAGAGAAATTAAAGACTTAAGTAACTCAAAGAAAATGTTAGAAGACAGTGTTTTAAAGAGAAAACTCTCCCCAAATTGACTCAGAGATTCAATAAAATCCCAATCAAAATTGCATCAGGTTTTTTTTTCCTATGTGTGAAAATTGAAGCTGATTCCAAAATTTATACGAAAATTCAGAGGACCAAGAATAGCCAATACAATCAGGAAAAAAAGGAACAAGTTTAAGACTTACATTATTTGATTTTAAGACTCATAAAAAATGTACAGTAATTAAGAGTGTAACACTGATGCAAGGATATACAGATCAGTCTGTATACAGATATACAAAAAAGATGTAGAATCTCCACAGTAAACAGACCTCCGCATACATATTGCCAGTTTATCTGCGATAAAGGTGACACAGCGCAGCAAAGAGGGGAAAAGAAAATTTTAGTTTGAGTAATAGTAGTTCTAGGTCTAGGGAGAAAAAAATCTTGATCCCTACCTCACACAATACACAAAAATTCCAATGGATTGTACACCTACATATAAAATGTAAAACAATAACATTCCTAGAAGATAACATAGGAAAGTATATCTTTGTGGTAGGCAAAGACTATTAAATACAGTACACGACAAGCACTAACCATAAAGAAAAAGGAAGATAATTTGAATTTTAGTATAATTTAGAACTCTGTTCATCTAAATATACCATTAAGAGTAAAAATAAGTAAGCCACAGAGTGTTGGAAAATATTAAATAACATATAACTGGAACAGGATTTACATTCAGAAAATTGTAAAGAAATCATATAAATTAAGAAGAAAATGACAGACAGTCCAATAGAAAATTGAGCAAAAGACTTTAATATGCCCTTCAGATAAAAAGAAAAAAAAAAAAAAAAGAAGAATCTACAAATGACCAATATACATGTAAAAGTCTCCTAATCGTATCAGTCAACATGTGAATACAAATTGAAACCTCAGGGAGGTACATTTGCATACCCAACAGAATGGCCAAAATGAAGACTTTTAAATATCAAGTAATGGTGAAAATGTAAAGCAACTGGAATACTCATAGGCCTCTGGTGGGAGTATAAACTAGTACAACCAAGTGGAAAATCATTCGGGATTATCTACTAAAGCTGGTCATCTGCCTAACTATGATCTAGCAGTTCCAAATATACCCAATTGTTTATATACATTCACCAAAAGAAATGTACAGAAGTGTTTATAGCAGAACTATTTGTAATACACAGTACAGAAAACCTAGAAATAAACTATATGTCTGTCCATCAATATGGTTAAATAAAGTATGACATATTCATGCACTGGAATTCTACACAGTAATGGAAATGAACTTTTCTGCTAAGTAAAGCAGCACGATGAATCCCACAAATAAAGTTGAGTAAGAAAGAATCAGACACAAATAGTACCTTACTGTAACGTTTTTTACATAAAATGCAAACAGGCAAAACTAATCTATGGTGGCAGAAGTAAAAATAGTAGATACCTCTGTCATGTAATAAATGAGAGGGGGAATGAGAGAGCCTTTTGGGGGGTGATGTTAATTTTCTGTTTCTTGATCTGTGTGGTGGTTAGAGAGGATGTTTACTTTGTAAAAAAAATTATTTTTAATTTTTTTTTCTGTGCATTTCTGTACTTTTCTATGTGTATATTATACTTTGATAAAATGATTGCTTATAAAGAAAAGTCCAACATTCAAAGAGAGATGAAAATAAATTCAAGATGTAAAAACTTTGCGATGAGAAAAGGAAATCTCCTGACAAGCCATTCCAATGCATCATTTATACACACACACATGCACAATCTATCCACAGCCTTCACAAAAATCCATTTGGGCCACTTACTTTGAGCCAAACCTCATCCTCTCTCTCCAGGCTACCTTTTAGCTGCTTACTCCCTTCATCCTGAGGGCTATTTCCACTGGTGACACAGGGAAACCAGCCAGTAAATGGACGGTGCTCTGGTAAATCTGGACGGTATGACGTGCAAATCTGAAATGCAATTTCAACCAACAATTAAATGTGGAGGGTGAGAGGTAAGTAAAGACAATGAAACTCTCCAGCTTGAAACCAAAGTTTTCCTCTCTTTTTGAATGCCTAATGATCACATTATCGGCAGAAAACTTTTCTCAATGTAGAAGAATGTCTCAGTGCTCTCTGTTAGCCTCAAGATATAACTTTACCAGGGTAGAAGAATACACATGACAACTCACAGCCCACTGATGACCCAAGGATCTTGCTCAACGAATTGTCCTGGCACATTTCAGGCAACTGCTCCTAGGATTAGTTAGGGAAGTCTGTCCAGGATGATGATTAGATCCTTACCAGGCAGGATCCACTGGCCCCAGGAGTGAGGCTACTGAATCAGGGAGCCACTAAGCTGGGAAAAGGAACCAGGAAAGAGAAAATCCAGGAAATTTTTCCCACTTCACTGTGGGAAGACAGACAGGCTAGGCTAAAAGCCACTTTAGAGAGCTGTCACTAACTCAGAATCTCCCAGTTTTCCGGGCTTCCTGTCATTGGGCACCAGAACTCTTGAGAAAGATGCCAGAATTAGCTGAAGGAGTGTGGCAGGCATGGCTACTTGCCTATCCATATCCATTCCCCTTTCTTTCTTTCTTCTGTTTTTTTTCCTTTTATAAATTTATTTATTTATTTTTGGCTGCATTGGGTCTTCGTTGCTGTGCACTGGCTTTCTCTGGTTGCAGCAAGCCGGGCTACTCTTCGTTGTGGTACGTGGGCTTCTCTTGTTGCGGAGCACGGGCTCTAGGCACACAGGCTTCAGTAGTTGTGGCACGCAGGCTCTAGAGCGCAGGCTCAGTAGTTGTGGCACATGGGCTTAGCTGCTCCGCGGCATGTGGGATCCTCCCGGACCAGGGCTCGAACCCGTGTCCCCT